>NC_057813.1:157480110-157849220 GCF_018294505.1 Triticum aestivum
CTTAAAATTATTCAAGATCAATTGTTGTACTGAAAGACTCATCCACATGCAATATGAACAGCAATGTCTTTTAGGGTTTCTTCAAAAGAACACATGTGGTCATGCTGATCTTTTCTGTTTGGCCAGAATTGGTAAAGCTGCCAAATCTGCATCTCATCCGACCCAACACTTTGTTCCTTTTGTGGGCCTATACAAGTGGGAGGCAGAGAGAAAAGTGGGCGATGGCCCCAACCCCAACCCCACCCCCATCCCAATCCCACCCCACTTTGTTCCACTTCGTTCTTTGCAGAGACAGAGCGGCGACGCGAAGGGCGACGGCTAGGGTTTGCCAAGCCGTCACCTTGGCCGCCCCCGTCATCGTCAAATCCGCCGGATCCGCGAGGCCACCCACTCCCCCCTGCTCCGGTCACGATTCTCCACTGCTTCGTCGACAGCAAGGTCCGACAACCGCAACTTTTCATCCCCAATCCTGGTCGCGCCACCCGAAGCTCCGGTGGTGCCAGCTTCAAACAAGTCCACTCCAGCCCCATCTAGTACCACTTTGCAGGTAAGATTGATCTTCCCTGCCCTTCGAATGTCGATCTGACAGCACCGCCCAAGTTAAAATCTGACACTTGCTTGTGTGCATATTTCGGGTATTCGCAGATTTACTGTCAACTAGTAGGTCATATTGCAACAAATAATTTTACAGCAAGATAATCTGACAATGTACTGCATAATCATGGTTTTACTTGTTCGTATGGGTAGTAATGGGTAAACACTTTCGTGCAAGTAAGAGAAAAAGGTGGGTGTTGGCCAGCATACCTTGCTCGTCGACATAGCCTTCAATATGCTATCATCTTGCTTGACAGATGCTATCAAGTAGTTTTTTCCCCTGGAAAATGACCCCCCACTGCTAGATATAGAAAAAGTATATTCACAGGAGCATACACATGTTTTGGTTTGTTGGGATAGTTTGAAGACTGTGTATATGTATTTGCTGATGCTTAGTTATTAAAAACTAAAAAGGCGAGCACAGAAGCAGTCCATGAGGAAATTTATAACGATGGAATGAGGATCAGTTATAGTTTCATGTATTACTCGATGGTAGTATGATGATTAGTGCATATTTTGAAGGATTTGTCAAGTATAGACTGCTCTTGATTGGTGCATGTTTTTGATGATATGTGCACACATGTAATATTTTTGGTTGGTGCATATTTTTGCTGATTGTTGTTACTGCTTACTTGAATTATGTCAGCCTATCTCCAAGATATGGTATGGGCTTGTTGGGGTGAATGAAAATTTGTTGTGAACTAGTAGTTCACATTGCAATAAATTCCTCACTGTTGGATTTTCTGCCATTATACTTCATAATCATGATTTTACCTGTTGGTATGGGTGGTAATGAGTAAATAAATAGCAAGTATACAAAAGGGTGACTATTGGTCAGCATACCTTGCTCGTTCTCATAGCCTTCACTATGCTGTCATCTTGCTTGAGAGATTCTATCATGTCCTTATTCTCACTGAAAATTGGAAAATTAACCTCCACGGCTACCCCTAAAAATGGTATGTACAGTAGCAAATTATTATTTGTTTTGTTGGGACAATTTAAAGACTTTATATTTATTACCTGATGGTACCACACAACAGCCCATCAAGGAATTTGCAGTGATCAAAGGCAGATCAGTTATAGTTTCATGTATTGCTCGATGAGAGCAGTCAATCATGGTTCATTTGTACATGGCTACTAACTGGTTGGTTACCAAGTTTTCCTGTCCAGCTCACAAAATTGTAACCTTGAAATATCCTAATTGGTTATGTCTGCCCAATGATTATGAGTCTAACCACTATTCTTGACTAGTCGTGCGAATAGTTGTCGACTAGCTTTTTTGTGTAGATGTTTATACATGAACTATGTACTTAGCGAGAAGTATGCGAAAAGATTATTCACATTGTATATGGTGCTAACAAGTCCTAATGGAAGACTGATTTCATATATCAATAACTAACATTTGTTCAGTGCAATGCATGCAACGGGTTTAAATGGCAAGGGAAACCATCCTCATCAGCAGTGAAGAGAGTGATCACCGGACCACCTCAGATGATGCTTTAGATGGCACTTCACGTGGGAGTGACAGCTATAGTGCTGATGACGACACCTCTAGCGACTATGACACTGATGATAGTTCTGATGGCGATGGAGATGTGGACCACGATCCTATCTTGGCACTACGGGGTAAAGTTCTATATGGCTGGTCAGATATTAAATGAACCGTGAAATATCAAAAGTTGATGTTTGAGTGACACTTGATTACCACACATTACTCTGTTTGGGTTCTTGATGACCTTCCAAATCAACATTGACTGAACTAGAGCTTACATAGAGGAGTGTTTATTTGTTAGTTTAAATAAATCAAATATTCAATTTGCCCATGTTTCTACGAGATATTGCTGGGTGGATGTGATTGGGTTATCTATGTCCTTCATTTCTTGATCATTGGAGTAGGCATTGATCATTAACCCAGTGATGATGTTCTAGATCTTACGTATGGAATTATTTACTACTCTGTCATCTTAATTTTTTTTATACAGGTCCGGGATACATTGTGAGAAAAGGAACTTTCAAGGATCGCATCTTCTACGGCAACCATGTATCCCTAAATGAGGATCGGTGGGACTGTCTCAAATCCATAGTAAAGTAGTGCCAACCTCCCATACCATACTATGTCAGCACCGTCACTCGCTCGGCAGTCATCAGAGGGAAGAGCAAGATGGTAAACACTTGGACTTTTCTTTTTGCAAATCATACTTCACTAGTGAAAATGCCATCATGTAGAGATAGATAGGAGGACGGGCATGGTTGTGCAAATCATACTTACTTTTCTTGTGTGCAAATCATACTTAATTTTTTATGTAACATTATTTATTTCCCAGTGCAATCAGATCTTCTCAAAGGATTACAGTCAGGCCTACCTCAAAGATTATCTGCGAAAGCCCATGGTTGTGCATGTCACTAACGAACATTTTGAAGGTAATAAAAAGGTCTTGTTCAAGATGGGCAAGAAGGACGGGCGTGCGATCATGACGAAGAACTGGAGAGAAGTCGTTGAGGGAGCCAGAGTGAAAGAAGATCAAATGGCTATCTTCAGGTTCATGGAAAGGAGTGGAGGTGGGATTAGGGTGAACATGGTTAGTGGCATGAGGATTCGTTGACCCATGGCAGTAGTTTGACGCTAGTTTTATTATCTGTATGTAGTAGCCAGTAACTGCAAGTTGGTAGTATCAGCTTTTGGGTCCACTAAGTGCAACTTAGTACTAATTGGTACTTGGTAGTAACTGGTACTTTGGTGGTATAACTTTTGGATCCGACTGGGTATGAAGATCGTCCAGTAAGTGGAACTTGGCAATAACTTGGTGGTACCCTATGTGGCATAATGTACTTGCTATGCAAGTCTATATATATAATGCACCCTAGTACCCTCCTTGATATAATTACCTTTATGGACTGCAATTATATTTCTTTTTTTTTGCCACACTGATGCTAGTATTTTTAGAATCAAATCTAACCGGGTTTCAAATGGATTGGACACTACTTTCATTTTTGAACGAGGTTTTTGTGTTGGCTAGTACGAGTTATTTTGTAAATGCGGTTTGTATGTGTGTCGCACAAAAAAATGCAATGCAATACAAAAACTTGCGGGTCAAAATGCAATGCAAAAAATGATGTTTTTGTTACTTTTGAAATGGCATGGCATGCTATTTTCAAAAACAGAGCAAACCAGCATGTTATTTTATTTGAAAACAGTATACTAAAAAACATGCTATCTTTTAAAAAGTGTAATTTAAAAAAATGTTGTTTTCAAAATCAGCAGCTGCTTTCGAAACAGCATATTTCAAAAGCATGTAATTTTTGAAATCAGCATGCTATTTTAAAAACAGCGTTATATTTTTAAAAACAGCGTTATATTTTTAGAATGAGGCTGTTATTTTGAAAGCAGCATGCTATTTTTAAAAACAACATTATATGTTTAAAAACAGCGTTATATTTTCAGAATGAGGCTGTTATTTTGAAATCAGCATGTTATTTTTAAAAAAATATCAAATTCAAAAGAACATGATTTTTTTTAAATTAGCATGCTATTTTAAAAGTAGCTTATTGAAAAGAGCATGCTATTTTTAAAATTAGCATGATATTTTTGAAAATAGCATGCTATTTTAAAAGTAGCATATTGAAAAAAGCATTATATTTTTAAAAGTAGCATGCTATTTTTAAAATTAGCATGATATTTTTGAAATTAGCATGTTATTTTGAAAGTAGCATATTGGAAAGAGCATTATAATTTTAAAAGTAGCTATTTTTGAAATCATATTTTTAAATCAGCATGCTATTTTTAAAATAGCATGGTATTTAAAAACAGTATATTCAAAGCAGCATGCTATTTTTAAATCCGCATATTCATTCTATTTTATTTTCAATTAAAAATGCTTTTTTTCAAATGAGCATGCTATTTTTAAAATATCAGTATGCTTATTTTCTATTTGAAAAAAAATGATTTTCAAGGTTATTTGAAAACGAGGTTTCTATTAACGTTCTATTTTCTTATATATATAAATTTTCGGTTTCTATTTTATATTTCAAGTATGAAATTTGACTACACTTGAACAAATTTCAGCAATATATTATGTAAAAAAATGAAAAAAAATATAGAAAACCAACTTGACTAAAAATGCGTTGTTTCATCGATGTTGATAAATCATAACTAGCCTACCATGTCAGTCCCGTCCATAATAAAATGAGGGTGTACCAAGCAAATGAGGAATTCAGAAAAATAGCGGCAGTCCATCAAATAGGTCTAATACATCAGAAACAAGGTGGATCACGGCATGGAAAACGTCTACTTTAGTCTTTTCTCAATTTTTCGACCCTAGAAATCCTTTTGTTTTCTCTGCTTGAATCTGTGCATCTAAACATCCTGTCTCTACTTCACTATAGCTTTCCTGCATGAAACAACATTTGTTAATATGATAGCAAAGAAGATTTGAGCATGTACAGTACACTATAACAGAAAAGACACTAACTTCACTGATTTTCTCGTCATAGCTACAGAAGCTAACTTGACAGCTCTTATTCGCTCAGCCTGTGGTACATTCCTAGCAGGCCTTTTTGTCTTCATCACCCCTTTGGCCTGTTCTTTACCGCCCTTCCTAGAGTCTTTCCTGGAAAAGTTAACAAACGTCAACACAGTACTAGCAAATACCCGACTTCTAGAGCGGACATGTAAGTACAGACACTAACTTCACTAGTTTTCCTTGCGCACCCTTGTCATCATTCTTTTTCTTCCTCCCAGCATTGACATTTGGAGTGCCCTTGTGTTTCCTGCAAAAAATGAAATAGATGAATCTGCAACCAGCATTCGAAAACATGTTTAAGTACGCACAATTGTGCTGATGCCCACTTGTTTGGTTTTGCGTAATCCTCTTCTGCAACCTCCAATGGTCTCTTCCTAGCCCTCCTCAGCCCAGCATCTTCTGCATCTGAATCTTCCTCTTCTTCCGCATCTGAATCTCCCTCTTCTTCTGCATCTGAATCTTCCTCTTCTTCTGTACCTGAATCTTCCTCTTCTTCAGTATCTGCCTCTGTCTCTTCTTCTGTATCTAACTCTGTCTCTTCTTTTTGCTTCTTCCTCCTTGTGCTATTTGATTTCCCCGATTTTTTCCTGCGTAAATTGAAGAGAAATATGTGAACACTCTCCGGGAGAACATATTAACACTGTAAGCATGTATGGAAATGAACAATGAGATTAACATGTGCACTAACTTCGTTGCTTTTTTTGAATCTTCCTCTTCTTCTGTATCTGAATCTGTGTCTTCTTCTGTCTCTGAGTCTTTCTCTTTTCGCTTCTTCCTCCTTGTGACCTTTGATTTCCCCGATTTGTTCCTGAGTAAATTGAAGAAAAAGAGAGAACATATTAACATTGTAAGCATGTATGGAAATGAACAATGAGATAAATATGTACACTAACTTCGTTGATTTTTTCCCTCTCATCCGCTCGCGCCTGGATTTAATCCCCTTGTTCGATTCTTCGGTAGTTGGTCTCCCTTTTGGAACTATTTTGATTGGATTTTCCACGTCATCAGTGTAGCATTCGCGAGCAGGAGAGAAGTATGCCGGCAAAGGAACAAAGGATTTATGGCCTTCATCCAAATCAGTTTTTTCTCCATCAACCAATATACTCCGGAGGAGCTCCATCACCTGTTCTGACTGTGAATCGCTAGCTGCGGCTGTGAATAAAGCGTCACTAGCCATGTTGCGTAATTGATGATACTTATTCATGTGATCAGACCATACATGAGTATTCACAGTCCTCGAAGAAGGGAGCGCTGGCTTGGCATGCATTGTCCATCTTTTCTTGACAATTTTTTTTGGAAATGTGCGTACACCAAGATTATCCAGAATGCAGAATATATGTGCGCATGGGTAATCCTGACTTTCCAACTTTTTACATTTACAAGCTGCATCATCCAGTCTTGCTCCTGTAAACAGACAAGTCACGTGATATATAAAATCCACAGGCTTAGCATCCATGCCTTGTGCATCCAACTTTTTTGCATCCAACTCCTCACTGTCCTTACCTTCCAAGTCATTAGGATCCTGAGCATCCAGGTTTTAGCATGCAAGTCCACACCATCCTTGCCTTCCAAGTCATTGGGATCCTCAGCATCCAAGTTTTTTGCATGCAAGTCCTCAGCATCCTTACCTTCCAAGTCAATGGGATCCTCAGCATCCAAGTTTTTTGCATGCAAGTCCTCAGTATCCTTACCTTGCAAGTCATTGGGATCCTCAGAATCTAATTTTTTTGCATGCAAGTCCTCAGCATCCTTACCTTCCTTACCTTGCAATTCTGTAGCATTCCTGCCATATGGGACTTTATCATATGGGGCTTTGCACAAAACTCCAAACACGACCAAACCATCACATGCTACCCCGGTCCATGACCTGCCCATTTGTCCCTTCGACAATCTGACGCTTTACCTTTGGAAACATCATAGTTGTATAAATATAAGAGGCAGCAATCTCCAGAGGGTGTGCATTCAGCTTAGTGAAGGGTATCATATGTGTTGCTACTGCATCTAATGTTGCTTCATTCTTACGCATTATGGATACACAGTGATCAACATGCTGCAACAAATCAACAAGCTACATCTTCCTATTCAGGTGCACATGAAACCTTGAGTTGAGAGACCCACTCCTCTGATTACTCATCATGCCTAGGAAATATCTACCCTTTGTGTACGCAGCAGCCCATTTGTGTCGCAGCTCGTACATCCTGTTAACCCATGACGACCTCTTTCCCGTTGGTTTTATTTTGAACCAAACCTTATAAGCCTCCCATCTTTTCTCAAACTCATCAACATTGAAAGGATCGGTATGGTTCACTAGAGGGGGGGTGCATAGGCAACTAACAGTTTTTAGCTTTTCTTTAACAAATTAAACTTTGCATCAAAGTAGGTTGTCTAGATATGCAACTAGGTGAACAACCTATATGATGCAACAACAACAAGTACACGAGCAAGTAAGGGAAACAACACAAGTGAACTTGCAAAAGTAAAGGCGCAAGATAACCAAGAGTGGAGCCGGTGGAGACGAGGATGTGTTACCGAAGTTCCTTCCTTTTGAGGGGAAGTACATCTCCGTTGGAGCGGTGTGGAGGCACAATGCTCCCCAAGAATCCACTAGGGCCACCGTATTCTCCTCACGCCCTCACACAATGCGAGATGTCGTGATTCCACTATTGGTGCCCTTGAAGGCGGCGACCGAACCTTTACAAACAAGGTTGGGGCAATCTCCACAACAATTGGAGGCTCCCAACAACACCACGAAGCTTCACCACAATGGAGTATGGCTTCGAGGTGACCTCAACCGTCTAGGGTGCTCAAACACCCAAGAGTAACAAGATCCGCTAGGGATAAGTGGGGGGAATCAAATCTCTCTTGGTGGAAGTGTAGATCGGAGCCTTGTCACCCAATCCGAGCAAATCAACAAGTTTGATTGGCTAGGGAGAGAGATCGGGCGAAAATGGAGTTTGGAGCAACAATGGAGCTTAGGGATGGAAGAGGTAGTCAACTAGAGGTAGGAGACGCCCCTTTTATACTCGTGGAAGAGATCCAACCGTTATCCACTTAAATCAGCCTGCGACATGTGGTACTACCGCTCCAGGGGCGCGGTACTACCGCAAGGCCACGCGGTACTACCGTGGAGGACCACGGTACTTCCACGGCAGCAGCAGAGGTCGTGACTAGCCTGACTGAGCGCAGTACTACCGCTCACGCGGTACTACCGCTCCCCCTTGCGGTACTACCGCAAGGCAGGTAAGCCAAGGCCTACGAAGAGCGCGGATGAAATAAAATACATCCGTGCCTACTTCCGCTGAAAAAGAAACAGTGCAAAAACCCGATGCGGTACTACCGCGCTCGAGGCGCGGTACTACCGTTGAGGCGCGGATGTAAAAAATTACATCCGCTCCTACTATTGCGGTGCAGTGGTACCAGGTGTGAGGGACACGGTACTATGGCTCCAGGGGAGCGGTACGACCATGGCCTCCCGCGGTACTACCGCGCATGTCATGCGGTACTACCGTGTGGGCGCGGATGTAAAAAATTACATCCGCTCCAACTACCGTACCGGAGCAGCACTAGGCCTGGGAGTTATGGTACTAAGGCTCCAGAGGAGCGGTACTACCGTAACCCCCAGTGGTACTACCGCGGGTGCTTGCGGTACTACCGCTCCATAGAGCAGTACTACCGCAAGTACAGCAGTAGCCGTCTGTTTATGCACAACTAGGATAACGGAAAGACGCTCCAAAGTGCAAGGAAAGGAAGGACATGTGTACGTGTTGATTCAACCCAAACCTTTCCGACGCGGACCCCCAGTTAATAGTACGGCTCTCCTATGAATCAAATCCACCAAAGAGAAACGTAGAACAACGCCGTCTTCAATAGTCTCCGAGGGGCACCGAATCGTCTCGTGCCTAGTGATGAAGCATCTGAGAAACTCAAGGCACACGATTAGTCCGCAAAAGCATTGTCATCAATCACCAAAACACCTAAGGGATAAATATGCCCTTACAATCTCCCCCTTTTTGGTGGATTGATGACAATACGGGATTTGGACATAGATAAGATAATTTTGAGCAAGGGCAAACCCCACCTCTCTAAAATATAGACGAGCTCCCCCTAGATGTGTGCAATCTAGATGGATGCTTTGGACTGCATAGCACACAAACTAGGATCAACACTCCCCCTATATTTTAGAGACAAAGGCATGACAATTAACATCTAAGTACATCATAGCACAAAGGTAGCACAATATATCACAAGCTCGCTAAGATAGATAGAGTGCATATGTCTCACACCAAAGAAGTAAAGCAACCCAAAGCAACTGAAACGACGTTCAAAACGAGAAAGCAGCAAACACACTGAACACGAACGACGATGCAAATCCCTACACTCTCTCCCCCTTTGGCATCGAGACGCCAAAAAGGCAAAGAGGACACCTACACACAAGGGGTGGCTCAAGCAGGGAACTCATCCCAAGGCTCCTCGTCAGACTCCTCGGCGACAGGGATGGTCTCCTCGACGTCCTCCTCAGAATCAGTCCATTTGTAGCCTTGCTTCTCCATCCACTCGGCCTCTGGGGTGATGCGATCCTCAGAACCACCAGACACATCCTTGCCATACAGCTTCAAGATCTTCTTGTCCCGGCGGCGACTCTCCTTAGATGCCACGTGAGTCTTGTACTGCCCCTTGGCTTGCATGCAGAAAAGAGTCTTCATCTTGTCCTTCAGCTTCTTGGCTCACGAAGGCATAGAGGAACTCTGGGACGACCTAGCAGCACGGTCCTCAGCAACATCCTCAGTGCCAGCATCCTCCTCATCAACAGCAGCCCTAGTAGCAGACGCCTCAGCACGAGTAGTAGTGTTGGCCCATTGGGGCTTGACACGCAGACAAATGGGATCATGGCGAATCCAGTCTGGAGCAAGGAACTCCTCACCAAGGAACATCTTCTCCCACGTCTTCGAGATCGGCAGAAACAGATAGGGCCCATAGATAGGCACCTTGCGGTTGAACACCGCAAACCGAAGCTCACACCACATGATGTATGAGACATCAAGTGGCTGAGTCTGAGACAACCGAGCCTCCTCACAAATGAGCATCATATCCACCATATAGGCATGAACCTTGTCCTTGTCACCAATGCGAGGGAACAAGGAGTTGCGGAAGATGCGATACATGATATCCAGAAAAGAGTTGAGCACCAACCCCGTCTTGCCATTGGCGAGCGCCTTCTCAACATAGTATGGCGCAAGCTTGTCCTTGTTGGCAGATTCAGAGTTTGCATGGGGGCGAACACCCACGGGAGTGTTGAGCCCGTCATCAGGAACCTGGAGCAAATCCATGAACTCCTTCCAGGTAGCAGTCAGCTGAAGGCCATTGGTCATCCAGGTCATCCTCCGCTCCTCATTAGAGTGAAAGTATACTGAGGCAAAGAACTGACAGATAAGCTCAGGGTCATAGTCAAGGTGAAAGGATATCACATGCTCAATGCCAAACTGCTCCACCAAGTCCAGAGCCTCTCCAAACTATGCACGGAACTTGTCCTTCCTCATGTGATGCATTTCAATCCATTTCACATCCACGTAGGTATTCTGCTTGTTTTTGATGACATCCAGATAGATGAGAGTCTGTTGCTTCTTCCAAAACAGCTCACAACCTTTGACAGAAGAACGAGGGTGCACATACGGGTGGAGTTGCCTGAGACGGACGTACTCAGATTGGGATATCTCATCCATGCCCTTAGCGGGTTCCTTGTGCTTGCTAGCTGATGTCTTGACATTGCGCTTGGGGGCAGAAGAGCCCTCCGGTGCTTTACCTGGATTGCGCAGACGCTTGGAGCCCGTGTCACGACTGGGATTGGAACAGCAAGAGCCACCACCTGAGACACAAACGCAAAACACCAACGAAATGCAAAGAGGATCAATGCAAAGACCACGATAAAGCATACGAAACACATAGAAAGTATACATGAAAGTTGCCATGAGATAGATGTGAGCCACGGTAGTGCTGCCAGAGCCTGCGGTACTAAAATATTAGTACCGCTCCAGGTCGCGGTAGTACCGTGCAAGGTCACGGTAGTACCGTGGTTGGAGCGGTAGTAAAATTTTAGTACCACTGTGAGCGCGGTAGTACCGCGCCAGAAGGGCGGTAGTACCGGACCAGCGGTAGTACCACACCGGACGGGTGGTAGTACCGCGTCGCATCAGATCCAAACGTTAGTTCGAATCTGAAAAGAACCGCGAAACCATGGCGGCGCTACGGCGATCAAATCTAGCACAGGACAAAAATACAAGTATAGTTCCTACGCAAAACTACTCTCCTTCATCCTACTCTTGCATAGAAATAGCCTAAGAATCTCTAGAACACACAAGTCTCCCCCAAAAACCTAGATGCAAAGATCTCAACAAAACGAGAAAAAGTTGGGGAAAAAACCTTGGTCCATAGCAAGAGCACGTGGTGGGGAATGATCCCACCAAATGGAATCATAGGAGGGCAGCCGTAGGAGGAGATCTGGCGACGAATGCCGGCTCCGTTCTTGAGCGTGGGAGAGAGAGAGAGATGACGTGGGGGGAATTGTGAATGGGTATGGGGGAGTTAGAACTCCCCCTGCCCGTCCTTATCCCCACGCGCCCACGCTAGCACGGTAGTACCGCATATCATCGCGGTAGTACCGCTCGGGCGGAAGTACCGCACCGAAGCGGTAGTACCGCTCACCCAAGCGGCAGTAAAAAAATTACTGCCGTGTGGGGGCGGTAGTACCGTGCTCCCCATACGCGGTAGTACCGTGGCTGGACGCGGTAGTACCGTGAGCTCAAGACACCACGGGTTTCGACACAAGAAGAAGGACGATGCAAGAAAACTTTTCGCACAAGGAAGCCACAAGAACACGCACAAATCAAAGGCAGAAAGGCAACAAGAAACCACCATGCGACACAACCTCTCAAAGAGGAGAGGGCGGTGGCCGGAGCCACCTATGTTTGAGTTAGATGGTATGGCACCACGAAGAATTATCCTTGGGCCCATAACCAAAACTCGTCTTTGAAGCACAAGTACCATCAAAAATGGCTAATGTGAAAGAGTTGATCTATTTATGCATAATGGGGGAGGGAAAGTTCATTGAGAGAACAACACTCCCCCTATGTCCATGGCTACACCTAAACTAGACAACAAGTTGAGTGTGGTGGGGGGTGCACGGGTTCAAGTCACATTGCTCGAATCAATGATATTTAGCTCATGCCTTAACTCGCGAAATCTTGCTTCATCCAAGGGCTTCGTGAAAATATCTGCAAGGTTATCATGAGTGTTGACATACTTGAGCTCGATCTCCCCTCGCCTAATGTGATCCCGGATGAAATGATACTGAATCTCAATATGCTTCGTCTTGAAGTGTTGCCCCGGGTTGAGAGAAATCTTGATGGCACTTTCGTTGTCACACCAAAGAGGCACTTTGTCACAAATGACACAGTATTCCTTTAAAGTTTGCCTCATCCATAATAGTTGTGCACAACAACTACCGGCCGCCACATATTCCGCTCCGGTGGACGAGAGAGACACACAACTTTGCTTCTTGGAAGACCAACTCACCAAAGAGCACCCAAGAAACTGGCACCCTCCAGAAGTGGACTTCCTATCCACTTTGTCTCCCGCCCAATCGAAATCCGTAAAACCTTCAAGCTTGAAGTTTGCCCCTCTTGGGTACCATAAGCCAAAGTTTGGGGTATGATCCAAATATCAAAAGATTCGCTTGATCGCCACATAGTGACTTTCCTTCGGTGCGGCTTGAAACCGTGCACACATTCCCACACTCAACATGATATCCAGTCTAGATGCACAAAGGTAAAGCAAGGAGCCAATCATGGAGCGATATACCTTTTGATCAACCGCTTTACCATTGGGATCAATGTCAAGTTGTCACTTGGTGGACATCGGTGTAGTAGCCGGCTTGACATCACTTAGCTTGAATCTCTTTAGTATGTCTTGAGTGTATTTGGCTTGGTTGAGGAAGGTTCCTTCTCTTCTTTGTTTGATATCAAAACTAAGGAAGAACTTCAACTCTCCCATCGAAGACATCTTGAACTTGGAAGTCATGAGAGCGGCAAATTCCTCATTGAAAGCTTTGTTAGGGGAACCAAAGATAATATCATCAACATATAGTTGGCATACAAACAACTCCCCTTTGACCTTCTTAGTAAAAAGAGTGGGATCTATTTGTCTCACTTCAAATCCACGATCTTGTAACAACTTGGTAAGGTGGTCATACCACGCACGTGGGGCTTGTTTAAGGACATAGAGTGCCTTATCGAGTTGATACACATGATCCGGTAAGTAGGGGTCCTCGAACCCGGGGGGTTGCTTGACATAGACCAACTCATTAATGGGGCCATTAAGAAAAGCACTTTTAACATCCATTTGTTTCAACTTAAAGTTGTGATGGGAAGCATAAGCAATCAACAAACGAATGGATTCAAGACGAGCAACGGGAGCAAAGGTTTCACCGTAGTCGATACCCTTGACTTGGGAGTAGCCTTGTGCTACCAATCTTGCCTTGTTGCGAATGATGTTCCCATGAGCATCTTGCTTGTTCTTGAAAATCCACTTGGTTCCAATAATGTTGTGGTTCCCCGATGGCCTTGGCACCAATCTCCACACCTTGTTGTACTCGAAGTTGTTGAGTTCTTCATGCATGGCATTGAGCCAATCCGAGTCTTCGAGCGCCTCATAGACCTTTTGGGGTTCAACACAAGAGACAAACGCGTGATGTTCACAATGGTTTGCTAATTGTCTGCGAGTGCTTACCCCCTTTCTTAGGCTTCCAACCACATTCTCCATGAGATGGCCTTTGGTGGTGAGTTTGGAAGCAATCTTCGCGGCACGACGCTCTAATTCCTCCTCAGATGTGGAAGGAGGAGGGTTAACTTGATAATCTTGAGCGCCGTCTTGAGCTTGTTCTTGATCTTGAGCTTGCTCATGATCTCGAACTTGCTCGGGGGGAAGAACTTGACCTTGGGCATCATTTAGAGGTTCACCACCATCTTGAGGTTGATCTTGCCCTTGGTCTTGTTCACGAGGTTGAGGGCCTTCACTTTGTTCTTCGGAAGCGTGCGGGCCTTGGGGAGGTGATGGCTCTGCTTGAGTGGAGCATTGTCCTTCTCCTTCGGCCACATGGGGTTCCTCAATGGGTAGAATATGACCAATACCCATTCTTCTTATGGCTTGGGGAGGAATTTCATCACCTACATCACAAGTACCACTTTGCTCCACTTGGGAGCCGTTATTTTCGTCAAACTCCACGTTACACGTCTCCTCAATGAGTCCGGTGGACTTGTTGAGAACACGGTAAGCATGAGAGTTTGTAGCATAACCAACAAATATGCCCTCATGACCTCTAGCCTCGAATTTAGACAAACGAACACCTTTCTTGAGAATGAAACACTTACAACTGAACACCCGGAAGTACTTGAGGTTGGGCTTGTTGCCGGTGAGTATCTCATAAGGAGTCTTGTTCAAGCCTTTGCGGAGATAGAGCCGATTGGATGCATGACATGCGGTGTTGATGGCTTCGGACCAAAAGTTGTATGGAGACTTGAACTCCGCCATGATGGTCCTTGCCGCATCCATCAACGTCCGGTTCTTCCTCTCCGCTACACCATTTTGTTGAGGGGTATATGGTGCAGCATATTGATGCTTGATCCCCTCATCACTAAGAAACTCATCCAAGGTGTAGTTCTTGAACTTGGTGCTGTTGTCACTTCTTATTGTCAAGATCTTTGCATTATGTTGATGTTGAGCTTCATTTGCAAAGTCGATGACGGTTTGTTGAGTCTCACTCTTCCTCTTGAAGAAGTATACCCAAGTGTATCTTGAATAGTCATCCACAATCACCAAGCAATACTTTCTACCTCCAAGACTATCAAAAGCTGGAGGCCCAAAGAGATCCCTGTGAAGGAGCTCCAAGGGTCTCTTCGTGTAGATGATAGTAGTGGGAGGGTGAGCCGTCTCATGTAGCTTTCCTTCGATACAAGCACTGCAAGCACGATCTTTGGCGAAACTAACATTCATTAGTCCACGGACATGGTCCCCCTTGAGAAGACTTTGCAAAGATCTCATATTGACGTGGGCTAAACGGCGATGCCAAAGCCATCCCATGTCAACTTTAGCCATTAGGCATGTCGCGGTCTTAGTGGGTCGCTCTGAAAAGTTAATCACATAGAGACCGTTCTCGACATGCCCAACAAAGGATACTTTAAGAGTCTTGCTCCACAAGAGGGCCATGGTATCAATGTCAAAGAAAGTAGCAAAACCCATGAGTGCAAGTTGACGAACCGAAAGCAAATTGTATGCAAGGGACTCAACAAGCATGACTTTCTCGATTGTTAGATCATGAGAAATGACAACCTTGCCGAGACCCAATACCTTAGAATGTGATGCATCACCCCACTCGACGTTGGTGGGCATAGATGGAATCTTTTGCACGTCCACCACCAAGTCCTTGCTCCCGGTCATATGATTTGTTGCTCCACTATCGAGCAACCATGATCCCTCACCGGAAGCAAACACCTACAAGAGATCAATGCTTGGTTTTAGGTACCCATTTTGTAATGGGTCCTTTGATGTTAGTAACAAGGGTCTTAGGAACCCAAATAGACCATTCAATGTACTCATAAGGAGAACCAACAAATTTAGCATAAACCTGTCCATCACTAGCACGGCACAACACATATGACGGGTTAAAGTCGCCGGCTTTGTTGGAGGAAATGCTTTTCCCCTTTTGGACATCAACCCCCTTCACTTTTTCCTTCTTTTCCTTAGGAGCACCCTCTCCCTCTTTCACAAAAGTTTGCTTGAGAGGGGGAGGACGTTTGGTCTTGTCGTTCTTCTTCTTGCTCTTGGACTTGGGTGCAAACCCAATTCCCTCCTTGGCCACAACTTCCTTATGATTGCTCAAAAGGACGTTGAGGTTCTTCTCACCTTGAATGCATGTCACAAGGCCTTTCTCAAGTTGATCCTTTAACTTGGCATTCTCCTCAACAAGGTGCACATGCTCACAACACGGGTTAGTAGCACATGCATTATCAATTAATACCATATGAGGAAAGGTGTCCTTTTCCTTGGTTAGCTTAACTTGGAGTTGAGCATGAGACTCCTTGAGGTTAGCGTGAGCACCCTTCAAGACCTTGTGGGCCTTGTGAAGTATCTCAAACTCCTCTTTGAGTCTAGCATGATCAACCTCAAGTTTAGCCTTCTCGGAAGTTAGCACACGAGACACGACAAGAGCATGATCAAGATCTTTCTTTAACTTAGCATGGTCATCATTGTGTGACTCCTCAAAAATCAAACGATGCACACGCTCTTCCTCAAGAGCATTAGAGAGATCCGATATCTCATCGGCATAGTCACAACTATGACCTTCCATCTTAGAGATGGTTTCTTCGTGAGCCTCGATCATGTCATTGGCCTCACCAAGTTGTTCCAAGAGAGCAACAAAATGCTTCTTGGACTTGCCCTTGAGCTTACTCATAAAAGACTCAAATTCATTCACTTCTTCATTAGACCCATCATGTTCATCAATGCAATCCTCCACGGAGGGATTAGTAATGATGGTGGTTTTAGTGTTGGGGGTTACCTTGTTTGAAGCTTCAGCCATGAGGCACTTGGCGGTGATGTTCTCGTTGGGTGAATCAAAGAGAGACACCCGGGGAGTAGTAGCAATGGCAACGGATGCCATGGCCATCGCTTCTCCATTTTCATCATCATCGTCATCCTCTTGGTATTCTTCTTGAACCACCAACCCACGAGTGGGAGTCTTCTAGGCGAAGTTGTTCTTGTTGGGGAAGGACTTGGCTTTGTCTTTTCGGATGAACTTGCCACCATTGTCTTCCCGCTTCTCGTAAGGACAATCCACAACGAAATGGCTCACATTGCCACAGTTGAAGCAAGTTCTAACTCATTGCTTGCCCTTGACGCCACTTGAGTTGTTCTTGTTGAAGTTGGGTCTTGTATTCTTCTTGCTCCAAAATTGTCTTGAAGCAAGGGTCATGTGCTCATGATAATCATATTTGGTGTCTTCGGGGTTGCTCTCCTCATCTTCCACTTCTTCCTCTTCTTCCATAATAACCTTGGCCTTCAAAGCAAGGTTGGGCTTCTTTGCCCTTTGAGAATGGAGCACCACATTGTCGGCGGTCTTGTCCAAGATGCTCATTGCAACGAACTCATCCAACACTTCACTTGAGGTCATGGAGTGGAATTCCTGTCTTTGACGAATGACGGAGGACATGGCCTTGTTGTAGGGCATCATGGCCTTGAGGAACTTGCGCTTGATCCAATTGTCATCCGTGTCCTTGCTTCCATGATCTCGGAGTGAGACCGCGAGTTTGGTCACTCTTCGAAAGAGCTCACGAGGTTCTTCATCTTCTTTCATTGCAAACTCATCGGCTTCGTCTTGCACCACTTCATAGTTGGAGCGTTGAATGCTAGCACTTCCTTGATAGAGAGACACAACACATTTCCATGCGTCTTTAGCCATGGCATGAGGTTGAAGATGAAGGAGATCTTTGGGAAGGATTGCATCTTGGATGATGAAGAGAGCACTCTCATTGAATTGGTTGTCCACGGCTTCTCAAGGGGTGAAGTTGCTTGGGTCATGAAGATAGAAACCTTCTTCAATGATTCTCCAAAGGTTAGTGTTGGTGTCAAAACCGGCAGATCTCGGGTAGGGGGTCCCAAACTGTGCGTCTAGGCGGATGGTAACAGGAGACAAGGGACACAATGTTTTACCCAGGTTCGGGCCCTCTTGATGGAGGTAAAACCCTACGTCCTGCTTGATTAATATTGATGATGTGTGTTACAAGAGTAGATCTACCACAAGATCAAGGAGGCTAAACCCTAGAAGCTAGCCTATGGTATGATTGTTGTTCGTCCTATGGACTAAAGCCATCCGGTTTATATAGACACCGGAGAGGGCTAGGGTTACACAGAGTCGATTACAATGGTAGGAGATCTACATATCCGTATCGCCAACCTTGCCTTCCACGCCAAGGAAAGTCCCATTCGGACACGGGATGAAGTCTTCAATCTTGTATCTTCATAGTCTTGGAGTCCGGCCGATGATGGTAGTTCGGCTATCCGGACACCCCCTAGTCCAGGACTCCCTCAGTAGCCCCCGAACCAGGCTTCAATGACGACGAGTCCGGCGCGTATGTTGTCTTCGGCATTTGCAAGGCGGGTTCTCCTTCACGCTCTAGGTGTTTGTCGGATAGTGCCCGGTTGCTTCATAAATGTTGCGCTCCTTGGATTCCACGTCCAATAATGGCCTTCTTCCACATGTTGTACGAATGCAAAAAGCCAGGGTATTCTTACGTTTTACCCCCTAGCTGCGTGAATAAGCTGCCTATAAGAGAGGCGAGGACCCAGATCCAAATCACACCATCCTCCTTCCGCAAGTACTCATCAAGGCGCATCTGACAAAAAATCCATTCCAACATGGACAGTCGACGCGGCTCCTCTTCTCGCGCTCCCAGTCCTCAGCCAGGAGATTGGAGGAGATGCTCAGTCCCGCATAGCGAGTTAGTGACGCTCCAAGCAGAGGGATACCTTCCCCCGGCCTTTATGGTTTCGGTTCGAGCCGGACTGGCCACCTACAAGGGTGGGAAGTAGGCGGAGAGCGTCCCCAATCCCTCCAAAGGAGAGCGGGTATGCTTCGTCCCCTACTTAATAAGGGGACTCGGATTTCCTATACATCCATTTCTGGAGTTCTATGGACTTCAACTTCACCACCTCACGCCTGCCTCCATTTTGCACATCGCGGGCTTTGTAGCTCTTTGCGAGCTGTTCTTGGGCATCGAGCCCCATTTTGCGCTGTGGAAGAGGTTGTTTTGCCTCGTACCCCGTTCTCACGGGGGGTCGATATATCAAGTGGGCGGAGCCGAAATATGGCGCATCGCCGGGACCGAATATCTATCCGGAACCCCGAAGAAGGCGTCCGAAGACTGGCCTTCAGAGTGGTTCTATATGGAAGACGCCCTGCTGCCGGATCCAGTTCGGATCGGCCTCCCGGAGTTTAGCAACGCTCCTCTGAAGAAACACCTGAGTTGGCGCCCGCGGAGCCCTCAACGGGAAGATGATAGGAGCGTCCACTATCTGATGGGCCGGATACGGCTACTAGCCCATTCCGGATTAACCATGATTGGAGTCATGGCCACATGCATTATGCGAGGGGTGCAGCCGCTCCAATATAGGGGCCACCCTATGTGGAATTTTAACGGGGAGAATGACGCCTCCCGTCATGGCCGCACGGGGCCGGGATCGGCCATCGATCTGGTGAAGATCATGTCCGGCTTGTACAAGGGGGAGAAGGAGGACTTCCTCCGCACGAATCCATTGAATGGATTCTCCATGAATAACCCTTGGAGCTGGGTAAGCAGACGCTCATATATATCTGATCCGTGCTTTCAAAGGTAAGTGTCTTACTTTATGATTTCGACGCAGGAAATACGACGGGATGTGGCGGGCATACAAAGCCCAACTCCACAACCCGAGGATCCGGAAAGATCCCTTCATCCGGCCTCCGAAGAGGATCCGAACATAAAGGTGGATTTGATTGACGGGGTGTTCCACCAGCTCAGCATAGACAATGCTTTAGTCGCAATTACGGCTGACTACCCCAGTTTATGTCCGGCTTCCTAGGTGAGTACGACCGAAGTCCTGACACTGTTACTTTTTAATGCTTATTTCTGACCACCGTGTACCAATGGTGCTTGGCAGGAGGTGCCTTTACGGCAGGAAGCCGAGCCTGCAACGACTGATCAAACGAGGTCAGCGCGGCCTAGCAGGCGGAAGAGGAGTGCAGCGCGAATCGAAACGTCGCCGCAAAGGTATGGTGCACCATTGTCTTTTAAGGGAAAGACTCCTGGAGGCATATTAATGCTCATGATTCTTCCAGGAGAAAGAGCGCTCGCCGGACTGAGTCCGGAGAGGGTGCCCACCAAGCCTCCACCAGCCAGGCTCCAACGCCTGGTCCGGAGGGGGAGGCGAGCGAAAGGCGCAAGCCGGATGCTCCTCCAACGGAGGACGCCGATAGGTTGTCCGCCACCAGGTCTGAGGTGGAGAGCACCATGAATCGCAGGCGCCGTCGGACGGTTCTTCGTGACGCGTGTTTCTCCCCTGAGGCGTTAAATGCCTTTAATGCGGGAGATGCGCACCTCCGTGCTGCTCAAGATGGTTTAACCAGAGCCACGGAGCAGTATGTAAAGGACATACGGGTAAGGAATTTTAATAGTTGTATATGCCAGTAGCCCCCGAGACTTAAAATAGTTAAAGTAGCTGATTTAAGGATCATTTGTTATGCAGGATCTTACTGAGAAGAATACCCACCTGTCTCAGGAGCTTCAAGAATGCAAGGCCCAACTTGAGGCCGCACTAGCCGCTGCCGGGGGAGCCACGGAGACCCCCTCTGGTAATTCATATTTTGAAAAAAGAAGTAGTTTATGAAGTGCGGCGTGTGTGTATAGTGTGACAATAATATTGCAGAGGGTGCCGGACTAGATCCGGACGAGCAACAGCTGCTGCGCCAGTTGAAGGCCGGCGAGAGGGTGCTTATGAGGGTGCAGCAGGAGAGGAACAAACTCCAAGATGCCAAGACCCAGCTGGGCGGAGAACTAAAAGATGTTCGGGTCCAGCTGTCTAACTCCATAAAGGAGAATCGGCGGCTTCATCGCGGCATTTATAGTAAGTGCTTGAGCAAACTCTTTTGAAAAGAAGAGTTCGGCGAGGAAGTCGATTGATAGAAATGTGTCTATAGGTGTGCTCACGGGTCGTCCGGCGGAGGAGATGCCTGGTTCCACGGGAGACCCTCTTCTCGAGCTGCTGCAACTGCACGAACGTGTTCGGCAGGCGATGAGCGGCGTCGTTCAGGCCTTATGGCCTTCTGTCTCCCTACCTGAGGGCCTTGGAGGGCTTGCTGAGCAGCTTCAGGGAGTACGGCGACGTCTCCATCTGTGGAAGATGTCGGCCTGCCGTCAAGGCGCTAGGGAGGCCTGGGCCATGGTGAAGACGCGGTACCCGAAGGCTGACCCAAACCACATGGCCGAGGTCGGACCTGTGGGGCCCGATGGGAAGGAGATCCCTGTGAGCTTGATGTACGGCCAAGTAGAGTTGGCCGCGAAATATTCCCAACAGGACTGTAAATTGGACAGCCTGTTAGATGGGATTGAAGAGGGGTACAATCAGTCTGTTTGACGATGTAATTTTTAAAATGACATGTAAAATGCCTTCTAGCCGGATTGTAGATCGTTTGCCTTTGCGGACCTTTTCGCTTCAACCTCGGGACCCAACAGTCCGGAGTGTGTCCGAATACCCTTATGGTTATAAAAGAACCGGGGCATGCATGGAGACAAGGCTTAGGGGTCATAATTGCTTTATCAGACAAGTGCCCAACTAGCTATGTTATATTACATGGTTAGTAAGAAACATCTTCCAGGGAGAATAGTTCCGTTAAGGGTTCCTTTCCCTGGGAGGCATGCCCTAAAGTGCATGTCCGGACTGCGAAAATAGCAGAAAAAGCATCTGGCGGTAGATAAATAAGTAAGTAATAAATCATCTTTCAGGTCACCGACCGAATATTCCCTTAAGAACGCTAGCCTTCGGCTTCACCCAGTCTGAGGTACACATCCGGCTGACCCGGCAGTAACAATCGCAGAGGTGCTCCCTTTACCTCCTAGCCGAACAATCGGGAACGTAGGGGTAAGCATAGGAGCCAGGCAACCCGGCTTGGCCAAAACTTAAGTCATATCGATGCGTATAATGGTGATCAAAAGGTACATGCGGAAGTGTGACACATGTGGTGGGCATGAAGCCCATATAAATAAGCTTTTTTAAAGAAGCCCCCAGGTATAACGAGTGCGAGTAGCACATCAAGTGAGTGTGAACAAAGTGCAGATTAGCCCTCAAGAGGTTTATACTGAAAGAGGGAGGAAAAAGGAGGGAAAACAAAGACAGCGAAAAAACAAGAAAGGTGGACGGAGGAAGGAGACGAACCCTGAGTCCGGCGCTAGGCGTAAAATCTTCAGAGACGGGCTGCGTTCCATGGGTTTGGCTCGAGTCGGTTGTCAGATGCGTTGCGTAGACGGTATGCACCGCCGGTAAGGACTTGGTCGATGATGAAGGGACCTTTCCATTTGGGCTTAAGTTTGTCCTTTTTCTTGTCCGGTAGGTGTAGAACTAGCTCGCCAACATTGTAAGTTTTGGCCCGTACTTCTCTGCTTTGATATCTTCGAGCCTGCTGTTGATAGAATGCGGAACGGGATTTTGCCACATCGCGCTCCTCCTCTAAAGCGTCCAAACTGTCCTGCCGATCCAACTTGGCTTCTCTTTCCTCGTACATGCGCACGCGAGGTGAGTCATGAATTATATCGCAGGGCAAAACTGCCTCAGCACCGTATACCATAAAAAATGGTGTCAATCCGGTTGTGCGGTTTGTCGTGGTCCGCAGCCCCCAGAGTATGGAGTCGAGCTCCTCTACCCAGTGTGTGTTAGATTCCGTGAGGGACCGCACTAATCTGGGTTTGATGCCGCTCATGATTAGACCATTTGCTCGTTCCACTTGACCATTAGTTTGAGGGTGGTAGACTGAAGCGTAGTCGAGCTTGATGCCCATGTTTTTGCACCAGAGTTTAACCTCGTCGGCCGTGAAATTCGTGTCGTTATCAGTGATGATGTTGTGGGGGACGCCAAAACGGTGTACTACCCCGGATATGAAGTCTATCACAGGTCCGGATTCTGCCGTTTTAGCCGGCTTGGCCTCTATCCATTTGGTGAATTTGTCCACCATGACCAATAAGTACTTGTGCTTGTGGGTTCCCCCTTTAAGGGGTCCAACCATGTCAAGCCCCCAGACCGCGAACAGCCAAGTAATGGGTATAGTTTTGAGGGCGGTGGGTGGCATGTGGCTCTGATTGGCAAAGAGCTGGCAACCGACGCATTGTTGGACTAAGTCCTGAGCATCTGCCCGGGCAGTCGGCCAATAAAATCCTGTACGGAAGGCCTTGCCTACAAGGGCTCGGGCGGCGGCGTGGTGCCCGCCGAGTCCGGCGTGAATTTCAGCCAGGAGATTTCGCCCTTCCTCTTCGGAGATACACCTTTGAAGGACTCCGGTTGTGCTTTTCTTATAAAGTTCTCCCTCATGGACCTTGTAGGCTTTAGATCACCGAACTATGCAGCGGGCCTCGTTTTGGTCTTCGGGAAGTTCCTGCCTGATTAAGTAGGCTAGGAATGGTTCCGTCCACGGGGCAATTACTGCCAGTATTTCATGGGCTGAATCTGTTATTTCATTGGCTGAGCCACCGATTGTGTCAGAATGTTCTGCGTTAGGTGATGCAGTTGGTTCCGGATTGTTATTTCCGGACTCCTCTTCCCATAATACAGATGGCTTAAAGAGCCGCTCCAGGAAGATGTTTGGAGGGACGGCGTCGCGTTTTGCGCCGATGCGTGCCAACACGTCTGCTGCCTGGTTATTATCCCGGGCTACATGGTGGAATTCGAGTCCTTCGAACCGGGCTGACATTTTTAGGACAGCGTTACGGTAGGCTGCCATTTTCGGATCCTTGGCGTTAAAGTCTCCATTTACTTGGGATGTTGCGAGGTTTGAATCCCCGCACACCTCTAGGCGTTGAATACCCATGGAGATTGCCATCCGGAGGCCATGTAGAAGGGCCTCGTATTCGGCTGCATTGTTGGAGTCCGTGTACATTATTTGAAGCACGTATTGGACTGTGTCTCCGGTTGGGGACGTCAAGATGACGCCAGCCCCCAAGCCAGCCAACATTTTGGAGCCGTCGAAATGCACGATCCAATTGGAGTATGCGCCGTACTCTTTAGGGAGTTCGGCTTCGGTCCATTCGGCGATGAAGTCAGCCAGAACTTGCGACTTGATAGCTCGCCATGGTTTGTAGGTTATATCAAATGGTAAGAGCTCAATGGCCCATTTTGCAATCCTGCCTGTCGCATCGCCATTGTTTATAATGTCGTTGAGAGGTACTTCGGAGGCCATCGTTATGGAACACTCTTGAAAGTAGTGTCGCGGCTTCCGGGATGCCATGAACACCGCATACGCTATCTTTTGATAGTGTGGGTACCGAGACTTGCATGGAGTTAAGACAGTGGATACGTAGTACACTGGTTTTTGAAGAGGGAATTTGTGCCCTTCTGTTTCTCGTTCGACGACGAGTACCGCGCTGACAACTTGATGTGTTGCTGCGATATATAACAACATCGGTTCGCCCAGGTTGGGCGCGGCCAGGACCGGATTTGTTTCCAATACGGCCTTAATTTCTTCGAGTCCGGCCGTGGCAGCATCCGTCCATTCGAAATGTTCGGTGCGCCGGAGGAGGCGATAGAGGGGCAGTGCCTTTTCTCCCAAACGGGAGATGAAGCGGCTTAGAGCCGCCATGCATCCAGTTAGTTTTTGTATTTGCTTGAGGTCTTTTGGGATATCCAATTGTGACAGAGCTCGGATCTTGGCTGGGTTTGCTTCAATTCCTCTACCGGATACAATGAAGCCCAAGAGCTTTCCGGCTGGTACGCCGAAAACACATTTTTCCGGGTTGAGCTTAATGTCATATGCTCGGAGGTTGTCGAATGTCACCCTCAAGTCGTCTACTAGAGTTTCGACGTGTTTGGTCTTGACGACCACATCGTCTACGTATGCCTCTACTGTTTTGCCTATCTGGGTGGCCAGACATGTCTGAATCATGCGCTGATATGTTGCGTCGGCGTTTTTGAGTCCGAAGGGCATTGTGTTGAAGCAGAATGGTCCGTATGGAGTAATAAATGCCGTTGCGGCCTGGTCTTTTTCCGCCATCTTGATTTGATGGTATTCGGAGTATGCGTCGAGGAAGCACAATGAATCGTGCCCTGCGGTAGCATCGATGATTTGGTCAATGCGAGGGAGAGGGAAAGGGTCCTTTGGACAGGCCTTGTTAAGGTCTTTGAAATCGACACAAAGGCGCCAGGATTTGTCCTTTTTTGGTACCATTACCAGGTTGGCTAGCCTGTCCGGATGTTTTATATCTCTGATGAATCCGGCTTCTAAGAGTTTGGCTAGCTCCTCTCCCATTGCATGTCTTTTGGGTTCGGAAAATTGCCGAAGAGCCTGTTTGACTGGCTTGAATCCTTTTAGGATATTTAGGCTGTGCTCTGCCAGCCTGCGTGGGATTCCTGGCATGTCTGAAGGGTGCCAGGTGAAAATGTCCCAATTTTCCCGAAGGAATTCTCGTAGTGCGGCTTCTACATCAGGATTTAATTGTGCCCCAATGGAGGCCATTTTGTGGGGTCCGTTGGATGGACCTGGAATTTGACTATTTCGTCTGCTGGTTTAAAAGAGGTGGACTTAGACCTCTTATCGAGTATCACATCGTCCCTATCCACCGTGGAGCGCAGCGCAGTGAGCTCCTCTGCCGCTAGGGCTTCGGATAATGCCTCTAGGGCCAGTGCGGCTGTCTTATTTTCAGCGCGGAGTGCTATATCTGGATCACTGATGAGAGTGATTATTCCATTGGGCCCGGGCATTTTGAGCTTCATGTACCCGTAATGGGGGTATAACTTGGAAGATTGTGAATGCCTCTCGCCCTAACAAGGCGTGATATCCGCTGCCGAATGGGGCCACTTGGAACGTGACCTCTTCGGACCTGTAGTTGTCCGGCGAGCCGAACACTACGTCTAGTGTGATTTTTCCTGTGCAGTGTACTTCTCGACTAGGGATTATTCCCCTGAAGGTTGTGCTGCTTCGCTCAATGCGGCTCCAGTCAATTTCCATTTTTTGAAGGGTTTCCTCATAGATGAGGTTTAATCCGCTGCCGCCATCCATGAGTACCTTGGTAAGACGAAAGCCGTCCACTACCGGACTGAGGACTAATGCGGCTGGTGCTCGAGCTGTTCGGAATTTAGGTGCATCGCTGGCATTGAAGGTGATAGCTGTGTCGCTCCATGGATTCGTTGTTGCTACTTGGTAGACTTCGGCGAGGCTGCGGATTGTTCGCTTCCGCATGTTATTTGATGCGAAAGTCTCGAAGACTGTTAATACTGTACTGGTACTGTTGGGCTGGTTGTCCGGGGCTAGAAAGCCTTCGCCACTTTTGGCCACCTGCCGTAGTATCCAACATGCTGGAAGGCTATGTGTTGGAGTGGCGCCCTCCGTACTATGGATTTTGCAGGGTCCGTTGAGCCATCCCTCCAGTACGGTTCCGTGCCCTTTAGGGGTTTTTTGCTTTTTGGTTTTTAATCCAGGTGCTTGAGTATGACGCACCCTTTTATTTCGGATTGGGGTTGTATTCAGGGCCGGATTGTCCCAAAACCTGGTTTCGGTTTTCCAGGCGCTCTCCATCGCACAGTATTTTTGTACAATGGTCGCTAGGTCGGCGAAGCGTGTAACTTCGCGACGACTTATGGCGTTTATGATTCCCTCGTCCATGCAATTGTTGCAAAAAATTGAAATCGCGCTTTCTTCACGGTAGTCCTTTATCCTGTTCATAACCAGGAGGAATCTGGCCTAGTAATGATGTACTGTTTCATCGGGCTCTTGCCGTATTTGAGATAGATCGCTTATGTTTGGGTGGGCGGGTGGAATTAAGTTCGGAACCCTGCCCGATCTAAGGCTCAAAGGCCAAGAAGTTTCCGGATTTGGAAGCTTGGTTTGTTGGATGCCTTCCAACAAATCTGGTCTGATGCCTGACTTTAGGTTCAGTATTTGATTGATGTCCGTCTCTCCGCGGGAATCCGACATGGAGGGATCGGGAATCTGGACATAGCTGGTTTTTAACATAGAAGAAGAGTCGCCGCATCGTTCCTCTACCACAACAACGTGGTGGGTAGCCTGGGGAGAGTTAATTTCTCTTGGATCGGTTTTAAGACCAATCGGATCATAGTCTGTAGCGACACCTAGGGCGGCGATGCAATCCAAGAGCTCGTTTATGGAGGAGAGCTCAATATGATCTAGCTGCTCGGCGAATTCCGAGCTGACGTGAAGATAGCTTTTGATGACCTGAGAGGTCATCGTCGGAGCGCTGGCCGAACAGGCGGTCATGAGAAAACCACCTAGCTGGATAGTTTGGCCGGCGGCCAAAGCTCCCTTGACGACGGCGCCGTCTTTAAAGACGGGAAAAGGCATCCTTCCTGATTGCGACGACACAGAGGAAATCTGAATGAAAGCACCAATGTCGGTGTCAAAACCGGCAGATCTCGGGTAGGGGGTCCCGAACTGTGCGTCTAGGCGGATGGTAACAGGAGACAAGGGACACGATGTTTTACCCAGGTTCGGGCCCTCTTGATGGAGGTAAAACCCTACGTCCTGCTTGATTAATATTGATGATGTGTGTTAAAAGAGTAGATCTACCACGAGATCAAGGAGGCTAAACCCTAGAAGCTAGCCTATGGTATGATTGTTGTTCGTCCTACGGACTAAAGCCATCCGGTTTATATAGACACTGGAGAGGGCTAGGGTTACACAGAGTCGGTTACAATGGTAGGAGATCTACATATCCGTATCGCCAAGCTTGCCTTCCACGCCAAGGAAAGTCCCATCCGGACACGGGACGAAGTCTTCAATCTTGTATCTTCATAGTCTTGGAGTCCGGCCGATGATGGTAGTTCGGCTATCCGGACACCCCCTAGTCCAGGACTCCCTCAGTTAGTATTCACATGTTTTAAATGACGCTTGAAGCGATAAACCCAAGAATCAAAATCTTCATGTTTCTCATACTTAGGAGGAGGACCGGCATGATTCAAATGAGTAGAGGGAATCGGTCCTCCATAAACTGGGGGTTCCACATGGGCAAAGATGCCGGTGCCATTTCTACCACTAGTAGAAGGACTCTTTTCACTGTTAGCTTCCCCGTTGTCGGAGGTCACATCCGTCACCTTGTTAGTGGGATCACCCACTTTCATTGGCGAGGTGGACAGTTTAAGCCCTTCAAGAAATTTAGTAAGCATGCTTTCAACGTTGGTCGTCATGGAGTCTTTCAATGTGTCTAGAGCCACATTGAATTCCTCACGAGAGACCGAGGTTCCCCCATCGGCCGTAGACGAGACGGGATTCACACCGGAGTGCTCCTCCGCACCGTGTGTGGTGTCAACCATACTCTTCGGACGGCAAAGTCCTTAATAAAGAGACGAGGCTTTGATACCAATTGAAAGGATCGATATGGTTGACTAGAGGGGGGTGAATAGGCAACTAACAATTTTTAGCTTTTCTTTAACAAATTAAACTTTGCATCAAAGTAGGTTGTCTAGATATGCAACTAGGTGAACAACCTATATGATGCAATAACAACAAGTACACGAGCAAGTAAGGGAAACAACACAAGTGAACTTGCAAAAGTAAAGGCGCGAGATAACCAAGAGTGGAGCCGGTGGAGACGAGGATGTGTTACCGAAGTTCCTTCCTTTTGAGGGGAAGTACGTCTTCGTTGGAGTGGTGTGGAGGCACAATGCACCCCAAGAAGCCACTAGGGCCACTGTATTCTCCTCACGCCCTCACACAATGCGAGATGCCGTGATTCCACTATTGGTGCCCTTGAAGGCGGCGACCGAACCTTTACAAACAAGGTTGGGGCAATCTCCACAACAATTGGAGGCTCCCAACAACACCACGAAGCTTCACCACAATGGAGTATGGCTTCGAGGTGACCTCAACTGTCTAGGGTGCTCAAACACCCAAGAGTAACAAGATCCGCTAGGGATAAGTGGGGGGAATCAAATCTCTCTTGGTGGAAGTGTAGAACGGAGCCTTGTCACCCAATCCCGAGCAAATCAACAAGTTTGATTGGCTAGGGAGAGAGATCGGGCGAAAATGGAGCTTGGAGCAACAATGGAGCTTAGGGATGGAAGAGGTAGTCAACTAGAGGTAGGAGACGCCCCTTTTATACTCGTGGAAGAGATCCAACCGTTATCCACTTAAATCAGCCTACGACATGCGGTACTACCGCTCCAGGGGCGCGGTACTACCACAAGGCCACGCGGTACTACCGTGGAGGACCACGGTACTTCCGCGGCATCAGCAGAGGTCGTGACTAGCCTGACTGAGCGCAATACTACCGCTCGCGCGGTACTACCGCTCCCCCTTGCGGTACTACCGCAAGGCAGGTAAGCCAAGGCCTACGAAGAGCGCGGATGAAATAAAATACACCCATGCCTACTTCCGCTGAAAAAGAAACAGTGCAAAAACCCGACACGATACTACCGCGCTCGAGGCGCGGTACTACCGTTGAGGCGCGGATGTAAAAAATTACATCCGCTCCTACTACCGCGGTGCAACGGTATTAGGTGTGAGGGACACGGTACTATGGCTCCAGGGGAGCGGTACTACCGTGGCCTCGCACGGTACTACCGCGCATGTCGTGCGGTACTACCATGTGGGCGCGGATGTAAAAAGTTACATCCGCTCCAACTACCGTACCGGAGCAGCACTAGGCCTGGGAGTTATGGTACTAAGGCTTCAGAGGAGCGGTACTACCGTAACCCCCGGTGGTACTACCGCGGGTGCTTGCGGTACTACCGCTCCATAGAGCAGTACTACCGCAAGTACAGCAGTAGTCGTCTGTTTATGCACAACTAGAATAACGGTAAGACGCTCCAAAGTGCAAGGAAAGGTAGGACATGTGTACGTGTTGATTCCACCCAAACCTTTCCGGCGCGGACCCCCTCTTAATAGTACGGCTCTCCTACGACTCAAATCCACCAAAGAGAAACGTAGAACAACGCCGTCTTCAATAGTCTCCGAGGGGCACCGAATCGTCTCGTGCCTAGTGATGAAGCATCTGAGAAACTCAAGGCACACGATTAGTCCGCAAAAGCATTGTCATCAATCACCAAAACACCTAGGGGTAAATATGCCCTTACAAACATCCCAACGATGGTAAATTAATTCCCTAAATTCCTCAAGCTTTTTCTTGCGGAGGTGCATCACCATATTCTCCTCGATATGCCACGTGCACAAACGATGATCTGTTCCAGTCCAGACAGTAGCTATTGCTTTAGCCATTGAATCGTCCCCATCGGTGATTGCTGAAATGGGTGCCCTCTGGGACATTGCCTCCAAAAATACATGAAGAAGCCACTGGTATGATGCAACTGTCTCGTCTGACACTAGACCGACCCCAAACAAAACTGTGCTGCGGTGATGGTTCAGACCAACAAATGGAATAAACGGAAGACTGTACTTGTTAGACCGGTATGTACTGTCGAATACCACGACACCACCAAAGGCAACATAGTCAATCCGGGATTGTGAATTAGCCCAGAATATGTTCCTCAAATGGCCTTCTTTGTCTTTTGTGTATTTGAAAAAGAATTTCGAGTCTGCTTTTTTCTGTGCAACCATATAGGTGAGCAAATATCTAGCGTCACTGCCTTCTATCTTGCGCTTCTTCTGGATTGAAACATGGTTGTATAGGTCTCGATCTATAAATCCAAGCTTGTCGGGACCTCCGGCATTCTTCCCCATTACATTCATAATTTGATGTGTTCGAAGTCCACCAATAGCATACTTGATGACATCGGCCTTTTGTGCGTCAGTCATTCTACGATGAGCCAATAAGTAGGGAGTCAGGTCAGCAGGGACAAACAGATGGTTATGCTTGTCCACAAAATTCTTGACGAACCAGAGGCCAGTACTATCTTGTAGCTCAACCTGAAAAAGAGCGGGACACCCACACCGAGAAAGACCCCTCGGTGTTCTTTTTCTATCAGCTCTGTTAAAGTGTTTAAGGGCCCGCCATCCTTGTTTGCAGCACTTGTATGTCCTTTTGTATGCATTTTGTTTCGGACCCGGACCCCTGTACTTCAGATCATCCTTTCTAACACCAAACCATTTTTTCTCGCATAGTCTACGTAGAACATGTAGGCTTCTTCCTCAGTCCTAAAAGTCTTCTTCACAATCTCTATGTATTCCATACACTCATTCAGATCTGAACCAACCATGCCTTTAATATCAATTCCTTTACCTTGCATGTGTACATCATCTAGGTCTATGCCATCCTTACCTGCATCCTCATTATCGTTATCATCCGTGTGCATACCATCCATTCCTTTGCCTTCGTTTCGTCTATCACCCATGTCCTTGTCATCCTTGCCTGTATTCCCCAAGTTTTTGCCATTGTTGCCTTTATCATCCATGTCGTTATGCTGCCAACGAAAACAGATAGTCAATGTTACGGATGGATATCATACATAATAATTATGCAATACTCTGCTTAAATAATTGATTTAATTTTTCATATCGGATTCATGTACCAAACTCAGTCCTTCAAAAGCTGTAAGTAAGTATAAAATATTCCCTGACTAAATCCAGAAATATTTAATTGATTGTACTTGTTGTAACTGATGATCTCCTAACCAAATCCAAAGTGCACGAATCTTTCAAGTCCCCTGATAGATCCACCCTGATAGATCAATTATCTGCAAACTCCATTCAAAATTGTGTCCTAACTGAATCCAAAATTATCACCTAAGTAAATCCAAATTATCTCGTCCCTAAGTCGAAAATATCTCCAAACTCCATACAAAAATAATTATCTCCTAACTAAATCCAAAATATCTGGAAACTCAATTCAAAAACATCTCCTAACTAAATCCAAAATAACTTTCTTTGAATCCAAATCTGCTGACAAATTCTCATGGCACACAACCCTAACTAAGTGCTTTAATATGTCCTAGCTAAATCCGACTTACACTTCCTTTGAAAAAAAATCTTGTCACAACTTTCTGAAACCATAAACCCTAACTAACTACATCAACATGTCCTAGCTAAATCCAACTTACACTCCCTTTCAATAGAAATCTCGTCACAACTTTCTGAAACCATAAACCCTAAACCTCACATGACATATCCTAAACCCTAATCAAATCTGACCCCTATTGGTACTATAAGCATAAGGGACCAACAAAGATTTGAGATGGCTAGGCACTTACAGCGAAGATCCGGCGTGAAAAAGTTGATGCACGTCGATGAGGATGATGTGGCCTCTCGGGTCGGGGAAGGTGGCGTCCGCTCGGGGAAGGAGGGGAGGCTCGTCGGAAGATCTGGCGTCGCGACCCGAGTGGGGTGACTTCCGATGGAGGGGGGAGTAGGAGCAGGAGGAAGGAGTGACACGGCGAGTGCGATCGGCGGCGATTGAGGGAGCCGGGGGCGATCGGCGGCGATCGAGGGCGCCGAGGTTAGGGCTCGAGAGGAGGAGAGAGGACGAACCGCTCGAACCAAATTTCAAAAGAGTACGCACGATGATTGGACCTCTATAATGAAGTGTTTTATTAATGCAATTAATTTAATCGAAACATTTCAGACGAGAATACCCCTGGACTTAATTGGGCCGATTAAAGGTATAAAAAAATTTAGGTCGAAAATACCCTTGGGCTCAAAAAGGCCCAGTTATTCTAATCCGTTAGATCGCCCATATAATACACGTGATTTGGTGTATTATGATGCATCGTAAAATTTCCCTTGATTCACGGAAGATGAAGAGGGAGATGGAAACAATCATCTATGACTTTTGATCTGTTTGTGTGGGTGGAGTTGCAGGAGACGAAGAGAATTGAAGAGACGACGTGCAACCCATCCGTAACAAATTGAGTGGAAGGGCAAGCATCGGCAATGCAAGGCAGTAGAGCAAAAGAGGATGACGTGGACGCACCAGAGAACAAATGATTAAATTTATTTGGGATCATATGTGACATGGCAGTATGGAAGTGGTTGCTGATGTGGATAGTCTGCATGTCAAGAGAAATAACATAGTGGGGATGAACTATTTTAGGTATTATAGATGTTCACATGTCTTAATTTTTGTTTATGAAGATCTAAGAAAATAGGTGTCTTTTACCCCGTAGAAAATAGAAGCAAAATTAAAAAATAATAACAAGAAAACAACATAAAAACATAAACCTAAATACAAATACAAAGATAGAAAAGCAAGAGGGAAATGAGAAAAGGGGAAAAGGAAAAGAAATAGAACGAAAAATAATCCAAGGAAAAAACATTGAAACCGGACAGAGAAACAACTCCCGACAAACATATGCAAAAACATTCGGAAAATAGTTCCCCAAAAATGCAAAACGAAGGAAAACCCGCCTATTTGGGTCGGTACTGCTATGCCCCAGGCAAAAGCGCTGAAGGCAAGCGCTTCGTCTTGGCGTAAGCGATATATAACAATGTTGCTATATAGTGAGCACTAAACCACGTGACACATGTGGTACACAATCCAAATTATTCCAAAAAAAGTGAGAGCACCAAGTCCGCGCAATGCACGTTATTATAGCACCTAGCCCGCTCATATTGCATTATTATGAGACCAAACATGCACCCCGACGCCATCGACCGTTTATTTCCAGTTATCTTAGCCGGTAGTGTAGCAAACCGTCCGTACGGCGCATCCGGGCAGGGCCTTACGTGCTTGCTTTCAATGTTTGCTAAACTAGAAAAAAAAACATGGATCTTAAAAGGTCTTCAAGAATTTGATAAAAAAAATTATCGGTTTAAAATATCCATGAATTTGAAAAGATGTTCCAGAATTTAATAAACATGTAGGAAATGTATAGAAATATTTTTATATTAAATAAATATTCATGTTGTTTAGAAAATTGTTCATGCACTTTAATATAAAGTTCACTCTTCATAAAATGTTTGCATACTTTAAATAAAATGTTCATGCTACTAAACAAATCGGTACTTTGAATAAATGTTCATGGTGTCTGGAAAAATGTTCATGTTCTGGTAATAAATTTCCACGTTGTTACAAAATATTCACATATGTTCATGTACTTTAACAAAACATTTAAGTTGTTTAATAAATGTTCATGTACTTTTGTAAAGACATCGTGTAGTATCATAAAAATGTTTACATGCCTAAAAATATTTAAAAAATATGAGGAAGCTCTACGGAAATAGGTGTACTTTACCCAATAGAGTAAATAAAAATGAAATAAAAGTGAAAACGCAACTGAAAATTAAAAAAGAAACCGAAGTAAATCAAATACAAATATAACAAGTAAAATAAGGAAACAAAGAACAGAAATAAGGAAAAAAATCTAAGAACAAACATAAAAAATCAAACAGAGAAACAACTCCACGTAAAACAAACCCAAAAGCACTACGAAAAAGGCTCCCCGAAAATAGATGTAAAACTAGAGAAACCCGGCTCTGAGTGTTGCTACTGGGCGTGGCCGAGGTGAAATCTGTAAATGCTAGCCCTCCGTATGTTTCGCAGTAAGGCAATGTTACATTGACATTGGCCCTATCTCTACTCTTTATCTCTACTACTATTAAACAAGCAAACATCTTCTTTCTTAGAGACACCCCGTTAAATGTACACCGGTTGATTATTATCGTCTGATTATCCCACCAAATTAGATCTAACAGCCTAGATTAATATGAGGTTAGCAATTAGCAATTACAGTCCGCCCGACGTATACTCTGCCAAAGATTCGTCCGCCTAATACGTGTTCCATGAAAGCGTAATCAGCTTCTATCCCAGCGATTGTAAAGACCACATACCGCTCCTCCCTATTCCATGTCCATCGTACCCTAGGGCTGGATCCAGGGTTATTAGATCGCCGCCGCCGCCAGCATACGGCTGCAGATGAAGGCCACAACTCTTCTCTCCGGCTATCCCGACGCCAACCCACCACGCCATGTCCGCCGGACCGACGACGGCCAGGACGACGTCCGGCGTCCAGCGCTGGAACGAGGAGCTCGACCAGGCTGAGCTGGGCGTCCAACCGGACAAGGCAGCAGTCCACGCCGGCGAGTGCGTGCATGGCCCACCCCTCCGCCCACGGCGATGCGGCTCCCGGCTGCGCAGCCGCAGCGTGGAGCATCCGCGCGTATGTGTATGCGTCAGCGGCCACCCTACACGCTGCATCTTCATGAATACGCCTATTAAATCCAGACTTGCAGCAAGGCGTCGCCGCGGTACGACCCATCACGCCCTCTGCATCCAATCTCTCTTTCTAACATCTAAGTGCATCAGCAGGTTTGAGCACAGAATCTAGACCGAGAAGGTCACATAAGCTTGCTGGCATCACCCCTTTTTAAACTGATTTTTTGTCCCAAAAGCTCAGGGATTTATTCCCTAGAAATAACATGGCACACCAATTTTATCGATCCCGCATTCTTGAAAATTTATGAGTATGACACTCTCTTGTGTTTGCTTCAAGACGCTCTGATGTATCCAATCCCTTTAAACATCCGTAAATAGAGATAGCCATGATAGTCAGGCACTCACTATTCAAGTATAAGATCAGCTCCATGGTCTCCAATTAGTCTTCTTTCTCGATGCTCAGGTCTTCATGAGCAGACAATCATTTAACAATGGATGGATGGGGGTACACTGTTTGGATCGCCCTACCAAACTGAAATAGTGTTCTGATTACACACTTCACAATTTTCAGAATTGAGACACATGTAGGCTCTGGGTTGTGCCATCACATTAGTGAAAATAGATGTACTATATGTCGATTAGTATTTGTATTGTTGCTTCATCATCCCTCACATAGACCCATTGCCTGAAACGCGGTGTCACACTCTATTCCAGGACTTTACTGGCCCAACGCTGCCGTGATGGCCGCCACACTCCTCACGCGGACACCATGGCCTGGACGCAGCAACGTGACACCACATCACTACGCCTACACTAGATTCAGCAAAGGAACTCCGGCCCATCCAACTTTCAGGTTTGGAACATATTCCTTTGTGTTTCACAAATAACATGACAGAGTCCTATGCTTTTAGTTCTTATTAGGTTGTGTTTCACAAATAACATGACAGAAAATCCTATGCTGAACTGGAATAAATTATTCAGATTCTATTGTGGTAAAGACACGATATCTTCCTTTTGGCAAGCGACAACATCTGGAAGTCTTTGTAATGAAACACTATGACTAAGTAATGATCGTACTACTTAACAATGTAAAAAGAAATTAATGATCATGCTCAACTGAATTTTCTCTGATGTGAGCTGATGTTGGACTCATAATATGTGAGTGCAAAACCCCAACAAGGCCCCGACGTGGATCTGAAAACTGGTACGAAATGCACAAGACACTGAAACTTCCTCCTGATTCAGTGCAGCCATACATCCTTCAGCCTTCTACACCACGCCGGCAAGCCGGAAAGTGCTACAACAGTGGCAGCGCTCTCCCAGGCACTTGGGCTGCCCACAACTCCTACAAAATAAATTGGCACAAGCTTACTCACATAGATTTGCAGATCGGCGCGTGTTAAAAATATGTACATGCAGATGGATCATTCGCAGATCATCTTTATCGGGAAGGACTACTTCTCAAGCGACTACTGCCTTTATCAAGTAAAGGATCTTTGTCAGCAGTACATTCTTTGAACTTTATTAGTTATATCATCTCACTCTTCCTATGTTGTATTGTTTGTACATAATGAGTATTGCTGCTCAATGCAACCACTAGAATGCAATGATTAGTAACTCTTCTTGCACTGTTGCATCTATATGATTGACCTTGTATATTCCGGGTTGACATGCCATTATATTTGACTGTACTGACATTGATGATATGCATTTGATGACAATAGCAAAATTATAACCTATTGGCATGTAACATTCTTTGAAATGATATGACTATGTTTTTTTTTCTTTTACAACTTGCTTACAGATATACTCCCCCTGTCCCTAAATATGTCTTTTTAGAGATGTCAATATGAACTACATACGGATTTATATAGATGTATTTTAAAGTGTAGATTCACTCATTTTGCTCTGTATATAGTCCATATTGGAATCTTTAAAAAGACTTGCATTTAGGAACGGAGGAAGTACATGTTTTCTGCTTATGATAATTTGCCGGAGCATTTAGGGGTAGTGAATTAACCAGAAAACTGAACGTGCCCAAGTAAAAAATAATATGAGAAGAAAATTTAGTCTGAATCATCGTAGCCATAAATCTCACACTATAGCTCTGCTGGATATATTGCCGACACCCTCACCACTTCGCCCGCCCGCTGGATATATTGCTACTCCTCTAGGGATGTCTTTCTTCTTTGCAGCTCTGTGTGCCATGTCGGCGGCCAGGTTGACCGGTGGTGCCCATGTCATATGGGTTGGGATGTATCGGTTTTAGCCCAGTTTTCCGTCAATTAACCGTGCAATTCTCTTCTTAATCAATGAAAATGGCAAGTCTTTTGCCTTGTTTCAAATGTTTTTTTACTCAGCCATCAAAAATGCCAAGCCTCAAATCTGCATTCAAATTGCTAGGAAGCTTCTCCTAATTTCTGACCACTCCTAATTGGACTCATACAACAAGTATTATAGTTCTTTCATACAAGTTGAGTATGAACATACTGATTTTGTACTAATGGAGATTGCCCTCAGCCAGTGAAATATCCAATTTCTGGATCACCTCATTTCCCAATTCTAATCTATCTATAATCTTTTTTGAGATATTAAGATTGTATCCATGACATGGGAAATGTAAGTAGCATGTTGTGACATGCATGGATTTGCTTTTTCTATCAATGTTGATGCTCCAACATCTGATCAATGGTCCTTATTTTAGATTCTGTACTATCATTGTACATATTTGTTCCGTTATATAGTCATTGTTGTTGTAAATTGTTTATCATAATACTGATGAGGAAGAATAATCTAGATGTAGTTCCGACAACGTCAATGGATCCTTCCCCGCTGCATGGCTTGGCCGAAGTTGGGTGAAAGAGTTCATGGGGCCAGAGAAATATGAGTTGGACGTCCGAACAATGCTTTCAGGCGACATTTGTTGTAGCCCCACAAGCTTAAAATTAGAGTACAGTTGTGCCAAACATTGTTACGTATTTTGATTTCTTTGTTGGTTCCTTTCATGGCTAAAACAATGGTATGCCCCTTGCAACATTTTTTTCGATATATTTCTATGCACTATGCTATTTCCGGAAAAATCTTTATATACATACTTGTGCTTTCACTTCAAAACTTGGAGAGGCAATTTGAGTTGGTGTTGTGCATCAATATTACGTATTGTTGCTCAATGGTTTCTTCATAATCGTTCCTTCTATTTTCTGAATTTTCCAGCATATGAACTATCACATGAATTTCATGTGCATTGGTTGAGACGTGCGTTGCACGTGCACATTTACTAGTATATAATGAGAGCACGCACTCCTTCGGTCGACTCCTTTTTTTTCCTGTCGATTATTTATTTCTAGTTTTCTTAGCCAACAGCGTAGCAGACCGTCCGTATGGGCGCACCTGGGTAGGGTCTTGCTTGGTTTTTTCCTATGTTTGCTAATTTTATAAAGGTCACGGATTTAAAAAGGTGTTCAAGAATTTGAAAATAGGAGTAGTTCGTTGATTCGACAAATATACACGATTTTAAAATTTCAAATATCTTCACACACTATACACAATTTGAGATGTTCATGAATTCAGAAAAATCCTCATAAATTTTAAAATATTCTAAAATTTATAAAAATGATATGAATTTATAAACATATAACAGTTCACAAATTAGAAAATGATGCGAATTTTATGATATTCTAAACCTTTACAAATTTAATATTTTTGAAAGATGTATTTACAGAATAAATATGAAAAGGAAGAAAAAAAGGAACAGAACAAAACGTGATAAACCGCACAAAAAAAGAAATAAAATAGCAAAATGAAAAGAGAGAAACACAGAAAAAGGGCAGTCCTGCACGGAAGCTTCCAATAACAGTAGCCCGCCTGTTGTGGATTTGCTCCAGCGACGTACCACTTGGGGAACAGTAGTCACAACAAAACACAGCCGAGAAGCTTGGTTGGAGGGGCGTTCAGATTCTTCAAATTCCGAAGGTGAACAGAAGTCGTGGTCCAAGCTGTGGAAACTAGATGTGCCTTCAAAGGTTAAGATCTTTCTTTGGAGACTAGCCCAACAGTCGATCCCGACGGCGGATGTGTTACATCACCGAAACATGTCAACGGTGGACAGCTGCGGTCTATACGGTGCAACAGACTCCTGGCAACACTCCCTTCTGCATTGCCATGTTGCTCGTTCGGTTTGGGCATTACAATCGCCGGAGATCTTTCAAGTTCTATCGGAAACGACTGAACCAGACGCTAAACGCTGGATATTCTCACTCCTGGACACGTTTCCGTCGGCGAAGTTTACTCAGGTACTGGTTAGTCTTTGGGCCATTTGGTTCTCTCGACGCCAAGCCTTACACGAGCACATCTATCAGAGTCCGATGTCAACCCACCAATTTATCATGAAGTACATTCGGGAATTCAATGACTGTAAGCCAAATGTGGTGAAGAATACTCCAGCTACTCGATCCAGTGTCAGGAAGCCTAGGGGGTTGAGGCCACCGGAGAACTTTGCAAAAATACGTGTTGACGGAGCTGTTAATTGAACAAACGATGAATGCTCATTCAGTGCAGTGTGCAGGGACGGAGACGGCAAGCCTGCCGGGAGGCTCTTGCTCTTGCCCAAGATCTTTCGTTATCTCATTTGATAGTAGCCTCCGACTCCAAGGGTGTGGTGCGGGATATTAGGCTAGGCATTGGTGAAATGTATGCAACTATTGTGAAGGAAATTAGAGAGACGATGGAGCTTTTCCATGTTCCGTCATCTTTGAAGGACGGGAAACCAATCAAGAGGCACATAGCCTTGCTAAGCATACTTTTGGTCTGGACCCGGGGCGCCATGTGTGGCTTTTAAACCCCCAAATTTGAATTGTATCCCTATGAACATTATTTAATAAAGTAAAGTTTGTTTAGACTCAAAAAAAACTTGGAGAACAGGAACCAGGCTATGAGAATTTCCTATATGCCGCATTTTGCAGCAAATTAGTCGAGGCTACGCACGCCTAGATCGATAGATGGACCAGCCTACTAACCGTGTGAGCTTGCTCTTCTGCGTTTTTCCCTTCTCAATGGTCGGCGACACGACTCGAACCATGTCAGGTCTCGTCCGAGCAAGCACACACGACACGATGCGGAGGCCGACAACTCCAGCCATCATGGTAGTTGACGCACGCGTTGTACCATGGTCGGCTCTCCTGGAGCGTTAGGCGGAACCCTTGGGCTGGTTTTGATGTGCTCAACGAGCAAGAGGTGCCATGCCGTCGATGAGGAGCTCATCGGGGCGGAGCGTGTGGCGGCGGCCAGAGAAGAAGGTGTCGCTGACCGCCTCGCCGCCGCCAAGGAGGAGCACGACCTCGCACACGCCCTCCGTAAGATGGCGTCCAAGTATTACCTCGACGTTGATGAGTGAGGACGCCATCAACAAGGGTTACTAACTTACTATCACGAACTATGTATTTTGTATGTATGCACTGTTGTGGGTGGCGACGAACAAGTTCTAAGGTGAACTTGTTCTTAAATTATACTCCCATTGTACATTTGTTTTTTTTTAAGATTTCAAATGGATTACCACATACGGATGTATATAGATATATTTTAAAGTGTAGATTCACTTGTTTTGCTTCGTATATAATTACTTGTTGAAATCTCTAGAAAACAAATAATTTAGAAACGAAAGGAGTAGTATCAATTTACGAGATCTATTCTGTATGAGCATACGGGAACCCGTAAAAGCTTGTTGGGATATACACTTTTAGAAAATCTGCTTTTTTAGGCAATTTAAAGAACTAGTATAACGCCCGTGCGTTACCATGGGCTCTTCAAAATTTATAATCAGTATTTTTCATTTATCATCCCCTCATATTGGGTGATTATGGGGTGCTCTAATTAGAAACACAACAATCAAATATTAGGAAATTTCACCGAACGAACAACAACGAATAATACGATATCTATCAAACGAATAAAATGAGGTCATATTTTTGGTCCGTCATGCACTTATGTTGAAAAGTGCCTATCCCTTTTAGAATCAACCCACTGTTTGCTCGCACGCAAAAAAAATACATCTCTAAAGTGGGGAACCGATCGGTGCCAAAAAGAACTCAAACTCCTATCCAATCTCGACTTCGTGCTCTTCCACTTCCATTGATAAAGATGGGACGTCAAGGGTTTCATCATGATGACCTCGAGCAGCCGCCGACATCCCTCCCCACATCTACCCCTACCCCATGCTACCGCTTGCACTGTCCTTGCTCCTCGAGGGAGCTAGGGACACAATGTTCTCTAGGATGGGCATGACCAGATCCACGAGGAGGCCACATTCTTCCATGGGAACCCAACCAAGCACACCACCCTCCGCAACCATCCAATCCCAGGCTAACAAAGTCAAGACCCGCCATCGATCCACAAATCAGGCTCGCCGCATCCAGGTTCACTGCAAGTCTGCGGCGAGTCTGTAGTCGACATCTTGACTTTGGCTATCCCCACAGAAGAATCATCGGATCCTGCTTACTTTTACCATCACTTCGTCTCTTCCCAAGGCAGCGACACCACCCAGCCAATCACCAGCACCGCTTGCGGCTTGCCTACATAAAATCATATGAGAAATCCCCACGGCGGTGCTGTAAGATCACCTTGACGACCTCGACAGTGACCGACTGGTCTAAGATATAAGCTAGCCGCTCTTTGTAGAAACCAATAGAAGTAGGCATGTGACTCAGATTTGTTCTTTGGTGTGCATGCGTTTCTTACTGCCCACCAGCTCTTGTCTACAACTCGCCTATATCTATACCAGCTCTTGGTCTACAACTCGCCTATCTCCATGCTCGAGAATCTGGAGTGTAGTAGTTAAAAAAAGACCAACTTTATACTCATTTGATAATTCAACGTGCATGGGCATGCACCGGATGGAATTCACGCTCTATGTAAAATCTGGAGTGTAATGACCATGGTTGATGAATGAAAGTCTTATTTCCGCAAAAAAGGAAGTTAAAGGTGAATATATTCCTCATGTGTAGAGTACAAACAGAGCATATAGTGATTGAGGTGAATACATGCCATTACTAAAATCTTTTAATTTCTTTTGATTGAATCCAAGTTGTCTTTTTTCTTTCGATTCAGCAAAGCTAGTTCGAATAAATAGGATTGTCTATATCTTAACTCCTTTGCCAATTAAGCTTCAAAATTGCAGTCTGATTCAGAAACAATCGAACGATTGTGTCGTTAACTCCAGGAGATTCTCGTTAGATCTTAGGAACGCTGCAAGCCATCATATCATATAAGAATAAGATCGACAATTGATATGGACAGATCTTACTACAATCATATTACTACTACTCGCACACTGATATGGACAGATCATACAAGATCGAAGGTACGTAAGACAAGGTCCTCTAGATTACGAAAAACTGTTTGCTTCGCCTCATGTGAGACGGACCCCGAGCTATTCTTCAATGGCGCACCGCGCGCACATATTTGGCGGCGAAGTAACTCGTTATCCTAAGGACGTCCCCGTCAAGCCCGTCGACAGCGTCACCCTTTTCCATCTCCCCGGCTGGACCTCGCCGAGTTTCCACCGTCGACGGCCTGCCGCCGCCGCATTCTGCTGCACGAAGGAGATCAACAACGGTTTAGACGTGCACGGGTGCAGCAGAGCAGATCGACCGACGGATCGGTTGACAACACGTACCGTCGCAGGCCGCGTGGCCGTGGTGGGGGGCGGCGGTGCTCGAGGTGCCCTGCGCCTCGCATTCGCAGGGCGAGACGGCGCTCGTGGCGCTGGTGCCGATCTCCTCCTCCGGACGAACGAGGAGCCAGCCGTCCAAGCTGGGCGAGGGAGCCAACGGCGGCCTGCAGCGCTGCCGGCTCGACTCCTTGTAGTAGGCGATCGCGCTCGCGACGGCCTCCTCCCTCGCCCGGGAGGTGCCGTCCTCGCCGGCGGCGACCCTCCCGTCCGGCTTCGTCGCCCGGCCCTTCCGTCTCCCGCGCCCGTCTGACCGCTCGTCCGCAGCACCGGCGCAATGCAGATTTCTGGCGAACCTGTGCAGGCACCGCCTTAGCGCGTGGCCCTTTCGTGCGGCCGTGTCACCGCCCTCCCTCACCGGTGAGCGCGCGCTGTTTGACGAGCTGCTTCGGGCGCCGAGCAAGGAGGAGGAGGTGGACGACCTCGACGTCGGGGAGGAGCCCGGGTCGGAGGCCACCTTAGCGTCGCCAGGGCCGAACGCCGGCGACGAGGAGCTGCCCTGCTCAACGCTCGAAGCGCCGTCCATGGTCGCTGCCGTCGCCACGGCCGGCGCCATCGCCGCCCACACGGCGCACGGGAACATCCACGCCATGACGACCTGGAAGAAATGCATGGTGATCAGGAGCACTGGGGTTTGCTTGCAGGCCCTTGTGCACGTAGTACGTCCTTGTATATATATACACGTCACGATTGCGATCGCGTTTGCCTCCGACTCCGGCGGTGGTTGCAGGGGGGGGGGGCACGGCGGCGTCTGCGGGCGCGTGATTTCCGAAATCCGAGATGCCACAGCGAGATTGCCAAAATCCTGTGGCTAATCTATGGAATACTCCGGTGGTTCCTTCCATATACGGAGGGAGTACTAATTATTGCACTGTTTAATTACTCGATCGCTGATTTATCGGATGAGCTAGTAATGCGGACGGATCGCTGATTTATTACCATATTCGATATTTCCTGAGTTATGGCCTTACCATACCTGGATTGATTTATTAGTATACGTGGATTAATTATGATTTATTACTATATGGTTTATTACTATACGTGGATAGCCTTACCATACCTAGTGGTAATTTAAATTTATTACCATATTCGATATTTCCCGAGTTATGGCCTTACCATACCTGGATTGGTAGCCTTTGGGGTAATTTAAATTTATTACCATATTCGATATTTCCCGATTTTTGGCCTTACCATACCTGGATTGATAGCCTTTGGGGTAATTTAAATTTATTACCATATTCAAAATTTCCTGAGTTATGACCTTACCATACCTGGATTGATTTATTACTATACGTGGATTAATTATGATTTATTACTATATGATTTATTACTATACGTGGATAGCCTTACCATACCTAGTGGCAATTTAAATTTATTACCATATTCGATATTTCCCGAGTTATGGCCTTACCATATCTGGATTGATAGCCTTTGGGTAATTTAAATTTATTACCATATAATTGCCATATTCAAAATTTCCTGAGTTATGACCTTACCATACCTGGATTGATAATTAATATATGTGGATTAATTATGATTGATTACCATAAATACGTTGGGTATTGCCGGTCAGACGAGAAAAGAAAAAAACCGATGAGAGGGGCTGGTGGGAGGTGGGACGAAGAAAAACCGGTTGAAAATAAACCGGTTGAAAATAAACCGGTTGAAAGTGGGGGACTATTCAATCAACCGGTGCTAAGAAAGTGAGTAGAGATCTGCTTTTTTTAAGCGTGTTGACGATACTACTAAACTTTAGTTTTAGCCCAGGCGGCCCACGTAAGATGTGAGCACAACATTTCGGCTAATAAAGTCAGAAAAGCACACACCGAGCGAGAGACTCGCACCCTCGCGAGCCGTGACAGGAACCACGCCGGCGGGCGTTGGCACGAGCCCCCCGCTGCTCCTTGGCACGCGTCGGCGTGCGCCGACACGCGGAGCACTGCCTCGCAGCCAGGGCAGCAAGTCAAGAACCCTCGGCATGCAAAGCGACTCACACCAGCTCACCTTGTCAGGTCGGCCACTCTAGCTCTAGCTCTCAATGGAAGAAACCCCATGATGCCGCCACGTACACGCCAAGCACCCGGTGCCATTGCCACCGGCCCACCACCGCTCTCGTTTATAAAGCCATCTCTCCCCTGCCCATCCTCTGCTCGTCCTGCACTGATTCTTTCTTCGCGTCTCACGTCAGTCGGTCGAATAGAGCTTTGCTTCCCTCCGAGGTCTCGTGCTTACGGCCGAGATACCTACAGCGGTGACGGTGCATCGTTCGTTCCGGTGACTGCTGTGAAGGAGAGAATGGGCAAGTCATGGGCGCTCCTCACCCACCTTCACTCCGTCGCCGGGTATGTATCCCATCCTATCTACTCGCAGATCTCATGGTGTTCTTTTCTTTCCTGTGGGCGAGCCGATCTAGTGAAGTCTGATATCCTCTGATGCTTCGTCTCCTTGCGCAGGCCAAGTATTACGCTGCTGTATCCTCTGTAAGTTGATCAATCGTTTGTAGTACTACTACTTTATTAGTAGATGGGCAATCCCGTAATTCTTGTGTTGGATGTGGCACTGACGGATCTGTTCTGTAGGTATGCGTCGGTGTGCGCCATGGAGAGCCCGTCCAAGGTGGACGACGAGCAGTGGCTGGCCTACTGGATCCTCTACTCCTTCATCACCCTCATGGAGATGCTCGCCGAGCCCGTCCTCTACTGGTAACTTATTACCCTCCAGTCCAGCAGCTACCCATTTAATCTGTGCAGTACTCCCTGCCGGTCGATATCATTATTGCTCTGTTGATGCGTCCAGGATACCGGTGTGGTACCCGGTGAAGCTGCTGTTCGTGGCGTGGCTGGCGCTCCCGCAGTTCAAGGGCGCCTCCTTCATCTACGACAAGGTCGTCAGGGAGCAGCTCAGGAAGTACCGCGGAAGGAACCGCAACGCCGACGCCGATCACAAGGTGCACATACTCAAGGTAACCAAGGATTTTCAGTGCTCTCTGCCGGGGAGGCCCGAGTTTCTTCTGTTTCTAATGTTCCTTGATGGGGAAAATGAAATTGCAGGCCGAGGCTGACCATGGTCATGTGCATTGAGGAGAAGGGGCCTGGGCACTGGGAGATCCAGGAGCATAACCTACTGTTGTGCACAACTGCAGAATCTTAACTACTAGGTGTATCTTGTATCTGTCGTAAGCACATCGAGAAGTATTAACACACCACGCATACCCTCGCCTAATAAATCAGGGCCGTCGTCTTTGATAATTTGACTTCCTGTCGCCGTGGTTTGCAGATGTGGTTCTTTTTTTATGGAATCTTGTCAGAGGGCCAGGGGCTCTGGCACTGCATTATAGCAGAACAAAGTTGGTTCAGTTTAATACCGGCACTGCATTATAGCAGAAGAAAGTTAGATCCAGTTTAATACCGGATCGAAAACTTCACATACTGGCCAGTTTATAAGAAACACCGAGCCGAAAACGGCACAAGCAAGGAAGCCTCGTTGACCACACGACACAGGGCCATAATCGCAACGAACACACACCCGGCTGGAGCCGCTGCTCCGACACCTTCGACATCGCTCACGAGCCTTGTAGCCTTGCTCCACAAGATGACTGTCCGTAGACCATGAACGTGTGCCAAACATCCGGGGCCATCAACCCTTCAGGCCGTCCCGACTTCCTGCCAAACCAACCCCTCAGGCTGGGCCGGCGACCTCGCTACCGTTGCATTGCCATCCGAGACCGCCACCTCGGGATACTTCCATTGTCCAGAGTCGATGCCCTTCATTGTCTAACCACAACGCAAACCTGCACAATTGTCCTGAATCCATCACCTCACAAACCTTAAGAATTTTGAGGTGGTGCCATAAATGCCGTCATCACTGAGCATTTTCACCCAAAATCATGTAACAATCATGACAGTGACTACTAAGGAAAACCCTAATAGTAGCGTAGGGTAAATGCGTACTTCCATCGTCCAGGGTCGATGCCCTCCACCGCCTAACCACAACGCAAACCTGCACAATTGTCGTGAACCCACCACCTCACAAACCTCAAGGATTTTGAGGTGGTGCCATAAATGTCTCCATTACTGAGCTAAATCATGTAACAATCGTAACAGTGACTACTAAGGAAAACCCTAATAGTAGCGTAGGGTAATGTGTACTTCCGTCGCCCAGAGTCGATGCCCTCCACCGCGGCACCGCCTAACTGCACAATTGTTGTGAACCCACCACCTCACAAACCTCAAGGATTTTGAGGTGGTGCCATAAATGTCGTCATCACTGAGTTTGGCTTTTCACCCAAAATCATGTAACAATTGTGACAGTGACTACTAAGGAAAACCCTAATAGTAGTGTAGGGTAATGTGCTACCACGGGGTCCACGCTACGGGCGATGTAGCAGTACCGCCTGGTGTTGCTTCTTGCCACTATTATGTGTATATTTTTTATATTTATATTGTATTTATACGTCATTATACAATTTTTATACAATAGCAATGAGAAGTTATTATTAGTATATATTTTTTTATATTTATATTGTATTTATACGTCATTATACAAATTTTTACCCTAGCAATGAGAAGATTGAGAAAGAAACACAGACTGAATTAAAGTTGATGGGTCCAAGTCAGCAAGTTGAATTAATAGACAATGAGAAGATTGTGGAAGAAACATAGATTGAATTAAAGTTGATAGATCCAAGTAAGCAAGTTGAATTAATAGACGATATGTGAATGCCTTCATTGGACACTTGTGTGGTAGTTACCACCGCTTGCATTTTGTATGTTGTATGTAGTATCTGTCGAAACTAAAAGTATGTATGTGTAGTATGCAGTATATAACAATGTTTAGGTAGTATATATACTAATATTTAGGTAGTATGTATCATATTTTGAGTATGCTTTTTTTCACGTACAAATATGTACGTATTTTATAAATATAACAAAAACTATAGACTCATATGCAATTTTTTCATGTAACTTGCTTTAAAATATCTTAGATATAGTATATGAACATATTCAAAATAATAAAATTGTATATATATTACCACATGATAGTATATGAGATATGTGGGTTAACTACCACCGGGTGATAGGATGGATTTTCCCTATATATATATAAAATAACTCATTATCATTCTAGCACATGTCAAATAGTGCGGCCTCATCATCATCATAGTCATATAATAACTCGATCATCATCCGTAGTCATATAATAACTCATCATTAATATATCACATGACAAGTTAACCAACACTAGATAAGGGTAGTTATCCTAGGTAAATAACTCATAATCATTGTAGCACATGACAAGTACTGCCTAGGAATTACTCCTTTATCTCAGGTGAAATATCATAAAACAGGTAAACCCCTTCATCTCGAAAATGAAGAATAGAGATCCATCTGTCTCCAACTTGTGGTGAATAGAGATCCATCTGTCTCCAACTTGTGGTCTGCACATATTCATGTTGTCTCCAATTGATTGCTTGCGCGCATCCATTACTTGGCCTCATCCTTTGATTTTGAGGCTTTCATCTTTTAGAGAAATCGAGTATGCACTATAAAAAGCCACCGGCAGATTTGTTTGAAAGCTACATACTCATCTAACCTTCGGTATACATCAGGTCAGGCACAACATCCTTCAGAAGCTTCTGTTGAAGAACATAATAGTAACATAGTTAGCCATGTAGTTTACTTAAGAAGAATGTATGCAACCATAGTTAATAAAGTCTTACCATGTTATTTGCACGGATGTTACCATCACTCAATTCGGAGCCTAGTGGCACATAATTTTAACTAATTTCATAATCGATCTTAAAAATCTCAACATAATTAATAAACGAGATAAAATAATTTTTCTTCTCCCAAGTTAATTCTGAGCCATAACTGTAGTAGGTTTTGTCTACATCCTTTCATGTATTTCTTGGAGAAAAGAAATAAACTGTCAATTACAAATAAACAAGTTTAGTAGGGATGAATGCCAATTATTTTTAAATAAAAAATATAAATTACTTAACAAATTTGTTTGACAAACTCACATAGAGATAAAACTGAAATCATGTCCATGTCCACCCAAATGTCGATATTATCTTTAGGATCATCTTGGGGACCAATCAAAGGTTATTTTCATATCCTCCTGAAATCCGTAGGTCTTGCATAGTTCTCTCCAATTTGAACAACAAAAATATGAGTGATTTACTCCATTGTAGAGCTTAACCACAAAAAATGAAACCACGTTTCGTCTTTAGGTGAGATTTCTTCATCTCCATATTCTCCTTATCTTTGAAATTGAGCTTCTCTAAGACATACGATCTTGCATAGCAGAGGATGCACTAGTCAAATTGTAAAAAGCAGAAATTACACGTTAAAGAAAAAAGCAGAAGTCATGTTTAATTACGAAAAAGTACTTGCCGTCATTACATACCTAAAATGTTCGAAGGCCTCTCCAGCGTGAGGGTGAAGCACCTATCGTTATCCAGATAAGGCATGTCGCATCATTGGTGCAGTAATTGCACTTGGGGATCCTACCGTCGTCAAACATTTCCTGTGTTCATAATTCAAAAATTAAAAATCGACAAACATTTCCTGTGTTCATAATTCAAACATTAAAAATTGACGACAGTTAACAGGAATTCAACACACAAATTATTATTCAGCACGAGTTGACTTTCGGTCTGTCGAGTTTTTCTTGAAAACTTTCATCTCATGTGGTGTATATGGTGGGCGTTCCCTCTCTGATATTGTGACCGTCGGTGATGCTTGCTCCCTCCTCCTTTCCCGAGTGCATTACACCAAAATGTCTAGCACACGGGAAAGAAGGAGAAGCGACCCCCATGACAACAATCGACATTCTTCCTCTATGATATATCGACCATCGGTAATGGTTGCAACCCCCTCTTACATATATTGAGTAATAACAATAAAAATAGCCTATGTTTTACCGAAATGTCGTTTAATTTTTGTTTCGGCAAATCACGGGCACTCGATATTTCCTACTTTATATCACGGTCATGCTGAAATTCACGAAATATTTCCGCATAACCTTTGCTAAAATAGGACATATCGAGCGCCTGAAATATGCCGGAACAAAAATGAATCAACATTCCGACAAAATATAGGCCACTCCATGATGTTCCCTGCAAAACATACACATGTCCAAAGAGACAACCAATACATGTCCAAATATCATCATATATACAAACCGTACCACTCTCGACAGAATTTTTTATGGCAGGAGCGGATGATGAGGAGGAGGAGGAGGTGGACATTTAGCTCACCCACTTGGCTGTAGAGGAAGCTCTGATGAGGATCACTGCAGGGAGACACGACACTAGAAAGCTTGCATATTCCACCGAGTGAAAAATTTAGATCATCAAATCTCATATAGCATTCTTTGATGAAACAGTGAGAATGACATAAATAATTCACAATTATTGGCAACAACATTTTTATATTTTGTTCGATACCTAAAATATTTAAAAGTATTTGGTTAATGTAAACACCTAAAAAAATTATATTTTATTCGATACCTAAGACATTTTTGTATTCAAAAACTTATTTGATACCTAAGATTTTCTATTCTATTACTATTTTTCTATTCTAATTAAAAGACCTATCTTTACTGAAAGTTTTCTATTGCATTCAAAAAATCTACCTATTCGATACCTAAAATTTTCTATTATATTACTAATTTTCTATTCTATTCAAAAGGCTTACATTTACTGAAAATTTTCTATTCTATTCAAAAAATCTACATTATGTTGTATTAAAAAGCCTACATTCTACAATAAAATTCTACCAATTCAGTGGACATAATTACTAGAACATTTAAAAAACCAACATTTTACAAGAACAGAGGAAGGAGGGAGGGAGGAGCTACCTTGGTGGAGGAGGAGCGGTAGCATCGGCGACAGCGAGGAGAGAAGAGCGCGAGAGAGTGAGGAGAGTGAGAGTGATGAGAGATGAAGAAACTGACCACCAGGTAGGGGATAACCTGAGCTTAGTTGTAGCACGGGGCACAGGGCCCGCTACTGCTAAGTCCAAGTCCTGTAGCGCCGGCCTGAGACCTGCACTGTTGCTAAATAGGGCCCACCAACTAGCCCCATGTAAGGGTAGTGGCAGCGCGGGCTATATGCTCTGCGTACAGCTACCAGATTAGTTGTAGCGCGGGGCATATAGCCAACACTGCTACTGCTGCTCGACCCAGGAGTACCTTGGGGCCCACTTAGCAGCAACATGGGGTTTGCCAACCCGCGCTACTACTACCATGTACATGTACATGGGGTACTTGCCCTTGCTACTGCTACTTAACAGCAACATTGGGCATTTACCCATCGCTACTGCTAAGCATCGACCTATAAGGTATTCCCTAGTAGTGAGTAGATGAATGTATCTCCACGATGAGGCCTTCAGAAAGGGACGCGACACTCAAGAACCATCATCAAGACTGACGGAGAAGATGCAAGACTTTTGCCCGGAGAGCAACACTTGTGCAAGGAGCATTTCAGCCAACCACCAAACCCCACCTGCACGATGCAACGGCACGACGCAACGGAGCACCTCGCCGTGCCATCACACCTCCGGCTACAACCACAACCACCTCAAGCCCAACCCTATGCTATGCAACAAGAAGAAGATGAGCACACCAGCACGGGGCCGAAGATCAATCTCCACAACCACAGTAGCACTTACACCACCACGCTGCCGTCCAAAAATTGTGGCTCTCCGCAGCCACCGTAGCTCCGCCAGCCGTGGCTCTCCACTGCCACCGCGGCTCCCCCAACCAAGGGAAGAGACCCCAGCACCCAGCGCGCCCAGCAGCCGCTGCACGCCGCAACACCGTCACCGAAACATGCTATGGTGCCACCACCGCCAGATCTGGACGCCGGGCGTCAGATCCAGACGACCGGCCTTAGCATTGCCCCGTAAACCCTTAGTAGAGAGTAGGAAGGAGCAGTGCCACCACCTTGCCCGAGGCCACCGCCCCAGCTTTCTTGCGTCAGCGAGAGGGGTCATCGCCGCCAGTCGCAACTAGGAGTGGAGCTCTGTCCGTGGCCGGAGACGCACACCATGCGTCGAGGAGGCCCCCTCGCCACGGTCCGCCAAGTGGGCTTTTTTTGCGGATAGAAGATTGTATTACTCATCACGGAACGAGTAAATAGACTTGCCTGTAATGAGATTGAATTGGTATGAAGATACCGATGATCGAATCTCGGGCAAGTAACATACCGATGACAAAGGGAACAACGTATGCTATTGTGCGGTTTGACCGATAAAGATCTTCATAGAATATGTAGGAGCCAATATGAGCATCCAGGTTCTGCTATTGGTTATTGATCGTAGATGTGTCTCGATCATGTCTACATAGTTCTCGAACCCGTAGGGTCCGCACGCTTAACGTTCGATGACGATTTGTCATCGGTATGTTACTTGCCCGAGATTTGATCGTCGGTATCTCAATACCTAGTTCAATCTCGTTACCGGCAAGTCTCTTTACTCGTTACGTAATGCATCATTCAGTAACTAACTCATTAGCTACATTGCTTGCAAGGCTTATAGTGATGTGCATTACCGAGAGGGCCCAGAGATACCTCTCTGACAATCGGAGTGACAAAACCTAATCTCGAAGTACGCCAACTCAACATGTACCTTTGGAGACACCTGCAGAGCTCCTTTATAATCACCCACTTACATTGTGACGTTTGGTAGCACACAAAGTATTCCTCCGGTAAACGGGAGTTGCATAATCTCATAGGTTCTATGCCTTGGTATGAGTTTGGCAAGGGGGTACGATAGTGATCCACTCCTGGATCACTGTATAGCGGTCAAAGTTATCCTTAGTTACCTAAGAGGACTAAGAAAGTATTTCTCGGTTATGGAGGTGATAAAGAGTTCGTCGTAAAGAGTTACATCGATGTAAGCTTTACACCAATCCAGATGACTCCGACTCTCAATCTGGATACATATTGAAAGTGGGAGCAATTAGCTAGAGTAGCTCCATGCAGAGCATTGTAGACATAGAAAATTTACAAAATACATACGGCTCTGAATTTAGCAGACCCGTTGACTAAACTTCTCTCACAAGCAAAACATGATCACACCTTAGTACTCTTTGGGTGTTAATCACATAGCGATGTGAACTAGATTATTGACTCTAATAAACCCTTTGGTTGTTGGTCACATGGCGATGTGAACTAGATTATTGACTCTAGTGCCAGTGGGAGACTGAAGGAAATATGCCCTAGAGGCAATAATAAAGTTGTTATTTATATTTTCTTATATCATGATAAATGTTTATTATTCATGCTAGAATTGTATTAACCGGAAACTTAGTACATGTGTGAATACATAGATAAAACAAAGTGTCCCTAGTATGCCTCTACTTGACTAGCTCGTTAATCAAAGATGGTTATGTTTCATGACCATTGACATGTGTTGTCATCTGATGAACGGGATCACATCACTAGAGAATGATGTGATGGACAAGACCCATCCGTTAGCTTAGCATAATGATCGATAAGTTTTATTGCTATTGCTTTCTTCATGACTTATACATGTTCCTCTGACTATGAGATTATGCAACTCCCGAATACCGGAGGAACACCTTGTGTGCTATCAAATATCACAACGTAACTGGGTGATTATAAAGATGCTCTATAGGTGTCTCCAAGGTGTTTGTTGGGTTGGCATAGATCGAGATTAGGATTTGTCACTCCGTGTATCGGAGAGGTATCTCTGGGCCCTCTCGGTAATGCTCATCACTATAAGCCTTGCAAGCAATGTGAATAGTGAGTTAGTTGCGGGATGAAGCATTACGGAACGAGTAAAGAGACTTGCCGGTAACGAGATTGAACTAGGTATGAAGATACCGACGATCGAATCTCGGGCAACTAACATACCGATGACAAAGGGAACAACGTATGTTGTTGTGCGGTTTGACCGATAAAGATCTTTGTAGAATATGTAGGAGCCAATATGAGCATCCAGGTTCCACTATTGGTTATTGATCAGAGATGTGTTCTCGAACCCGTAGGGTCCGCACGCTTAACGTTCGATGACGATTTGTATTATGAGTCATGTGTTTTGGTGACCGAAGTTTGTTCGGAGTCCCGGCTAAGATCACAGACATGACGAGGAGTCTCGAAATGGTCGATACATAAAGATTGATGTATTGGAAAGTTATATTCGGACACCGGAATGGTTCCGGAGTACCGGAAGGTTACTGGAACCCCCCGGGAGAGTATTGGGCCTTCATGGGCTTTAGTGGGAAGAGTAGGCCGGCGGCCAGGAGGTGGCGCGCGCCCCCCCTAGCCAAACCGAATTGGACTAGGGGAGGGGGCGCGACCCCCCTTTCCTTCTCCCTCTATCTTTCCCTTCCCCCTTCTCCTACTCCGAAAAGGAAGGGGGACTCCTACTAGGACTGGGAGTCCTAGTAGGACTCTCCCCTTTGGCGCGCCCCTCCAGGTCGGCCGCCTCCCCCCTCCCTCCTTTATATACGAGGGCAGGGGGGCACCCCAAGGCAAAACATTGTCTTAGCCGTGTGCGGTGCCCCCCTCCACAGTTTACTCCTCCGATAGTATCATCGTAGTGCTTAGGCGAAGCCCTGCGCAGACCACATCATCAACACCGTCATGACGCCGTAGTGCTGACGAAACTCTCCCTCGACCCTCTACTGGATCAAGAGTTCGAGGGACGTCATCGAGCTGAACATGTGCTGAACTCAGAGGTGCCGTACGTTCGGTGCTAGATTGGTTGGATCATGAAGACGTTCGACTACATCAACCGCGTTAACATAACTCTTCCGCTTTCGGTCTACGAGGGTACGTGGACACACTCCCTCCCTCTCGTTGCTATGCATCTCCTAGATAAATTTTGCGTGATCATAGATTTTTTTTAAATTGCATGCTACGTTCCCCAATATCAATCACGAAAGAAGATTGTAGGAAGGCCCAAGTATTTCTAGCGGGCTTTGCCCGGTACGGCATCCCCCGGCGGTGGCAAGGGAGTGAGGAGGAGCGGCGAGTGGGACGGCAGCGGCTAGGTTATCGCTCGTGCCGCCCCTCAGGAGTGACGTGGGCACACGTTGATCTTTAGAGCATCTAGAGCATGTAGATCGATCACAGATGTTGTTTTAACATGCCCCATCTTGGACGTATGTCTCAAAACATGGTAATACCTCTATGCCTTTATGCGTCAAGTGGTGATATTGTATAACTGCATATTCTCGTATTACATGGTAGAATTTCTTATTTGCGCTAGTATAGCCTACCATATCTCAACAACCTCTAGGTCGAAAAAATGGTGAGGGCTTAATTATTCTTATCTTGGATTTTCGTTCCAAAAAGCTTCGGAGTTCTATTTTGCATCTTGTGGCCGAATATGTAGGATATTTAGAATGTCAAATATCCCCTAAATATGTTAATATTCCATGGAACATGCAAAAATAATGAATTATGAAAACATAACGACAGTAGTGGCACAAAACATTAAAAAAGAACTCGGGCGACGGTGACTAGCCGCTATCACTTTTATTTTAGTTAAGAAGAAACAACCCAAGCACACACACTACAAAGCCGGGTAGCGGCACTAGACATGAAAAATTAAATAGAGAGTGAAATGTAAAGAAAATAATAGTTGCATACATATGTGAAATTGTGCGACACAATAATACAACGGGCTTAATACAAATTTTCCATCAAGCATCTACATTTTGACCATGTTCCATGGTGAGTTCGTTACTCCTCATTTCAGTCAAATTTCTTTAAGAAACTGATTATATGGGCACTAATTTCTTCTGGTTTTTCTTCATTTATGAAATGCCCGACATCTTTCATTACCACCACATCGTCCAGTAATGGAACAAACTTCTTGAGGCCACCTTTGTTAATAAAATCATGTGCGCCTGCAACATGGTATGACAAGTCCACATCACCAACTATAAACTTGGTTGGTACCTTTATCTCAGCTCCGGTCCATGGCGACGTTAGCTCCAATGTCCTGAACACATACCAAATATGGTTGTTAGACCAAAATATCGTGCGTCCAGTTGTCCTAGCAATCCTTCTCTAGTCTCTACAAACATATATATTTGGGAGTCTATAGTAAAAATTCCATTTATTCGAGTGGAGTGCGATGATATACATTGTTGATTTTATAACACAAGATCACAAATGTTGCTGAAGAACAGGAAAACTAAAGTTTTGGACACGTAAATTCAATATGGAAAAAAAATGTTAAGCTTGGAATCATATTTTAAGTTCGGGTATTCATATTTAGGTTACGGTAATAGTTAAAGCACACTAATCATAGGATAAAAAATATCTAAAAAAGTAAGGAGTCAAAGAAGTAGCTTAATTACTTGTTCAAGGCACGGTAGTAGTTCAATCCCCCGGTGAAACCAGACTTGTCAAATTGACTCGCGTAGTACTTGATATCCTCCTCCGTGATCCAGCTCGGCAAGGGCACCTCATCATCTGGTGAGCCCCACCCGCTCTTGGGAATGAACAAAGGGCCAGGAGTTCGATAAGTGAAAAACTTTCTTAGCACCAGCTCTGTGCCGAGCCGTGCGAATTCTGCTTCAATTGCTCCAGGTTCCTGCAAATTAGCACCATCTCCATCATCTTGTTTTCACATGCAACTACAAGAACAATATAGTATATGAATTGAAAAGGAATTGGCTTTAGTTATGGCCCGGCCACGCTAGAGCAGATGCTGATACCAGACGTGGGTTTCAAACAGTTCTTTACTTGGTCACGAAACTAGATGAGCATCAAGCAGTCTTGTGCAATAGTAGGTGGGTGGGGAACAAAATAATCAAACCTAAGTTGGGGAACCAATGCCTTCATCACTCGGGTGATTGGAACCAAACTTATATACAGAAAAAACAAGAGTCAATTACATCACTGGTGCTAAAACTTGGCGTGAGAAATCACTTTAGTGCCAAAACTTGTGGCATACATTGAACTGATGCTACAACTTGGCTTTGACGTGCATATACGGTGCAAATCGCATTTGTATACAGACACAGTGCTGACTAGGTGACCACATGGCGTGGGACCCACTGGCAGCCATTGAATGGTAGAGATAGGGCTTGTGGCCTGTTATTTTGTGAAATCCCATCGAAATTATTTTTCTCGCAAAAAGGCCACTACCACGTGTCAGTTCATCTGTCAGCGAGCAAATTATGTGCAAAAATGGTGGATGATGGATTTTGAACCCGTGCTCTGCAGCATGGATGCACGTCTACCTAACCAATGGACCAAGAACTGTTTTCATACTAAATGGATACACACTCTATATATTCGGTAGACCTTAAGCGGGCTCGACACCCTACTGACCATTTTGTACTGTTATTTGTTAAAAAAATTATAAATTATATGCAAATTATAATTGTGCATTATAAACAAAATAAACTGCAGAATAAAAAATGAACACTTTTATACATAAATATTTTATTAAAGCATGCAAATTTTAAATATATATTACCTTCATTTAAATATATAGAAAAAATACTTTGATATTTTTATTGAATATGAAAATTATTACGGGCATAATTATCTAATTTATAATTTAACCATATGGATAAATTTTTAAATAATACGTGAATAATTTTTTAATGTAATATTCTTATCTATATATATATTATTTATAATATCAGATTATAATTTACATATTTTTTAAATTTCTGAATAAAAAAACAATGCAGTCGGGTGGGGTGGTGGTTACGCGCACCTGATGACTACAAGTCACTGTTGAATCCTAGCCAACGATTTTTACATAATATGAATATATGTTTCGTAAAACATAAACGCTTCTATAGACTACATGGGTATTTCGTTACTGTGAAGATTTATAAACTTATATAAGCATTTATTAAAATATAAATAAAAATTATTAAAGATGAAAACTTTTATATACTACATTAATATTTTGGTAAAGTGTGAAGATTTGTTTCTAAAAAAACTTGCGAACATTTTAAACTTATGTAAGCATTTATTAAAATACATAGATTGTTTTTAAAAAAAATCTTAAAGCATGGGACACGATTATGATTTACATATTCGTAGAAAGATTATAATTTACGTACAGTTATTTTTTGTACAAAAAATAACACTGCAAAATGGTTTAGGGTCTCCAGCTAGCATAAGTCCGCCTCGATATATAATGTACAATTGTGAATATACCAATTTTTTTTTGTTTACTGGTAATCATGCAATGCAAGGTCAGTTGGATATATTGATCCTCAAGTCACTAGCTGGCTCCATACTAGAAAGCACTTCAAATTTTAGTGGCAATATTCGAGACAAGACTAGTAAAATACATATGTTCGTTCAAACACTTGTTTTGACAATATGCTCCTTTTCCCAGTTTTATGTAAACAAATCTAGTAAATATAAAGATACGTAATAATTTTTTGTGACAAAGTAAAAATACATCATACAACCCGGCTGTAGATACATTCATGTCTCATACACTAATACGTGGTAGTATATATCTCAAATATTATTAAATTTATGATTATGATAGAGAGGTAGCCTTCTTCAATCCCCATTAATAGAAAACTATTCTGGGGGCATTGGTTGGGCATGAGCGCCTCCACGCTGCAGATCACGGTTCAAATCCGGTTGGCCACAATTTATTTTTGAAAAATAATGCCGATGGGTTTTCCAAAATATAAGAGGACACACGCCCTATATCTACCCTTCAGTGACATGTAGCGGGCCTGATGCCACGTGGCGCGCCTAATCAGTTTCGTATCTGTCTACAAATACAATTTGCACCATATATGCATGCCAAAGTCAAGTTGTTGCACCAATTCAATGTATGCCGCAAGTTTTGACACTAAAGTGATTTTTCACGCCAAGTTTTAGCACATGTGGTGTAATTGACTCAAAAAACAACATTTGTTAGCAGCCAGTCATGTGGCCTGTCCTGCAAATACGCTAGGTCCTTTTAGTTTGTCCCGGACTTTTATTTGTTTGACTCTACGTTCTAAACAACCTTACAGAGGATCCTCAAAAAGAAAAGAAAAACTTACAGAGGAACAGAGAAATGTAAGAATTTGATATCTAACTTACATGTCGAACTGAATCCTATGCGGATAGAGAAATACACATTATATATAAAATGTATTAGACGTTGTCTTCTCGCATCATATGGAAACAGTACCTTTCTTGAAAGATTAGGTGCATTACATCGTTTTCAATTTTTGTACACGAAACATTTCCTTTGAAATTGTATGCAAAGGAGATCATAGAAAAAAAATCCTGTGATTTTCAACCTTGCAAAGTTGCAATCCGAAAAACTCTGTAGTAAAGAAAATCTAAAATTCATCTGCAAATTCTTTGAACTAAAGAAGGCTTTCACAGTTTTCTACTAGCATGTAATGTTTATTTGTAATAGACCCAATTGTTAACAAACTTCTGCGACAAGTATATGGCTTCAGGTTTGGTCGGCACAAGGACTGTAACTAGTGGCAGTACAACATGAACGAAAATATCTTCTCTAAAAATGTTTGTTCACAGTTGCCATGGTTATCCATCGGGCATGAGTTCTAGTACTACTCCTACATGGCATCTACGCACCTGGATACGGCAGATGTAGTACTCGTCCCCGTACAGAGCCTTCAAGCCGTCGACGGGCTTCCTCGCCGGGCTCCGCGGGGTGAAGGGGACGCTGAGGGCGACGAGCGCCTTCACCCTGTCCGGCCGGAACAGGCACAGGCTCCACGCGATCATGGCGCCCCAGTCGTGCGCCACCACGAAGACCTGCTTCTCGCCGAGCGAATCGATGAGCGCGACGAGGTCGCCGACGACGTGCAGCGCCGTGTACTGGTCCGGTCCGCCAGAGGGCGCGTCGGAGCCGCCGTAGCCACGCATGTCGGGCGCGACGGCGCGGTAGCCCGCCGCGGCCAGCGCGCGCATCTGGTGGCGCCAGGTGTACCACACCTCCGGGAACCCGTGCAGCAGCAGCGCCGTGGGCGCGCCCGCCGGGCCGGCCTCCGCGACGTGGAGGCGCACGCCGTTGACGTCGACGCTGCGGTGCGTGATGGCGCCGTCGGAGCCCATCTCTTGGTTAGCCGCGCGCGGTGAGGACGGCGGGAGTATGCAGGAGCAGCAGCTGGCGCAGAGCTCGCTGAGGCAGGCCTTGATCATGGAACTGGCAGGACGCGACGGGACGGACCGCACTATAACGAATAAGGCCAGTGCGGGTGGGGCGCAGGGGCATAGTCGTTGCGAGGGGGACCTGGCGGGCGAGGTGCGCTTTGGAATCGTGTTCCGCATGGCGCCGCTGTACGACGTACTGTAGTTTGGCTGTCGATCCGAGGATTTTGGTAATCCTTTGCACATGTATTAGTAGTATGGCAATACTCTGCCAGTTGTGTTGTGCATTTTATAGTAGTAGGGTATGAAATTCTTAACTGCCCTCATAAGCAATGGACAGCTGTGAAGCACACAGCTTTTTGGTCATAAAGCTTTGGTAGATTAGTATAACGGTATAACGATAAAAACAGGCAGACAGACCAAACATAATCAAAAGAAAGACTTGAGGCTTGTAACAATAAAATACGAGGACGCACATACTGGTGTCGGCGTCCATGTTCGCCTGTGATGCCCAGCCCAGTTCAGAGTCCAGACAACCTGTCTTGTTTATTCAGTCCTCCTCCTGCGACGCTGCTGCACATGGCTGCAAAGAGAGGCCGGCCAAGACGGCCGCAAGCAAGCAAGAAGCACAGGTTCAAACTGCCCTGCTCCGGAGACAGTATACGCGGTTTGATTGCGATCTCGATCGCTCGGTGGATAGGATCGGATTAGTAAGAACCGGAAAAGCATGGACTGTGGGATTCGTTGTTTAAGCAGAGCGAGTGGGGAGAAGGTGGGGAATTACTTAGCAGTTGTGGATTAGGAGCACTGTTGTTTAAGCTAAAGCGGCGACTAAAGTATCAAGCACGAGGAACGCGGGGCTGCTTTCGCCAAGTCGCGTGCTGTGGCAGTACGATTTAGAAGCAGGTTATTTCTCGTCAACGGGTTAAGCAAAGATGACAAATCATGGGTTTTCATGACACGTCCTCCTTACTGGTCCGTCAACGACGATAGAATTACTTGACGGTCGGGCGGTGAACCTCTAATTCAAGCTAGATGTCGCCGGTCACCGATAGCTTATACTCCCTCTATCTAAAGATAAATGTCTTAACTTTATACTAACTTTGATTTAAAGTTATACTAAGATCAAGGCATTTATTTTGAGATGGAGGGAGTAGTTGTTCTCGTAGTTCCTGTTTTTTTAAAGAAAGGGTAAAGTTTATAAAAACTGAAGGACCCATCAGGTTGACGCTTACGCAAGGCATGTATCCGGTCTTAATCTTTCCCTAATAATAAAGCACGGATTGAGTTTGCCTGATTCACTGTCGCATCTTTTTTATGAAAAAGCCCTTGTAGTTTTTGGTAATTAACCCGCGCTACAGCTTTAATAACGCTAATAAACTGGGGAAAACGTTTCGTCCTATCCTCTCGTCAATGCGTACGCACGGCAGCACAGGGTCCTCTCCCTGCACAGCACCGCCGCCATGAATAGCGACGTCACGCGCGGCCCGTCTTACTCTGCAGCTACCCTCCAGCAACGCCGCCGTGATTCAACAAGAGGTATCCCATGTGATTCAACTGACCACGGAAATTAACAATCAGATTGATGCATAGGAAGGGGGAAGGAAAGAGACTCGGCTGGCAAGCCTGGGCGGCCCTTGAAGCAACAGCCTGCTCGGCGGACGGACTTCAGAGCGCGGGGAGCTCAGCAGGGATGCGGAGAGTCGTCGACCTCGGCAGCGCCGGGATCTCATACGGGCCATGGGATAGAGCGCTGGTGGCCACGCTCTGCTCCGACGATGGAGCATCCTCCCTTGACGGCTTCACTTCGATATAGGACGAGGATTTTGGATTTGATTTTGACCGGTCAAAGGCTCAACCTCTTGGCTGTTGCTTGGCTTCGGAGCCAAGCAAATAAGCCTTCGTGTAGTGCCCCGTAGTCTTTTTTTTACTCCTTGTGCCGGCCGGCGGCCGTGTTTCACCGAGGAGAAACATATAAAGTTTTTTTTATTGAGAATGGAGAATCGAAAAATGTGTGTGTACGGTTTTGGTAACTGTTTTAGACAAAGAGCCTACCTGTTGTGTACGTGAAATGTTTTTTTTGACGTAATTGTGTACGTGAAATGTTTGTGTTTGAGCAAGTGCAAATAGTGAAAAAAAAAGAATATTATCTTGTAAACCAAAAAACCAACATTCTCAAACAAAATTCAACATAGTAAAACCCCACTTGCATTCGAATATGTAAATATCCATATAAATAATCCACTTCGATCCACCACTACTCTTTCATCTCATGATAGCGCGAAGCTGAATGAGATGTTGGAGGAGGACATGCACTGTCATTTGTAAGTAGGGATGAAAAGGAAGCGGAAACGGACGGAACTGAGTGCTACCACATTTGTTTTCATATATTTTTGCAGAAGCGGAAACAAATATGAAAACCCCGAAAATGAATACAGAAACAAATACTATCAGAAAGAGACATGGACCGAATACAAAGCGGACACGAAAACAGAAGTGGGCATTGACCGGAACTTAAAAAAAAAACCTTGAATCATAGAGAAATACACACAAAACACAAACAAATTTAATGAATTATTAACATGGCTACAAAATAGCATGGTTATGTTAGCAACTTAGTGTAGTATTTTAGTAATACTAGACACTTGCATATAGGGTCAAGCGGAGTACATGTGTGGTATTAGAAGTTGGGCTCAAATGATCCATTCTATTCATTGTATAATTCCGTGTTGGTGGTGGTTGGACTACAAAGCAGAGATAGGTCTATAGTGGAAATGGAAATTCCATATTAACAGAAACGGAAAATTCCATTTCCATGCCTATTCCACCGGAAAACACTGTTCTGTTTTTGTTTCCGTTTCCACATAAAAAAAATTCACTTCCATTTCCATTTTGCGAAATTCCATTTCCGTTTTCATATTTTCTCTCCGTTTCCATTTTTCCTCCGGAAAAACGAAAAGTCCCCACTCCATTTTCATCTCTATTTGTAAGTGCAAAAAATGTTTTATTTCTTCATTGGTCCAACATGATTTTAACATCTCAATCCTTCTGCATGGCTCCCCCGCCTTGTGTCAGCCCGTCGCCCGTGTTGTGGCCCAAAGACGACACACTTATACTAGCGGTATGAGGAGAGAAGGCAAAAATAGATCTGGATGCGTGGAATTAAACTCAAGTCCTCACGCTCGGTACCTAATGTCGTGGCCAACTGAGCTGCAGGGCTGGTGCTGGTAAAATACTCTCTTCGTCTAGGTGCACAGGGCATCTACGGAGCTGCATCACAACCTAGGTGCGTGGAGATTGGATGGAAGATATTAAATCAAATAACAATGGCAATAATGACTCATATTTGACACACTTGGAAAATTGGGAGGGGCCAACCACTACGATGGTTTTCCATGTCATTAATTTCTAAAGAGTAACATGCAAATCTTATTTAATGTGTCAGCCAACGAAAATAACATTCTTCTGCGTTGGTGCGGTTCAAGGAAAGAGCGATGGTTGAACTCATCGTTTTGAGATTGACCACATTTAGACCTGTTGATGAGATGAAAGACTAACGTCATTGATGGCGGAAAGCAGGATAACAACCACTATGATGGGGTGTCAGGGAAGATAAATGACGTCAACAGTGTGACAGAGGAGGGGGTTGTCATATTATTATTATTCTCCCGTTGCAACGCACGGACATTTTTGCTAGTCATGCACATATGTATGGGTCTCCGATGACCAGCTGCTACCGAAAAAAAGAGCAGTAATATCATGATAATCTATGTTGTAAATATCATATCAGAATACGTAACAACTCATAATAATCTGAGAGAGAATACGGACACAACTATTAACACAACTCAAACTGATCTCATACAAGATTATAACAAGTATTCAACAATTGACATTTGTATTCATCCTCGAGGGATAAACATACAGAAAGAGGCGTGGGTAGGCACAGACTTAACAATCGACTATTAGAAAAGAACAAGGGTAATATTTACTCTTAATGTTTTCGGTCATATTATGTATACTGACGAGTCCGACACCTGGGACCCAACATGTTATAAATTCTAGCCTAAATCGTGACTGCCAAATTGTCTACGAGTCTCAATTGGTCGTGCCAAATACGCACCGGCTGGTTCATGCATCGGTCTCACTCGTAAGACACGGGTCTCTGTCCCTCTCGCATAGCTTCCCCCGCGGGCGACTCGGGAGGGCTCAGCCACCGCCGCCGCTGTCGCCGCCGCCGCCGCCTAGTCCTTCCAGCGCCCTTCTCCCCCTCCGCCGCTGTCGATGGTCGGTATCGGGCAAAATCCGTGCGTGCTACGACGGCGGTGGAGGGTCTCTCCTCGCGTTTCCGGATCCGCGGCAGCGTGGGCGTCCTGATCCGCGGGGTGTGGCGTATTTCGGAGGTGGCGGACTCGCGACGGTGCACGGGTGCCCAGATCCATGGGTGTGGGACTCCCGACAGCATGCGGGCTCTTGGCGGCGGCGGGATCCGTCGACGGCGGGCTTAGGCGATGGCGTCGCCCGCGCGGTGCGGGATCTCGTCGCCCGTGGCAAATCTCGCCACTCCGGCCTTCGTGGAGGGACCTGGACCAGGGCGGCGGCCCCGTTAAGCATGGCGACGACGCCCTCGGCTGGCGACGTTCGCGGGGGCTGGATGGACGACGTCTTGACCACGTGGGCGGTGAGTCGCCGGTGGATCTCCTTCGCGCTGCAGACACTCTCCCGCTGCACTTGGTCGCTTACGATCGCAGTCGTCGGCCTCGGTGCGTTCGCGGGGGCTGGTAGAGGTGACATCGGACCGGAGGAAACTCTGGATGACTCGTTCATCCCGAAGGTGGCGATGACCAGGGTCGCCGTTCTCCTCCTTGCAGGCGCTGTCGAGGTCCCTGCCCTCCACTCCGACTCCATGCCCGGGTGAAAACCCTAAATCTCCTTAGATTGGGCAGCAGTGGCACTGCGTGTGTCATACCCTTCCTGGAGGCGTCGCCTGGGGCATTTGGGTGCTCGGTTTGAGGAACTGTAGGCGGAGGGGATGGGACCAGTGGCAACAGGTGGTATTTCGCGTCGGAGGAGCGGCGTGGCATCTAACACGTCGACAAAGGTGGGTCTTGGCGGCATGGAGCAGTGGGGTCTCGCCGGTGGGCGTGTGATGATGGACGAGCGCGGGATGGTGGCGTTGTCTGGCGTCATGGTGGCGTCGACGGCGGCTAGACCGGGTAAGGTAGATGCAACAGTACATTACTGAAGATGGATTGGTGGTAGGTGGCTGCGGCGACCTCATACCCGGCAGGTGTCCTAGTTGAGGAGTGCGCCGGACTGGTGGGTGCCCCATACCCGGTAGGCGTCCTGGTTGGGACCTCAGATCTTAGATGTTAGGTTTGGCTGCGAGGTCTGTTTGATATTAGGCCAGACTATCAGCATCCCTATCAACTGGATAGGAGTAGCGACAGATGTTGCCTAAACGATGGCTTTAGTCTTACTGTTGTATGACTTTGTAAGGTATTATGTGAATAATTAATACAGTGGCTGCATGTATCGTCCAGATGCAGAGGCCGGGGTCATCCTCCTTTTCTAAAAAAACAAAACACATAATCATTTGTGACGAAAACCCTAGTGATGGGGAAAAGACCATCTTCTAAGATCATTTTAGTGATGCCCTCTCTAGGCAGCCTCCCCCCCCCCAACATCTTAGGTGATTGTTTGCTCTGGTTTTAGGTGATGCAGTTGGGCGTCACAATTCATTTCCATTTTCTGGGACGGTTCTTAGCGTCACACGGAATGTTGAGGGGGTTAGTGCGAGGTATTTTTTCTTTGTCATGGTAGAATTTTAGACATATTCGAGTCAAATTTGTTTTACCTATGACTCGAGTTCCTCAAATCAAAATCCAGTGATTCCTTTTCCTACATGCTCACGTTGATACTATCAATCCCATGGCATGAGATTTCTAAGTTGCTTTCATATTGCATTTCTGCATCACATACATTTTTGTAAGAAATGGGTAACTTCCTTAACATATCCATAAAATGTTGCTTGGCACTATAGTGTGACATGATATATTCATACATCTTCAAGCATGCACACGAACATATCAAGACGAACGTATATATAGTGAAAAAGTACTTAACACTACTTCATATTAGTGTATGTCTACACCATAACCACATGATGTCCGATAGCACATCTAGAAACAGGCATCTTGTCTTTATAGTGCATAATTAGTTTAAACAGACAACAAAAATTTGGTACATTGGCACTTCATTACCAAAAGTATCACACATCATGAGCAGGAGTGGTGGAGCATCAACAGATGGTAGGGCAGCAGGACAGAACCACTCTTCATCAAATATTTCAGATTCATCAGGAGTGATTGTCGTAAAGAGAAAAAAACCATCACTTCCATGGTGGATCACAAAGATTAGTCTGTCTCCAACTGCCGTTTTGTACTCACCGAGTACATCCTTTCACCCATTCATGATGGCACGTCCATCTGTTTCTACTGACATATCATAGTAAGTTGTCGAATTACATATAAGCAAGATTTGTTCAAACATTAACAAGTAATTGAGAGTACATACTATATGGAGTCAACTTTAAATTGCTATGTATGTTTAAGAACACTTACACTAAAGGATGATTGAAACATTGTATGAATCCACTGTGATTTTAGGACCATGTGTGCTGATATCGAAGTATAACTTCATACCAACATATAATTTGTAGACTTTGGCAAATTCTTTCCTAGTTGGTCCACTGATAAATGTTTGCCCTTTATATTTAGTGAGATAACAAATGAAAATAAATTAATATTTTGTTTTCAGTTGTGGTGTAACAGTTGTCTGCTACGTCTTGAACTTGCGTTGGTTTTCCTCTAAGAGGAGAGGGTGATGCAGCAATAGTAGCGTAAGTATTTCCCTCAGTTTTTGAGAACCAAGGTATCAATCCAGTAGGAGGCTCCTCAAAAGCCCCACGCACCTACACAAACAAACTGAGAACTTGCAACCAACGCGATAAAGGGGTTGTGAATCCCTTCATGTCCACTTGCGAAAGTGAGATCTAATGAAGATAGTAAGATAAGATAAATATATTTTTGGTATTTTATAATATAGATGCAAAAAGTAAAGATGCAAATAAAAGTATATTGGAAGCAAATATGATAAGAGATAGACCCCGGGGCCATAGGTTTCACTAGTGGCTTCTCTCAAGATAGCATAAGTGTTACGGTGGGTGAACAAATTACTGTCGAGCAATTGATAGAAAAGCGAATAGTTATGAGATTATCTAGGCATGATCATGTATATAGGCATCACGTCCATAACAAGTAGATCGACTCCTGCCTGCATCTACTACTATTACTCCACACATCGACCGACTCCTGCCTGCACCTAGAGTATTAAGTTCATAAGAACAGAGTAACACATTAAGCAAGATGACATGATGTAAAGGGATAAACTCATGCAATATGATATAAACCCCATCTTGTTATCCTCGACGGGAACAATACAATACGTGCCTTGCAACCCTTTCTGTCACTGGGTAAGGACACCGCAAGATTGATCCCAAAGCTAAGCACTTCTCCCAAGGCAAGAAAGATCAATCTAGTAGGCCAAACCAAACTGAAAATTCGAAGAGACTTGCAAAGATAACCCAATCATACATAAAAGAATTCAGAGAAGATTCAAATATTATTCATAGATAAACTTGATCATAAACCCACAATTCATCGGATCTCGACAAACACAGCGTAAAAAGAGTTTACATCGAATAGATCTCCACAAGAGAGGGGGAGAACATTGTATTGAGATCCAAAAAGAGAGAAGAAGCCAACTAGCTAATAACTATGGACCCGTAGGTCTGTGGTAAACTACTCAAAACTCATCGGAGGGGCAAGGATGTTGATGTAGAGGCCCTCCGTGGTCGATTCCCCCTCCGGCAGAACGCCGGCGAAGGCTCCAAGATGAGATCTCACGGATACAGAAGGTTACGGTGGTGGAAATTGTGTTTCGTCTGCAACCTGGATGTTTTCGGGGTACGTAGGTATATATAGGAGGAAGAAGTACGTCGGTGGCCGCCCGAGGGGCCCACGAGACAGGGGGCGCGCCCTAGGGGGGGGGGGGCGCCCTCCTATCTCGTGGGAGCCTCGGCTGCTTCTTGACTTGCACTCCATGTCCTCTGGATCACGTTCGTTCCAAAAATCACGCTCCCGAAGGTTTCATTCCGTTTGGACTCCGTTTGATATCCATTTTCTTCGAAATACTGAAATAGGCAAAAAACAACAATATGGGCTGGGCCTCCGGTTAGTAGGTTAGTCCCAAAAATGATATAAATGTGTAAAATAAAGCCCATAAACATCCAAAAGAGGTAATATAATAGCATGGAACAATCAAAAATTATAGATACGTTGGAGACGTATCAAACATCCCCAAGCTTAATTCCTGCTCGTCCTCGAGTAGGTAAATGATAAAAAAGAAAATTTTGATGTGGAATGCTACCTAGCATAATTCTCAATGTAATTTTCTTTATTGTGGCATGAATGTTCAGATCCAAATGATTCAAAATAAAAGTTCATATTGATAAAAGAAATAGTAATACTTCAAGCATACTAATCAAAGTAATCATGTCTTCTTAAAATAACATGTCAAAATAAAGTTCATCCCTACAAAATCATTCAGTTAGGCTATGCTTCATTTTCGTCACACAAAGATGTTCCCAACTTCTATACCCCCGATGACAAGCCAAGCAATTGTTTCACACTTAAATAATCTCAAACTTTTTCAACCTTCACACAATACATGAGCGTGAGCCATGGATATAGCACTATGGGTGGAATAGAATATGATGATGGGGATTGTGTGGAGAAAACAAAAAAGGAGAAAGTCTCACATTGACGAGGATAATCAATGGGCTATCAAGATGCCCATCAATTGATGTCAACATCAGGAGTAGGGATTGCCATGCAACGGATGCACTAGAGCTATAAATGAATGCTCAACAAAAAAAACTAGTGGGTGTGCATCCAACTTTCTTGCTCACAAAGACCTAGGGCATTTGAGGAAGCCCATTGTAGGAATATAAAAGCGAAGTTCTATAATAAAAAATTCCCACCAGTATGAAAAAGACAACTTATGAGACTCACTATATGAAAAACATAGTGCTACTTTGAAGCACAAAATATGAGACTCACTACATGAAGAACAAGGTGCTACTTTGAAGCACAAGTGTGGAAAAAGAGATAGTAACATTGCCCTTTTTATTTTCTTTTCTTTTTTTCTTTTTTTCGTTTTTTTATTTTCTTTTTTTGGGCCTTCCTTTTTTTTCTTTTGGCCTTTCTTCTTTTTTTCTTTGGGCAATGCTCTAATAATGATGATCATCACACTTCTATTGATTAAAACATATGAATTACAACTCGAAACTAGAACAAGATATGACTCTATATGAATGCCTTTGGCGGTGTACCGGGATGGTGCAATGAATCAAGAGTGACATGTATGGAAAATTATGCATGGTGGCTTTGCCACAAATACGATGTCAACTACATGATCATGCAATGGCAATATGACAAAAGTAATGTATGTCATGGTGATGATGAACGGAACGGTGGAAAGTTGCATGGCAATATATCTCGGAATGGATATGGAAATGCCATAATAGGTAGGTATGGTGGCTGTTTTGTGGAAGATATAAGGAGGTTTATGTGTGATAGAGCGTATCGTATCACGGGGTTTGGATGCACCGGCGAAGTTTGCACCAACTCTCAAGGTGAGAAAGGGCAATGCACGGTACCGAAGAGGCTAGCAATGGCGGAAAGGTAAAAGTGCGTATAATCCATGGACTCAACATTAGTCAAAAGAACTCATATACTTATTGCAAAAATTTAAAAGTCATCAAAAATCAAGTACTACACGCATGCTCCTAGGGGATAGATTGGTAGGAAAAGACCATCGCTCGTCCCCGACCGCCACTCATAAGGATGCACAAGCCAAGTACACTTCATGTTTCAAATTTGGTACACAACTTTAACCATACGTGCATGGTACGGGACTTGCTAACTTCAACACAAGCATTCTTTGAATTCATAATCACCCAACTAGCATGACTTTAATATCACTACCTTCCTATCTCAAAACAATTATCAAGTATCAAATTGATCATAGCATCCAATTCACTTCCTATGATAGTTTTTATTATACCCAACTTGGATGCCTACCATTCTAGTACCAATTTTATAACCATAGAAAATACCATGCTGTTCTAAAAGACTCTCATAAAGATATAAGTGAAGCATGAGAGACTAGCAATTTCTACAAAAGTAAGTCACCACTGTGCTCTAAAAGATATAAGCGAAGCACTAGAGCAAAAACTATCAAGCTCAAAAGATATAAGTGAAGCACATAGAGTATTCTAGCAAATTCTAATCAAATAGGCTTCTCCCAAAAGGTGTGTACAGCAAGGATGATTGTGGTAAACTAAAAAGCAAAGACTAGTATAATACACGACGCTCCAAGCAAAACGCATATCATGTGGCGAATAAAAATATAGTTCCAAGTAAAGTTATCAATGAACGAAGACGAAAGAGGGATGCCTTCCTGGGGCATCCCCAAGCTTAAGCTTTTTGGCTATTCTTGAATATCTTGGGGTTCCATGGGCATCCCCAAGTTTAGGCTCTTGCCACTCCTTATTCCATAGTCCATAAAATCTTTACCCAAAACTTGAAAACTTCACAACACAAAACTCAACAAGAAATCTTATAAGCTCCGTTAGTGAAAGAAAACAAAACCACGACATAAGGTACTGCAATGAACTCATTCTTTATTTATTTTGGTGTTAAACCTACTGTATTCCAACTTCCTTATGGCTTATAAACTATTTTACTAGCCATAGATGCATTGAAATAAGCAAACAACACATGGAAAACAGAATCTGTCAAAAACAGAACAGTTTGTAGAAATCTGTAACTAATGCAAACTTCTGGAACTCTAAAAATCCTACCAAAATAGGAAGTCCTGGAAAATTTGTTTATTGAACAGCATAAAAAATAATAAAAGCAAAAGCACGTTCCTGTGATTTTAAAAAATTATATTCATGCGCGCAAAGTTTCTGTTTTTCAGCAGAATCAAATCAACTATCATCATAGGTTATCCTATACGTTCTACTTGGCACAGACACTAATTAAAAGATAAAAACACATATAAAGAGAAGGTAGATGCAAGATTTATTACTAAAAAGGAGCAAAAACAAAAAAACACATAAAGAAAATTGGGTTGCCTCCCAACTAGCGCTATCGTTTAACGCCCCTAGCTAGGCATAAAAGCGAAGAAAGATCTAAGGAGTGCCCTCTTTGGCACTAAATTCATAAGTAGCACGCATGATAGATTCATAAGGTAAGTTGACTTTCTTTCTTGGAAAGTGCTCCATGCCTTTCTTTAATGGAAATTGGAATCTAATATTCCCTTCCTTCATATCAATAATCGCACCAATCGTTCTAAGGAAAGGTCTACCAAGAATAATAGGGCAAGAAAGATTGCAATCTATATCAAGAACGATAAAATCTACGGGAACCAAATTTCTATTTGCAACAATAAGAACATCATTGATCCTTCCCATAGGCTTTTTAATGGTGGAATCCGCAAGGTGCAAATTTAAAGAGCAATCATCAAGATCATGGAAACCTAGAATATCGCTTAAAGTTTTCGGAATCGTGGAAACACTAGCACCCAAATCACACAAAGCAAAACACTCATAATCTTTAATTCTAATCTTTATAGTAGGTTCCCACTCATCATTAAGTTTTCTAGGTATAGAAACTTCCAAATTAAGTTTTTCATCATAAGATTGCATCAAGGCATCAACAATATGTTTGGTAAAAGCTTTATTTTGACTACAAGCATGAGGAGAATTAACAATGGATTGCAAAAAGGAAATACAACCTTTTAAAGAACAATTATCATAATCAAATTCCTTGAAATCCGAGATAGTGGGTTCAATACTATTTGAAATTGAGGACTCTCCAATCCCACTTTTACCAAATTTAGCATCAAGATCTAAAGACTCCGAATTTTTGGGACGCCTTCTAGGAAAAGTTGATTCATCATCAGTCCCATAATCATCAAAATTCATATTGCAAAACATAGATCTAATAGGAGACGCATCAATAACTTTAATATGCTCATCATTATTTTCATGGAAACTAGAAGAACACACTTTTATAAAGTTATATTTTTTAGCATGCAATCTAGCGGTTCTTTCCTTGCACTCGTCAATGGAAATTCTCATTACTTTGAGAGACTCATTGATATCATGCTTGGGAGAAGAAGATCTAAGTTTAAGAGAATCAACATCAAGCGAAAGTCTATCAACGTTCCTAGCCAAATCACCAACTTTAAGCAATTTTTCTTCAAGCAAAGCATTAAAATTCTTTTGAGAAATCATAAATTCTTTCACACTATTCTCAAAATTAGAGGGCATCCTATTAAAATTACCATAAGCATTGTTGTAGGAATTTCCATAATTATTAGAGGAATTACTAGGGAACAGTCTAGCATTGAAGTTTCCTCTATAAGCATTGTTTCCAAAACTATTCCTACCAACAAAATTCACATCCATAGATTCATTATTATTCTCAATCAAAGAAAACAAAGGAATATCATTGGGATCAAGAGGAGTATTTTTAGTAGCAAACAATTTCATAAGTTCATCCATCTTTCCACTCAAAACATTGATTTCTTCTATAGCATGCACTTTTTTACTAGAAGATCTTTCAGTGTGCCATTGCGAATAATTAGCCATAATATTATCAAGAAGTTTTGTAGCATCTCCTAACGTGATTTCCATAAACGTGCCTCCCGCGGCCGAATCTAAGAGATTTCTAGAAGCAAAGTTCAAACCGGCATAAAAATTTTGTATGATCATCCATAAATACAAACCATGAGTAGGGCAATTGCGAAGCATCAATTTCATTCTTTCCCAAGATTGGGCAACATGCTCATGATCAAGTTGTTTAAAATTCATGATATCATTCCTAAGAGTGATAATCTTAGCGGGAGGAAAATACTTAGAGATAAAAGCATCTTTGCACTTGTTCCAAGAATCAATACTATTTTTAGGCAACGACGAAAACCAAACTTTAGCACGATCTCTAAGAGAAAACGGAAATAACTTCAATTTTACAATATTGTTATCCGTATCTTTCTTCTTTTGTATATCACACAAATCAACAGAGTTGTTTAGATGAGTAGTGGCATCTTCACTAGGAAGGCCGGCGAATTGATCTTTCATGACAAGATTCAGCAAAGCAGTATTGATTTCACAAGACTCAACATCATTAAGAGGAGCAATCGAAGTACTAAGGAAATCATTGTTATTGGTATTCGAGAAATCACACAATTTGGTATTATCTTGCGCCATGGCAACAAGTAATCCAACACACAAGCAAACATAAAAAGGCAAGCGAAAAGAGAGGAGGAGATTGGGAAAGAGAGGGCGAATAAAACGGCAAGGGTGAAGCGGGGAGAGGAAAACGAGAGGCAAATGGCAAATAATGTGAACGCGAGGGAGATGGGTTTGTGATGGGTACTTGGTATGTCTTGACTTGAGCGAAGACCTCCTCGGCAACGGCGCCAGAAATCCTTCTTGCTACGTCTTGAGCTTGTGTTGGTTTTCCTCGAAGAGGAGAGGGTGATGCAGCAATAGTAGCGTAAGTATTTCCCTCAATTTTTGAGAACCAAGGTATCAATCCAGTAGGAGGCTCCTCAAAAGTCCCACACACCTACACAAACAAACTGAGAACTTGCAACCAACGCAATAAAGGGGTTGTCAATCCCTTCTTGGCCACTTGCGAAAGTGAGATCTAATAAAGATAGTAAGAGAAGATAAATATATTTTTTGGTATTTTATAATATAGATGCAAAAAGTAAAGATGCAAATAAAAGTAGATTGGAAGCAAATATGATAAGAGATAGACCCGGGGGCCATAGGTTTCACTAGTGGCTTCTCTCAAGATAGCATAAGTGTTACGGTGGGTGAACAAATTACTGTCGAGCAATTGATAGAAAAGCGAATAGTTATGAGATTATCTAGGCATGATCATGTATATAGGCATCACGTCCATAACAAGTAGACCGATTCCTGCCTACATCTACTACTATTACTCCACACATCGACCGACTCCTGCCTGCATCTAGAGTATTAAGTTCATAAGAACAGAGTAACGCATTAAGCAAGATGACATGATGTAGAGGGATAAACTAAAGCAATATGGTATAAACCCCATGTTGTTATCCTCGATGGCAACAATACAATACATGCCTTGCAATCCTTTCTGTCACTGGGTAAGGACACCGCAAGATTGAACCCAAAGCTAAGCACTTCTCCCATGGCAAGAAAGATCAATCTAGTAGGCCAAACCAAACTGATAATTCAAAGAGACTTGCAAAGATAACTCAATCATACATAAAAGAATTCAGAGAAGATTCAAATATTATTCATAGATAAACTTGATCATAAACCCACAATTCGTCGGATCTCGACAAACACACCGCAAAAAGAGTTTACATCGAATAGATCTCCACAAGAGAGGGGAGAACATTGTATTGAGATCCAAAAAGAGAGAAGAAGCCAACTAGCTAATAATTATGAACCCGTAGGTCTGTGGTAAACTACTCACAACTCATCGGAGGGGCAAGGATGTTGATGTAGAGGCCCTCCATGGTCGATTCCCCCTCCGGTAGAACGCCGGCGAAGGCTCCAAGATGAGATCTTGTAGATACAGAAGGTTACGGTGGTGGAAATTGTGTTTCGTCTGCCCCCTGGATATTTTCGGGGTACGTAGGTATATATAGGAGGAAGAATTACGTTGGTGGCCGCCCGAGGGGCCCACAAGACAGGGGGGCGCTCCCTATAGGTGGGGGGGGGCACCCTCCTATCTCATGGGAGCCTCGGCTGCTTCTTGACTTGCACTCCAAGTCCTCTGGATCACATTCGTTCCAAAAATCACGCTCCTGAAGGTTTCATTCCGTTTGGACTCCGTTTGATGTTCCTTTTCTTCGAAATACTGAAATAGGCAAAAAACAACAATATGGGCTGGGCCTCCGGTTAGTAGGTTAGTCCCAAAAATGATATAAATGTGTAAAATAAAGCCCATAAACATCCAAAAGAGGTAATATAATAGCATGGAACAATCAAAAATTATAGATACGTTGGAGAGTTATCATTGTCATCTGAAATTATGGAACTAGCAACTCTCGAGGACTAGTTTTCTTGCAAAGCATAGGATGAACTGCGAAAAAAATAAAGGAAAACAACAATTACCCTGCTATGACATATAAATTGCAGCATGGCTTTATAAGAAAATATATTGTTCTATTCGTTAGAGTTCTTTATTTGTAGAGTATGTGTGAAAATAACTACATATACAAACATTTACCAAATTTATAAAGACTTATGCCATGGTGACAACCTAAAAATCACTTAAGTACTGGACTACTAGTAAAATAGGCTGAACTAACTAACAACGAATTAGCCACACCATGTTTTACAAAGCAACTTGTAAAAAACATACTGGCTTGTCTTCAAAGCCCTCTCAAAGCCTGATGTAGAAGTGCTTCACATGCATTACATGGCCATTGTCACACAAACCCTTGGTGTCCAAACACTTTGGGCACTATGAATCCAAACTATCAATTTAGTAGAAAAAGTATTTGGAATCGTATTCCAACGGGATTCGAAGAGATCAATGAAGGATTTACCTTCATTTTTGTTTGAGTGATTCATCCGACCTAGGGTTTTCTAGGGGTCGTCAAGGTGGCGGACAGTGACAAGCGGCGGTAACAGGCGGTGACGATCATCCGCGGAGATGATAGGGGGTAAAGGGTGTAGACGATAGTCATGGACGAGAGGCGGGATTTGGGCATTGGGTTGGTGGGTGGAGAAGAAGCCCATGACCTCGGCCATTATGGATGCACACCGAACCAGCGGGATGAGATTAGTATATTGATCGTATGTCACATGTTGTTCTTTTCATACGAGAATTTAAGGTAGCATGTAGGGTGACATTTGCCAATACCGTGGTGACCGCGTAAACTGAATGCCAGTGGTGTACTGAATGATCCGGTCACTTTTTGGGTTCCTCCTTCGTCAATTGTGTGGCTCTTTGGTAGAAAACATCAATGGGTACAGAGTGGTGGCCACATGAGGAAACAACTAGTACTACTAATATGAATTTTTAAATCCCGAACAAGTTGTTTAGTTCTTGCTAATGCATCGAGCTAGATTCCATTTGACTGAAGATTCTAGAAATGTGAATGTTTAGATACTGAAAATCATGTGTCCTCACAAACAGATCAGACGAATATATGCCAATGATGAACTTACAATTCATGTTTTTTTGAAATGAAGGCAAAAGATTTGCCTCATCTATTAATTAAGAGAGAATAGAGTTTGTTGTGTTACAGTAGGGCATTACAACACACCGTCAATACAAAAAGTCATTACTCTCCCGGCATCATGGTACCCAAGTGTTGGGTACCTGCAGTGACCCAATCCGCTGCCTCAACCTTGATATTGCTAAGTGATACATCTCCAACGCATCTATAATTTTTTTATTGTTCCATGATGTTATATTATCATTCTTGGGTTTTTACATTCATTTTATAGCAACTTTATATAATTTTTTGGGACTAACCTATTTGACATAATGCCTAGTGCTAGTTGCTATTTTTTGCTTGTTTTTTACGTCGCAGAATATCAGTAGCAAATGAAGTCCAAATGCCACGAAACTTTTTGGAGATTTTGTTGGACCAGAAGACAAATTGGGAGCCAAGGAAGCAACAAAGGGGAGGCCCATGGGGCCCACCACCCACCTGGGCACCCCAGAGGCCCCTGGCGCGCCTTGATGGGTGGTGGGGCCCATGGAGGTCCTCTCCACCGCCTCTCAGCTCTATAATTACTCAGATATTCTAGAAACCTTAATACAATTCTAGCCGCCGCAAGTTCCAGAACCACGAGATCCAATCTAGAGCCCTATTCCGGCACTCCACCGAAGGGGAAAACGATCACGGAGGGGTTCATCATCCTCATTGGTGCTCCTCCGATGACGCGTAAGTAGTTCACCATAGACCTACGAGTTCATAGGAAGTAGCTAGATGGCTTCTTCTCTCTTTTTGATTCTCAATACAATGTTCTCCTCAATGTTCTTGGAGATCTATTTGATGTAATGACTTTTTGCGTTGTGTTTGTTGGGATCTGATGAATTGCGAGTTTATGATCAGATCTATCTATGAACATTATTTGAGTCTTCTTTGATCTCTTATATGCATGATTATTATAGCCTCGTATTTCTTCTCCAAAACTTTGATTTAGTTAGGCCAACTCGATTGATTTTTCTTGCAATGGGAAGATATGCTTTCTGATGGGTTCGTTTGCGGTGTCCTCACCCAGTGACGAAAGGGGTAGCGAGGCACACATGTATCGTTGATGTTAAGGATAAAAAGATGGAGTCTATTCCTACATGAATAGATTTTGTCTACTTCTACTTCTTGAGCTTGGGTTGATTTTTTCCTTGAAGAGGAAAGAGTGATGCAGCAAAGTAGAGATAAGTATTTCCCTGAGTTAAGAACCAAGGTATCAATCTAGTAGGAGGCACAAGCAAGTCTCCAATCTATGCACCTGCACAAACTAACAAACACTTGCACACAATGCGAAAAAGGGGTTGTCAATCCCTTCACGGTCACGAACAAGAGTGATATCTAAAAGAGAAAGGAATAAAAGATAAATAAAAGGCAAACTTAAGTAAATATAAATAAATTGCAGCAAGGCATTTTTGGGTTTTTCGGTTTATAGATCTGAAAATATATGATGAAAAATAGACTCGGGGTCCATGGGTTTCACTAGAGGCTTCTCTCTTGAAAGAAAACATACGATGGGTAAACAAATTATTGTCGAGCAATTGATAGAAAAGTGCAAAGTTATGAAGATATCTAAGGCAATGATCATGAATATACACTTCATGTCCGTGACAAGTAGACCGACTCCTGCCTGCATCGACTACTATTATTTCACACATCGACCACTATCTAGCATGCATCTAGAGTATTAAGTTCATAAGAATGGAGTAACACCTTAAGCAAGATGACATGATGCAGAGGGGTAAATTCAACCAATATGATAAAAACCCCATCTTTTTATCCTTGATGGCAACAAAACAATTCATGTCTTGCTATCCCTACTATGTCACTGGGTGAGGACACCGCAAGATTGAACCCAAAAATAAGCACCTCTCCCATTGCAAGAAAAACCAATCTAGTTGGCCAAACCAAACCGACAATTCAAAGAGAAATACAAAGCTATTTAATCATGCATAAAAGAGTTCAGAGAAGACTCAAATAATATTCAGAGATAATCTGATCATAAATCCACAATTCATTGCATATCGACAAACACACCACAAAAGAATATTACATCATATAGAACTCCAAGAACATCGAGGAGAACATTGTATTGAAGATCAAAGAGAGAAAAGAAGCCATATAGCTACTAGCTATGGACTCGTAGGTCTATGGTAAACTACGCACGCTTCATCAGAAGGGCAGCAAGGTTGATGTAGAGGCTCTCCGTGATCGAATCCCCCTCCGGCGGAGTGCCGGAAAAGGCAACAAGATGGGATCTCACGAGAACAGAAGCTTGCGGCGGTGAAAAAGTATTTTGGTGAACACTTCTAGTGGTTTGCAAATATTTGGTAATTTATAGAGAAAATATTAGGGTGGAGGACACCTGAGGGGCCGCCTGGCAGGCTTGTGGCCTCCTCAGGACTCTTCCGACCCTCTCTCCAAGTAATGTAGGTGTATTCTGGTCCAAGAAAAATCATCATAAAGTTTCATTCCATTTGGACTCTGTTTGATATTCCTTTTCTAAAAAAGTCAAAAACAAGGAAAAAACAGAAAACTAGCATTGGGCTCTAGGTTTATAGATTAGTGCCAAAATACTATAAAATATCATATTAATGCATATAAAACATCCAAAACAGATAATATAATAGCATGGAATAATAAAAAAAATTATAGATACATTGGAGACGAATCAAGCATCCCCAAGCTTAATTCCTGCTCGTCCTCGGGTAGGTAAATGATAAAAACAATTTTTTTGATGTGGAATGCAACCTAACATATTTATCCATGTAATCTTCTTTATTGTGGCATGAATATTCAGATCCATAAGGTTCAAAACAAAAGTTTAATATTGACATAAAGACAATAATCCTTCAAGCACACTGATAAAGCAATTATGTCTTCTCAAAATAACATGGCAAAAGAAAGGTATCCCTACAAAATCATATAGTCTGGCTATGCTCCATCTTCATCACACAAAGTATTTCATCATGCAACCCCGGTGACAAGCCAAGCAATTGTTTCATACTTTTGATGTTCTCAAACCTTTTCAACTTTCACGCAATGCATGAGCATGATAACCCACAATCATATGGGATCACGACAATTTTTTAGGATAGAGTATTCAACCCAAATTTATAGATTTGACACAAGGGGAGCCAAAGAATATTTGAAGGCATTCGTAGCTGAGTTGTTGATGTCTACTACACAACCTTCTTCTTGTAGACGTTGTTGGGCCTCCAAGTGTAGAGGTTTGTAGGACAGTAGCACATTTCCCTCAAGTGGATGACCTAAGGTTTATCAATCCGTGGGAGGCGTAGGATGAAGATGGTCTCTCTCAAACAACCCTGCAACCAAATAACAAAGAGTCTCTTGTGTCCCCAACATACCCAATACAATGGTAAATTGTATAGGTGCACTAGTTCGGCGAAGAGATGGTGATACAAGTGCAATATGGATGGTAGATATAGGTATTTGTAATCTGAAAATATAAAACAGCAAGGTAACTAGTGGTAAAAGTGAGCGTAAACGGTATTGCAATGCTAGGAAACAAGGCCTAGGGTTCATACTTTCACTAGTGCAAGTTCTCTCAACAATAATAACATAACTAGATCATATAACTATCCCTCAACATGCAACAAAGAGTCACTCCAAAGTCACTAATAGCGGAGAACAAACGAAGAGATTATTGTAGGGTACGAAACCAAGTTATCCTTTCTGATCGATCTATTCAAGAGTCCGTAGTAAAATAACACAAAGCTATTCTTTCCGTTTGATATATCATAGAGTTCGTACTAGAATAACACCTTAAGACACAAATAAAACAAAACCTAAATGTCACCTAGATACTCCAATGTCATCTCAAGTATCTGTGGGTATGGTCATACGATATGCATCACACAATCTCAGATTCATCTATTCAACCAACACAAAGTACTTCAAAGAGTGCCTCAAAGTTTCTACTTGAGAGTCAAGATGAAAATGTGTGCCAACCCCTATGCATAAGTTCACAAGGTCACTGAACCCGCAAGTTGATCACCAAAACATACATCAAGTAGATCACGTGAATATCCCATTGTCACCATAGATAAGCACATGCAAGACATACATCAAGTGTTCTCAAATCCTTAAAGACTCAATCCGATAAGATAACTTGAAAGGGAAAACTCAATCCATTACAAGAGAGTAGAGGGGGAGAAACACCATAAGATCCAACTATAATAGCAAAGCTCACGATACATCAAAATCGTGCCATATCAAGAACACGAGAGAGAGAGAGAGAGAGAGAGAGATCAAACACATAGATACTGGTACATACCCTCAGCCCCGAGGGTGAACTACTCCCTCCTCGTCATGGAGAGCGCCGGGATGATGAAGATGTCCATTGGTGAGGGATCCATCCTCCGGCAGGGTGCCGGAGCAGGGTCCCAATTGGTTTTTGCTGGCTACAGAGGCTTGCGGCGGCGGAACTCCCGATCTATTGTGTTCCCCAATGTTTTTAGGGTATATGGACATATATAGGTGAAAGAAATAGGTCAGGGGAGCCACGAGGGGCCCACGAGGGTGGGGGCACGCCCAGGGGGTAGGGCGCACCTTCCTGCCTCGTGGCTTCCTTGTTGCTTCCCTGACGTCTACTCCAAGTCTCCTGGATTGGTTCTGTTCCAAAAATAACTCCCCCGAAGGTTTCATTCCGTTTTGACTCCGTTTGATATTCCTTTTCTTCAAAACACTGAAATAGGCAAGAAAACAACAATTTGGGTTGGGCCTCCGGTTAATAGGTTAGTCCCAAAACTGATATAAAAGTGCAAAGTAAAGCCCATAAACATCCAAAACAGGTAATATAATAGCATGGAACAATAAAAAATTATAGATACGTTGGAGACGAATCAAGCATCCCCAAGCTTAATTCCTGCTAGTCCTCGAGTAGGTAAATGATAAAAACAGAATTTTTTGATGTGGAATGCTACCTAGCATATTTCTCAATGTAATTTTGTTTATTGTGGCATGAATGTTCAGATCCAAATGATTCAAAATAAAAGTTCATATTGACATAAGAAATAGCAATACTTCAAGCATACTAACAAGGCAATCATGTCTTCTCAAAATAACATGGCTAAAGAAAGTTTATCCCTACAAAATCATATAGTTAGGCTATGTTTCATTTTCATCACATAAAATACTCCCATCATGCACAACCCCGGTTTCAACCAAGCAATTGGTTCATACCTTTTAACGCGCTTCAGCCTTTTTCAACTCTCAGGAAATACATAAGCGTAAGCCATGGATATAGCACTATGGGTGGAATAGAATATGATGATGGAGGTTGTGTGGAGAAAACAAAAAGAGAAAGTCTCACATTGACAAGGCTAATCAACGGGCTATGGAGATGCCCATCAATTGATGTCAACATGAGGAGTAGGGATTGCCATGCAACGGATGCACTAGAGCTATAAATGTATGAAAGCTCAACAAAAGAAACTAAGTGGGTGTGCATCCAACTTGCTTGCTCACGAAGACCTAGGGCATTTTGAGGAAGCCCATCGTTGGAATATACAATCCAAGTTCTACAATGAAAAATTCCCACTAGTATTTGAAATTTACAACATAAGAGACTCTCTATATGAAGAACATGGTGCTACTTTGAAGCACAAGTGTGGAAAAGGATAGTAACATTGTCCCCCTTTCTATTTTTGGGCCTTTCTTTTTTTATTTGGCCTTTCTTCCTTTTTTTCTTTTTGGCCTTCATTTTTTCTTCTTTGTGGCCTTCCTTTTTTTTCTTTTTTTATAAGGGACAATGCTCTAATAATGATGATCATCGCACTTCTATTTATTTACAACTAATGAATTACAACTCGAAACTAGAACAAGATATGACTCTATATGAATGCCTCTGGCGGTGTACCGGGATGGGCAATGAATCAAGAGTGACATGTATAAAAAATTATGCAAGGTGACTTTGCCACAAATACGATGTCAACTACATGATCATGCAAGGCAATATGATAATGATTATGCATATCATGATAAACGGAATGGTGGAATGTTGCATGGCAATATATCTCGGAGTGGCTATGGAAATGCCATAATAGGTAGGTATGGTGGCTGTTTTGAGGAAGATATAAGGAGGTTTATGTGTGATAGAGCATATCGTATCACGGAGTTTGGATGCACCGACGAAGTTTGCACCAACTCTCAAGGTGAGAAAGGGCAATGCACGGTACCGAAGAGGCTAGCAAGGATGAAAAGGTAAGAGTGTGTATGATCCATGGACTCACATTAGTCATAAAGAACTCATATACTTATTGCAAAAGTTTTATTAGCCCTTGAAGCAAAGTACTACTACGCATGCTCCTAGGGGAGAGGTTGGTAGGAGTTAACCGTCGCGCGCCCCCGACCTCCACACATAAGGAAGGCAATCAAAAGAGCACCCCATGCGACAAATTTGTTACACAACTTTTACCATACGTGCATGCTACGGGACTTGCCAACTTCAACACAAGTATTTCTCAATTTCATAATTACCCAACTATCATGACTCTAATATTACCACCTTTATATCTCAAAACAATTATCAAGCATCAAATTGATCATAGCATCCAATTCACTTCCTATGATAGTTTTTATTATACCCAACTTGGTTGCCCATCATTCTAGGACCAATTTTATAACCATAGCAAATACCATGCTGTTCTAAAAGACTCTCAAAATAATATAAGTGAAGCATGAGAGATCAATAATTTCTACAAAATAAAACCACCGCCGTGCTCTAAAAAGATATAAGTGAAGCACATAGAGCAAAACTATATAGCTCAAAAGATATACGTGAAGCACATAGAGTGTTCTAATAAATTCCGAATCATGTGTGTCTCTACCAAAAGGTGTGTAAAGCAAGGATGATTGTGGTAAAATAAAAAGCAAAGACTCATATCATACAAGACGCTCCAAGCAAAACACATATCATGTGGTGAATAAAAATATAGCTCCAAGTAAAGTTACCGATGAATGAAGACGAAAGAGGGGATACCATCCGGGGCATCCCGAAGCTTAGGCTCTTGGTTGTCCTTGAATATTACCATGGGGTGCCTTGGGAATCCCCAAGATTAGGCTATTTCCACTCCTTATTCCATAGTCCATCGAATCTTTACCCAAAACTTGAAAACTTCACAACACAAAACTCAACAGAAAACTCGTAAGCTCCGTTAGTATAAGAAAATAAATCACCACTTAGGTACTGTTGTGAATTCATTCTAAATTCATATTGGTGTAATATCTATTGTATTCCAACTTCTCTATGGTTCATACCCTCTGATACTACTCATAGATTCATCAAAATAAGCAAACAACACATAGAAAACAGAATCTGTCAAAAACAGAACTGTCTGTAGTAATCTGTATCAAACATATACTTCTGGAACTCCAAAAATCTTACCAAATTAGGAAAACCTGAGCAATTTGTGTACCAATCCAGAGCAATAAGAATCAGATCAAAAGGATGTTTCTGTGAATTATAAAACTAATTTACTGGGTGGAAAAGTTTCTGATTTTCAGCAGGATCAACACAACTATCACCGTAAGCTATCCTAAAGGTCTTACTTGGCACTTTATTGAAACAAAAGCTATAAGTACTGATTACTACAGTAGCATAATCATGTGAACACACAAAAATAGTAATGGTAAATATTGGGTTGTCTCCCAACAAGCGCTTTTCTTTAATGCCTTTTAGCTAGGCATGATGATTTCAATGATGATCGTATAAAAGATAAGAATTGAAACATAAAGAGAGCATCATGAATAATATGACTAGCACATTTAAGTCTAACCCACTTCCTATGCATGTAATATCCCAAAATTCTAAATTTTGGAATGTTATATTAAATAGATAGTTTTGATTGATTGTTTGATTCTGGTGTGGTTGCGTGTGTGAAATTGAGTGAAATTTGAAACTTTTGAAAGTTAAATAAGAGGGAATAAAAGGACTTTCCCAAACTTTCAACTTGCTTTTATGGTATCCATGAATTCAAATTCTTTTCAAATACAAAACCCTAGAGAGAAGAAGACATGATTTCTTCCATTTAATTAAATGAAAAGGGTTTTGAAAAGATTTGAATTCTATTTGGAACAATTTCAAATTTAGAAACTTTAAGCAACTCAATGATTTTCATGAGAGAAGATAAAATGACTTCTTTGAAACATATGAAATATGAGTTGAAAGTTTAAAAGAATCAAATTGAAAGTCTCTTTGAAATTATTTTCAATTTGGAGTTATTGGATTTTATTCAAATTATTTTTCTCCAACAATAAAATATATGGAAATTAGGGTAAAATGATTCCCTACATTCAAAAATTGGAGAGAAATAAATTTGAAATCATTTTGGTATTTTTAAAATGATTTTTATTGGATTTTATTAGAGCTGTGCACTGTTTGATTTATTCTAATTTCTGTGGAATTTATTTGATGCTAGAAAATTTTCATGCTGTAGGAAATCTTTTTCTGAAAATTTCGATATATTATATGCCTATATAATATTTTTATTTATTTTGTTTGTCTGGAAAAATGTTTATTTAAAAAAAACTTCCTCCGCGGACTGGGCCAGGCCAGCCGCAGCCCAGCCGACCCAAGGCCTCGCCTCGCCCGACCGACTCCCCGTCGGAGTCCGGCTGGCGCATGCCGTCCGCCGCCGCCGTGGCCGACCGGGCCCCCTCTGCGCCGCCTTGCCCCCTCCGCCAAGTCTCCCTGCCCCTGGCCCCTTTATAAGCTGCGCCCTCTCCCCTCGTCAACCGTCGCCGCCTCTCGTCGCCATTGTCGCGCCATCGCCGACCGCTGCATCTCGCCGTGCCGCCGCTGCAGGGCTGCCGTACTGCGCCGCTCGCCTCCCCGCGCCGCCTCGCCTTGCCCGAAGCCCTGCGCGCCGCCGCCGCTCCCGCAGTCCGCCGCCCGAACCACCGCTGTCCGCCGCCTCGCCGGAGAGCCACTGGAAACCGCCACCGTCGACGAAACCACCACAGACTGGTAAAAACCGTTGCCCCGGTCCGATCTAGTTTTTCTCGGTTTTGTTTTAAAAAAACTGGTTTAACTTTTTTTAATTTAGATCTATTCAATGAATGTTCTCTATTTAGAACTAGTTAGCCCGTGGTTGGATGGTTAGAGGGACTCTGGTATCCCCAGCCCACGAGAGTTCAAATCCTGGTGCTCGCATTTATTCCTAGATTTATTTCAGGATTTCCGGCGATGCGCATTCAGTGGGAGGAGACGTTCCCATCGACGACGAGGCGCTTACGGTGGCTTCGTAAATCTCAAGATGATATGCCGGCTCAGTCTTTCGGAGGCGCTCGTAGGGGTAGGGTGTGCGTGTGTGCGTTCATAGGGGTGAGTGTATGCGCGTGTATATGAGCGCTTGTGTCTACACTGATGTTCAAAAAAAAAGTTAGTGAGCGTTCGCTCGATAGTTTTTTATATTTTATTTTCAGTCAGGGACCTGTTAGTAGTTATTACTTTTACAGATTAGTCCCTGATCTTCAAACATTTGTTACTTTTTGCTTGATTGTCCAAATCCAATGAAACCAACGCCCACTTCTTCGTTATGGTCCCCTCTATCTAGATAATCAACTTAAACATGTTTTTGAAAGTTTTAAAATTTGAATTCAAACAGATTTGTATTTGAATTTGTTTGATCGTAATTTAAGTTCCATAACTCTGATTTAGTTGATTATTTTTGCAAATCGAAGCTCTTGACCTAAATTTTCTGATAAGGCCAAATTCACTTAATTTTGGTACTATTAGAATTTTTTATGTTGCAAGAGTTATTTGCTTGGTTTTGAAGTTTTCCGAATTGTTTTGTTCGTTCTTTCCAATCTTTTGAGTGATTGCTTATGTATGGTTACTATTGCTTGCATACGATAGATTGAACAGAGTGTGACGAATAGAACTACCAGGAGTTGAGTGTGAAGGTTCTTCATCAATAGTACATGCAAGAAAAACTTTGATCATACCTCTTTACTACCCAGTTTTATTGCATTAGATCAACCCTCAAACATTGCATGGTTAGGACCTGATTAACATGTGGGTCTTGGGAAGTAGATGATGAGGTAGAACCTATTGCCCTGTTTATTATCAAACCTTTGGGAGTTACTTCTACGTTATGCTTATATTGCTATGCTATGCTCGTAGACGTGGATTGGGTGAGTGTATCCATGACAGATGTGAGTATTGTTAATTAGTGGTTAACTTAAGGTGGCTACTTAAATACACATCTGGGTGGACTGTTTGAGGCACCCTGGAGTACCAAGTGGTTGTCAGGGCACCTGGAGAATCCAGTGTTGTCCTAGGATATCCTGGAGTACCCGTGTGATCATCCTACGGTTCGCCACCTAGGCTCAAAGGATTCATAAGATCATTCATGCTAGAGAACTTCTATGTGCAGCCACAAGCCAATATGGGCTCTGGCATTGTTGAGTAAGTTGCGTGAAGCTCTTGAAGAGGTAGACTAGCAGATGTAGTGGGTTGTAGGTGGTACTGTCTACCCAGAGTAGAGAGTTAATGCTTCAGAAAGACTGTGTCTCGAATCTCCGACCATGGATGTGTTCGAGTCTTGTGGGGAAAAGTGCACAAACCTCTGCAGAGTGTACAAACTAATCATGGTTAGCCATGTCCCTGGTTATGGACATCTTGAGTATCTGGTTCTTGGATTATCATGTTGATCTCATCACTCTAATTAATTAATTTGTTGGGTTGATGATTATTAATATGGGATTGAGTTGGAGGAACCTTCTCAATATTTTCAACAAACTTTGTAGTTCAATAAAATTTATTCCTTTGTTGTAGGAAAAAAATTGGCTTTATGCAAAAATTAAACTTAGAGCTTCCACCAGCCAAATATGCATATAGTGATAGCTATTGTTCTTCATTAACCTATGGTGTGAATTTGCCAGTACATTCAGTGTACTGACCTACATGGCTGCAATGTCTCATGTTGCAGGAATCTTACGACGAGTAAGTGATACGTTAGGGTTGCGATTTCTACACTCAACTTTGCCGCTCGTGTTGATGGGAATCCACAACCTTGTTGTTTCTTCCGCTTTATGGATTGAGGTAATAGTTTTACATTACTTTATACATGTGATTTACCTCTGTTATAAATCCTCGAGTACTGTGTGTGTCAGCATACCGATCCAGGAATGACACTTAAGCACAAAGACTTGACCATCTGAGGTCGGGTCGCTACAAGATGGTATCAGAGCACATGTTGACTGTAGGACGTGACCCTAGAGACTGGCAAGCCCATAGGAAAGATTTTTCTCTAAAAACTTTTTTTTCAAAAATATCTCTTACCTCTCTTCTCTTTTGAGCTTATTCAAGTATTCCCTTTTAGTTAGATTATACCCTTTCCCCTTTTGACCACATGAAGATTCGGCTGATAAGACCACTTCAAGAAGTACAAGATATCGGATAACTAATACCACTTCAGAATGAAGAGGATTTTACCGTGCATTATACTAATGGAAACTACAACGGTTGAAGACTCCGAAGACTAGGAGAATTTAAAGGCCCTGTAGAATTCTTCCAGATTTGTATAACCTAGGAAGGCACCCCTTATGGAACTTGGTAGACTAAGGAAGCTGTCAATACCCGAGATCAAGGTGTATCGGAGAAAGACTGGAACATGGAGCATTAGAACTCAAAGTTTTTGTCAAGAAAACCCTAAGACAGGAGATATCAATTATGGGATGAAAGCTCATGGCAGTAACATGGGCATAGACACGGCTAACCATGGTGTTATTGCCCGCTTATGCTATTGTCACCGTGCGGAGTTAAGCATGCAGATGCATGGAAGGATTGGATGGAAGAAGGCTGACGAAGCATCTGTCAGAAAAGGATGCAGTTTTAACCTTAGCTGGTGCAACGCCAGGATCTGTAGTATTACATGAAGAATTTTAGAGGGACTTTTAGGAAGTCAAATTTGACAAGGAGGTAATTTGTGAAGAACTCAGGAACCAAAAGCTGAAAGTAGCCAAGCTGGAGGAGCTAAAACCTCGAGATACCGGAGATTTGTCAGGAACTGAAGGATAGTAGGACCATGGCTCATGCCAAGGATGTTGAAACCCAGAAGTTTGGAACGCAACTACAGAAATATTAAAGGATGTCACTAGAGACTTCGCGTCAATAGAGATCTGGCAGAGGAACTTGAGAAGGACAAGCATGATTGGAAGAAGCCATCAGAGACATGAATAAGACCTGAAGAGTTTGCTGACTTTGAAGACTCATTGACCTTGGAAGACCAAGACCCTGTTATATACTTACGTTAGATGCGACGATTGCGAGTTGTCGTTTGTTTGATGTTTTTTCGACAGCCACAAATAAAACCTGTCTTTTCAAAACTATTGTTTGTATTGTGTGTATCCCTCTCTATCTCTCTTATCTCACACCCCAAAACCCCTGGAACCACTAGAGGATGAATGGAGATGAACTCACATTTTCTGGACCGATGAGTCAATTGGAGGCGGACCGATGGATTTAGAACATGGAGGATCACATGAAGAATAACCCTATAGCCGGAAAGGATATGGCCCAACATGCTCTATAGTGCTTTGAAAGAGGTGTTGCTACTTGGTGGAGGATGTACCAAACCATGCATGGATGGCCTAGAGTAACCACTTGGGAAGAATTTAAGTTGACTCTGCAAAGGTCTCGTCTTGTGTCCTAGAAATTGAAGCCTTATGGAAATGGTATGAAGAAACCTTATGCATGCAAGCTTTTTGGAGAAATAGGACACAACCATAAAGAAACACAAGGATGAATGCCTAAATTGTGAAGGAAGTCACCCAGCTGAAGAATGCACAACTAGGAAGATTACTTGTTTCTTGTGTAAAGGAACTACCCACTACCCTACTCAGTGTCACATTTACCCCAAGGTACAAAGAACCATCCAGCAGAAGAAAGAAGCAATGAAAGGAGCCCTCATGGAATTTTAGAAGAACCTGCGATGAAGGAAGAGGTGGAGGACACACCCGAAGAAGACCTAATTAAACCGTGCACTAAGTCATGCTATTCATGTGGAGAAGGACACATCTCCCCAAAATTGTCTGAATGGGGATCTAGTAGAATTCCCGACAGAGGAGGTAGAGTATGACCCACAGGAAATAGAAGCCTTGATTGGAACGGAAAAGTCCAGGAAGAGAAGTAGATTGGATTCCAGGAAGGACTCGAGTCATATCAGCTGTTTCAGGTGCAAAGATTCAGAGCAATACTTCAATGGTTTCCCAAAAAGGAAGACGAGGACCCAAGGAGGCTATGTGATCACAAGGAAACCTCGAGACTTGTCGGAAGTAATGTGTTTCTGCTGTAATGAAGCAGGGCACTTTGCCAGGGATTGTCCCAAAGAGAAGGAGGCTTGTGCGAAATGGTCGAGTTTGCGACAAAAGAAATGTAGTAGTAGTAGTGAGAGCATTTCTTCTATTTTGAGATGTTGAGTTGAGGCATGTAATGGAAATGCAGGAGATTGTAATAATTTGGGAATCAATGAAGTTAGCAGTGATTTGGATTTTATGAATTGCTACTCTATGAAGAAAGATTTTGACCATTTTCGAGGATATGAGAAATATGGTCTATGGATGAAGTTGTGCATTTCAAGGGTGGTAGTACCTTGTGAGGACCCTTGACCCCTGGAAAAGATAATGATATTCCACGAAGTGGACTATAGACAAAATAAGTATGAGTTTTATCTCAATAAGTGGGAATACCCCAGGAGTATGAAGGGATGAAGTACTATTGGTTATAAAGAAGGTAGAATGTTGGTAATACGGAGCAATTGTAACTCCATGATGAGTCTGAGTAATCACGTCTTAGCTTGGTACCAATAGAAGGAAGGGAGACATTATAATTGGATGGAATTAAGAATGCCAGGAAGCTGGATGTTGGAATAAGGATCGGTTTCCCCGAGGATGATTTCAAGGTTTGCAAGTGATGAGATGAGCCATAACCCACAGGCTCCAGGACCTGCGAAGAAGCAAGCACACTCTTGCTGAAGGAGAAACCCTGGAAAAGGATATGCCTTTATCAACCGACGATTTTATAGGAGCAACACAAAACCTGAGAGTTGTGAAGGAACGGTAGTTGTTTGTTTGGCTTGCAGAATCAATGGATTTTATCCGAACTTGGTTCGTCGACATGAGAAAAGAAATTATGCAATGCCTGTGAGGATGACTGAGTGTTAGAATGCGAGATTTGCTAAACCATATACAAGGTAATGATTTGGGTGCGGGATGGATTGATCACCATACCGACTTACTCTTATTATTCGTCTTGCTATATGGGATGGTAAATCTGAGTGACTTACCTATAGTAGAGCAACGACGATCAAAACCTTTTTGAGCCTTAGAATGGTATGACAGTTTTCCCTATTACAAGGCAGCTATTGCCAAACGTAGGATATACAGTGAGGTTCAACCCAGACCCATTCCCTACAGGAGAAACCATAAATTATTGACCACCATGAGATATCGATAGTTGTTTAGTATTGGTGCCAGACCCGTCAGCTAAGAAGACCCAGTCATGGAATAACCTTACCAAGATGAAATTGACAGAGGAATTGAGGGAAAAGGTTATGCCACTACCGGAAGAGCCCAGAGAAGGAATTTTCCCGAGAATCTGAGAAGATTGACACTGCCAACAATAAGGATGGAGTATATGAGTTTTGATGGAACCGTAACAATGTTTCTAAGGGTGGTAGCACCCCAGACCCCCTGTGATGATCGATGGATTTTGAGAAGACCCCGACCCTAACCTATTTCTCGCTAGCCTCTCCGAATCTCGAGGACGAGATTCATTTTAAGGGTGGTAGGTTTGTAACATCCCAAAATTCTAAATTTTGGAATGTTATATTAAATATATAGTTTTGATTGATTGTTTGATTGTGGTGCGGTTACTTGTGTGAAATTGGGTGAAATTTGAAACTTTTGAAATTTAAATAAGAGGGAATAAAAGGACTTTCCCAAACTTTCATCTTGCTTTTATGGTATCCATGAATTCAAATTCTTTTCAAATACAAAACTCGAGAGAGAAGATGACATGACTTCTTCCATTTAATTAAATGAAAAGGGTTTTGAAAAGATTTGAATTCCATTTGGAACTATTTCAAATTCAGAAACTTTAAGCAACTCAATGATTTTCATGAGAGAAGATAAAATGTCTTCTTCGAAACATATGAAATATGAGTTGAAAGTTTAAAAGAATCAAATTGAAAGTCTCTTTGAAATTATTTTCAATTTGGAGTTATTTGGATTTTATTCAATTATTTTTCTCCAAAAATAAAATATATGGAAATTAGAGTAAAATGATTCCCTACATTCGAAAATTAGATAGAAATAAATTTGAAATCATTTTGGTATTTTTAAAATGTTTTTATTGGATTTTATTGGAGCTGTAGCACTGTTTGATTTATTCGAATTTCTGTGGAATTTATTTGATGCTAGAAAAATGTTCATGCTGTAGGAAATCTTTTTCTGAAAATTTTGATATATTACATGCCTATATAATATGTTTATTTATTTTGTTTTTTATTATTTTTTGTTTGTTTGGAAAAATGTTTATTTTAAAAAAAACTTCCTCCGCGGACTGGGCCTGCCCAGCTAACTGGGCCAAGCCAGCCGCAGCCCAGCAGACCCAAGGCCTCACCTCGCCTGACCGACTCCTAGTCGGAGTCCGGCCGACGCACGTCGTCCGCCGCCGCCGTGGCCGACTCGGCCACCTCCGCGCCGCCTTGCCCCCTCCGCCCAGTTTCCCTGCCCCTGGCCCCTTTATAAGCTACGCCCTCTCCCCTCGTCAGTCGTCGCCGCCTCTCATCGCCATTGCCACGCCGTCACAGCAGATCGCGCCGCCCCCGATGATGGATCTTGCTGTGCCGCCGCTACAGGGCTGCCGCACTGCGCCGCTCGCCTCCCCGCACCACCTCGCCTTGCCCGGAGCCCCGCACGACGCCGCCGCTCCCGCAGTCCGCCACCTGAACCGCCGCTATCCGCCGCCTCGCCGGGGAGCCACCGGAAACCGCCGCCGTCGACGAAACCACCACAGACCGGTAAAAACCATTGCCCTGTCCGATCTGGTTTTTCTCGGTTTTGTTTTAAAAAAACCTGTTTAATTTTTTTAAAGTTAGATCTATTCAATGAACGTTCTCCGTTTAGAACTAGTTAGCGAGCGTTCGCTCGATAGTTTATTTTATTTTATTTTCAGTCAGGGACCTGTTAGTAGTTATTTCTTTTACAGATTAGTCCATGATCTTCAAACCTTCATTACTTTTTTGCTCGATTGTCCAAATCCAACGAACCAACGCCCACTTCTTCATTATGGTCCCCTCTATCCAGATAATCAACTTAAACATGTTTTTGAAAGTTTTAAAATTTGAATACAAACAGATTTGTATTTGAACTTCGTTTGATCGTAATTTGAGTTCCGTAACTCTGATTTAGTTGATTCTTTTTGCAAATCGAAGCTCTTGACCTAAACTTTCTGATACGGTCAAATTCACTTAATTTTGGTACTGTTAGAAATTGTTTTCTATTGCAAGAGTTATTTGCTTGGTTTCAAAGTTTTCCGAATTGTTTTGTTCGTTCTTTCCGATCTTTTGAGTGATTGCTTATGTATGGTTACTATTGCTTGGATACGATAGATTGAACGGAGTGTGACGAATAGAACTATCAAGAGTTGAGTGCGAAGGTTCTTCATCAATAGTACAGGCAAGTAACACTTTCATCATACGTCTTTACTACCCAGTTTTATTGCATTAGATCAACCCTCAAACATTGCTTGGTTAGGACCTGATTAACATGTGGGTTTTGGGAAGTAGATGATCAGGTAGAACCTATTGCCCTGTTTATTATCAAAACATTGGGAGTTACTTCTACGTTATGCTTATATTGCTATGCTATGCTCGTAGACATGGATTGGGTGAGTGTATCCATGACAGATGTGTTGGGGAACGTTGCAGAAAATTAAAAATTTTCCTACGCTTTCACCAAGATCCATCTATGAGTTCATCTAAGCAACGAGTCAAGGGAGTGAGTTTGCATCTACATACCACTTGTAGATCGCGTACGGAAGCGTTAGAGGGAGCGGTGATGATGGAGTCGTACTCGCCGTGATTCAGATCACCGGAGATCCTAGCGCCAAACGGACGGCACCTCCGCGTTCAACACACGTACGGTGCGTGTGACATCTCCTCCTTCTTGATCCAGCAAGGGGGGAGGATAGGTTGATGATGATGGCTCCAGTAGCAGCACAACGGCGTGGTGGTGGTGGAACAGCAGCACTCCGGCAGGGCCTCGCCAAGCACGTGACGGAGGAGGAAGAGGTGTAGCAGGGGGAGGGGGCGCCAGGACTTCAGGGTGCGGCTGCCCCTCTCCCCCTCCCTTTATATAGGCCCCCAGGGGGGGCGCCGGCCCTGGGAGATTCAATCTCCCAATGGGGCGGCGGCCAAGGGGGGAGGAGTGCCCCCCAAGGCATGTGGTGCGCCCCCCCACCCTAGGGTTTCAACCCTAGGCGCAGGGGGTGGGCCTAGGGGGGCGCACCAGCCCACTATGGGCTGGCTCCCCTCCCACTTCAGCCCATGGGGCCCTCCGGGATGGGTGGCCCCACCCGGTGGACCCCCGGGACCCTTCCGGTGGTCCCGGTACAATACCGGGTGACCCCGAAACTTTCCCGATGGCCGAAATACCACTTCCTATATATAATTCTTTACCTCCGGACCATTCCGAAACTCCTCGTGACGTCCGGGATCTCATCCGGGACTCCGAACAACATTCGGTATACTGCATACTCATATTCATACAACCCTAGCGTCACCGAACCTTAAGTGTGTAGACCCTACGGGTTCGGGAGACACGTAGTCATGACCGAGACGGCTCTCGGGCAATAACCAACAGCGGGATCTGGATACCCATGTTGGCTCCCACATGCTCCTCGATGATCTCATCGGATGAACCACGATGTCGAGGATTAGAACAACCCCGTATACAATTCCCTTTGTCATTCGGTACGTTACATGCCCGAGACTCGATCGTCGGTATCCCAATACCTCGTTCAGTCTCGTTACCGGCAAGTCACTTTACTCGTACCGTAATGCATGATCCCGTGACCAAACACTTGGTCACTTTGAGCTCATTGTGATGATGCATTACCGAGTGGGCCCAGAGATACCTCTCCGTCATACGGAGTGACAAATCCCAGTCTCGATCCGTGTCAACCCAACAGACACTTTCGGAGATACCTGTAGTGCACCTTTATAGTCACCCAGTTACGTTGTGACGTTTGGTACACCCAAAGCACTCTTACGGTATCCGGGAGTTACACGATCTCATGGTCTAAGGAAGAGATACTTGACATTGGAAAAGCTCTAGCAAAACGAACTACACGATCTTGTGCTATGCTTAGGATTGGGTCTCGTCCATCACATCATTCTCCTAATGATGTGATCCCGTTGTCAATGACATCTAATGTCCATAGTCAGAAACCATGACTATCTGTCGACCAACGAGCTAGTCAACTAGAGGCTCACTAGGGACATGTTATGGTCTATGTATTCACACGTGTATTACGATTTCCGGATAATACAGTTATAGCATGAATAAAAGACAATTATCATGAACAAGGAAATATAATAATAACCTTTTATTATTGCCTCTAGGGCATATTTCCAACAGTCTCCCACTTGCACTAGAGTCAATAATCTAGTTACATTGTGATGAATCGAACACCCATAGAGTTCTGGTGTTGATCATGTTTTGCTCGCGAGAGAGGTTTAGTCAACGGATCTGCGACATTCAGATCCGTATGTACTTTGCAAATATCTATGTCTCCATCTTGAACATTTTCGCGGATGGAGTTGAAACGACGCTTGATGTGCCTGGTCTTCTTGTGAAACCTGGGCTCCTTGGCAAGGGCAATAGCTCCAGTGTTGTCACAGAAGAGTTTGATCGGCCCCGACGCATTGGGTATGACTCCTAGGTCGGTGATGAACTCCTTCACCCAAATAGCTTCATGCGCTGCCTCCGAGGCTGCCATGTACTCCGCTTCACATGTAGATCCCGCCACGACGCTCTGCTTGCAGCTGCACCAGCTTACTGCTCCACCATTCAACATATACACGTATCCGGTTTGTGACTTAGAGTCATCCAGATCTGTGTCGAAGCTAGCGTCGACGTAACCCTTTACGACGAGCTCTTCGTCACCTCCATAAACGAGAAACATGTCCTTTGTCCTTTTCAGGTACTTCAGGATATTCTTGACCGCTGTCCAGTGTTCCTTGCCGGGATTACTTTGGTACCTTCCTACCAAACTTACGGCAAGGTTTACATCAGGTCTGGTACACAGCATGGCATACATAATAGATCCTATGGCTGAGGCATAGGGGATGACGCTCATCTCTTCTTTATCTTTTGCCGTGGTCGGGCATTGAGCCGAGCTCAATCTCACACCTTGCAATACAGGCAAGAACCCTTTCTTGGACTGATCCATTTTGAACTTCTTCAAAATCTTATCAAGGTATGTGCTTTGTGAAAGACCTATGAGGCGTCTCGATCTATCCCTATAGATCTTGATGCCTAATATGTAAGCAGCTTCTCCAAGGTCCTTCATTGAAAAACACTTATTCAAGTAGGCCTTAATGCTGTCCAAGAATTCTATATCATTTCCCATCAAAAGTATGTCATCTACATATAATATGAGAAATGCTACAGAGCTCCCACTCACTTTCTTGTAAACGCAGGCTTCTCCATAAGTCTGCATAAACCCAAACGCTTTGATCATCTCATCAAAGCGAATGTTCCAACTCCGAGATGCTTGCACCAGCCCATAAATGGATCGCTGGAGCTTGCATACTTTGTTAGCGTTCTTAGGATCGACAAAACCTTCCGGCTGCATCATATACAGCTCTTCCTTAAGATAACCGTTAAGGAATGCCGTTTTGACGTCCATCTGCCATATCTCATAATCATAGTATGCGGCAATTGCTAACATGATTCGGACGGACTTAAGCTTCGCTACGGGAGAGAAAGTCTCATCGTAGTCAATCCCTTGAACTTGCCGATAACCCTTAGCGACAAGTCGAGCTTTATAGATGGTGACATTACCATCCGCGTCCGTCTTCTTCTTAAAGATCCATTTGTTTTCTATCGCTCGCCGATCATCGGGCAAGTCAGTCAAAGTCCATACTTTGTTTTCATACATGGATTCTATCTCGGATTTCATGGCTTCTAGCCATTTGTTGGAATCTGGGCCCGCCATCGCTTCTTCATAGTTCGAAGGTTCACCGTTGTCTAACAACATGATTTCCAGGACAGGGTTGCCGTACCATTCTGGTGCGGAACGTGTCCTTGTGGACCTACGAAGTTCAGTAGCAACTTGATCCGAAGTACCTTGATCATCATCATTAATTTCCTCTTCAGTTGGTGTAGGCATCACAGGAACATTTTCCTGAGCTGCACTACTATCCTGTTCAAGAGGTAGTACTTCATCGAGTTCTACTTTCCTCCCACTTAGTTCTTTCGAGAGAAACTCTTTTTCCAGAAAGGATCCGTTCTTGGCAACAAAGATCTTGCCCTCGGATCTTAAGTAGAAGGTATACCCAATGGTTTCCTTAGGGTATCCTATGAAGACGCATTTTTCCGACTTGGGTTCGAGCTTTTCAGGTTGAAGTTTCTTGACATAAGCATCGCATCCCCAAACTTTTAGAAACGACAGCTTAGGTTTCTTCCCAAACCATAATTCATACGGTGTCGTCTCAACGGATTTAGACGGTGCCCTATTTAAAGTGAATGTAGCTGTCTCTAGAGCGTATCCCCAAAATGATAGCGGTAAATCGGTAAGAGACATCATAGACCGCACCATATCCAATAGAGTGCGATTACGACGTTCGGACACACCGTTACGCTGAGGTGTTCCAGGCGGCGTGAGTTGTGAAACGATTCCACATTTTCTTAAGTGTGTACCAAATTCGTGACTTAAATATTCTCCTCCACGATCCGATCGTAAGAATTTTATCTTTCGGTCACGTTGATTCTCTACTTCATTCTGAAATTCCTTGAACTTTTCAAGGGTCTCAGACTTGTGTTTCATCAAGTAGACATACCCATATCTACTAAAGTCATCAGTGAGAGTGAGAACATAACGATATCCTCCGCGAGCCTCAACACTCATTGGACCGCACACATCGGTATGTATGATTTCCAACAAGTTGGTTGCTCGCTCCATTGTTCCGGAGAACGGAGTCTTGGTCATTTTGCCCATGAGGCATGGTTCGCATGTGTCAAATGATTCATAATCAAGAGACTCCAAAAGTCCATCAGCATGGAGCTTCTTCATGCGCTTGACACCAATGTGACCAAGGCGGCAGTGCCACAAGTATGTGGGACTATCGTTATCAACTTTACATCTTTTGGTATTCACGCTATGAATATGTGTAACATTACGCTCGAGATTCATTAAGAATAAACCATTGACCATAGGGGCATGACCATAAAACATATCTCTCATATAAATAGAACAACCATTATTCTCGGATTTAAATGAGTAGCCATCTCGTATCAAACGAGATCCAGATACAATGTTCATGCTCAAACTTGGCACCAAATAACAATTATTAAGGTTTATAACTAATCCCGTAGGTAAATGTAGAGGTAGCGTGCCGACGGCGATCACATCGACCTTGGAACCATTCCCGACGCGCATCGTCACCTCGTCCTTCGCCAGTCTCCGCTTATTCCGCAGCTCCTGCTGTGAGTTACAAATATGAGCAACGGCACCGGTATCAAATACCCAGGAGTTACTACGAGTACTGGTAAGGTACACATCAATTACATGTATATCAAATATACCTTTAGTGTTGCCGGCCTTCTTATCCGCTAAGTATTTGGGGCAGTTCCGCTTCCAGTGACCCTTCCCCTTGCAATAAAAGCACTCAGTCTCAGGCTTGGGTCCATTCTTTGACTTCTTCCCGGCAACTGGCTTACCGGGCGCGGCAACATCTTTGCCGTCCTTCTTGAAGTTCTTCTTACCCTTGCCCTTCTTGAACTTAGTGGTCTTATTGACCATCAACACTTGATGTTCTTTCTTGATTTCAACCTCTGCCGACTTCAGCATTGAAAATACTTCAGGAATGGTCTTCACCATCCCCTGCATATTATAGTTCATCACAAAGCTCTTGTAGCTTGGTGGGAGCGACTGAAGGATTCTGTCAATGACCGCCTCATCCGGGAGGTTAATGTCCAGCTGGGACAGGCGGCTGTGCAACCCAGACATTTTGAGTATATGCTCACTGACAGAACTGTTTTCCTCCATCTTACAACTATAGAACTTGTCGGAGACTTCATATCTCTCGACCCGGGCATGAGCTTGGAAAACTAGTTTCAGCTCCTCGAACATCTCATATGCTCCGTGTTGCTCAAAACGCTTTTGGAGCCCCGGTTCTAAGCTGTAAAGCATGCCGCACTGAACGAGGGAGTAATCATCAGCACGTGTCTGCCAAACGTTCAAATCGTCTTGCAGTGCTGGGAGAGCAGGTGGGTCACCTAACGGTGCTTCAAGGACATATGCTTTCTTGGCAGCTATGAGGATGATCCTAAGGTTCCGGACCCAGTCCGTATAGTTGCTGCCATCATCTTTCAGCTTGGTTTTCTCTAGGAACGCGTTGAAGTTCATGTTGACATGAGCGTTGGCCATTTGATCTACAAGACATATTTTGCAAAGATTTTAGACTAAGTTCATGATAATTAAGTTCATCCAATCAAATTATTTAATGAACTCCCACTCAGATTTGACATCCCCTTAGTCATCTAAGTGTTACACGATCCGAGTTGACTAGGCCGTGTCCGATCATCACGTGAGACGGACTAGTCATCGTCGGTGAACATTCTCATGTTGATCGTATCTTCCATACGACTCGTGTTCGACCTTTCGGTCTCCGTGTTCCGAGGCCATGTCTGTACATGCTAGGCTCGTCAAGTTAACCCTAAGTGTTTTGCATGTGTAAAACTGTCTTACACCCGTTGTATGTGAACGTAAGGATCTATCACACCCGATCATCACGTGGTGCTTCGAAACGACGAACTTTAGCAACGGTGCACAGTTAGGGGAGAACACTTCTTGAAATTGTTGTAAGGGATCATCTTATTTACTACCGTCGTTCTAAGTAAACAAGATGCATAAAACATAATAAACATCACATGCAATTATATAAAGTAGTGACATGATATGGCCAATATCATATAGCTCCTTTGATCTTCATCTTCGGGGCTCCATGATCATCTTGTCACCGGCATGACACCATGATCTCCATCATCATGATCTCCATCATCGTGTCTTCATGAAGTTGTCACGCCAACGACTACTTCTACTTCTATGACTAACGCGTTTAGCAATAAAGTAAAGTAGTTTACATGGCGTTCTTCAATGACACGCAGGTCATACAAAAATAAAGACAACTCCTATGGCTCCTGCCGGTTGTCATACTCATCGACATGCAAGTCGTGATTCCTATTACAAGAACATGATCTCATACATCACAATATATCATTCATCATTCATCACAACTTCTGGCCATATCACATCACATGACAATTGCTGCAAAAACAAGTTAGACGTCCTCTAATTGTTGTTGCATCTTTTACGTGGCTGCAATTGGGTTCTAGCAAGAACGTTTTCTTACCTACGAATAACCACAACGTGATTTTGTCAACTTCTATTTACCCTTCATAAGGACCCTTTTCATCGAATCCGCTCCAACTAAAGTGGGAGAGACAGACACCCGCCAGCCACCTTATGCAACTAGTGCATGTTAGTCGGTGGAACCGGTCTCACGTAAGCGTACGTGTAAGGTTGGTCCGGGCCGCTTCATCCCACAATACCGCTGAAGCAAGATAAGACTAGTAGCGGCAAGCAAGTTGACAAGATCTACGCCCACAACAAAATTGTGTTCTACTCGTGCAATAGAGAACTACGCATAGACCTAGCTCATGATGCCACTGTTGGGGAACGTTGCAGAAAATTAAAATTTTCCTACGGTTTCACCAAGATCCATCTATGAGTTCATCTAAGCAACGAGTCAAGGGAGTGAGTTTGCATCTACATACCACTTGTAGATCGCGTACGGAAGCGTTAGAGGGAGCGGTGATGATGGAGTCGTACTCGCCGTGATTCAGATCACCGGAGATCCTAGCGCCGAACAGACGGCACCTCCGCGTTCAACACACGTACGGTGCGTGTGACGTCTCCTCCTTCTTGATCCAGCAAGGGGGAAGGAGAGGTTGATGATGATGGCTCCAGCAGCAGCACAACGGCGTGGTGGTGGTGGAACAGCAGCACTCCGGCAGGGCTTCGCCAAGCACGTGACGGAGGAGGAAGAGGTGTAGCAGGGGGAGGGGGCGCCAGGACTTCAGGGTGCGGCTGCCCCTCTCCCCCTCCCTTTATATAGGCCCCCAGGGGGGCGCCGGCCCTGGGAGATTCAATCTCCCAAGGGGGCGGCGGCCAAGGGGGGAGGAGTGCCCCCCAAGGCATGTGGTGCGCCCCCCCCACCCTAGGGTTTCAACCCTAGGCGCAGGGGGTGGGCCTAGGGGGGCGCACCAGCCCACTATGGGCTGGCTCCCCTCCCACTTCAGCCCATGGGGCCCTCCGGGATGGGTGGCCCCACCCGGTGGACCCCCGGGACCCTTCCGGTGGTCCCGGTACAATACCGGGTGACCCCGAAACTTTCCCGATGGCCGAAATACCACTTCCTATATATAATTCTTTACCTCCGGACCATTCCGAAACTCCTCGTGACGTCCGGGATCTCATCCGGGACTCCGAACAACATTCGGTATACTGCATACTCATATTCATACAACCCTAGCGTCACCGAACCTTAAGTGTGTAGACCCTACGGGTTCGGGAGACACGTAGACATGACCGAGACGGCTCTCGGGCAATAACCAACAGCGGGATCTGGATACCCATGTTGGCTCCCACATGCTCCTCGATGATCTCATCGGATGAACCACGATGTCGAGGATTCGAACAACCCCGTATACAATTCCCTTTGTCATTCGGTACGTTACATGCCCGAGACTCGATCGTCGGTATCCCAATACCTCGTTCAGTCTCGTTACCGGCAAGTCACTTTACTCGTACCGTAATGCATGATCCCGTGACCAAACACTTGGTCACTTTGAGCTCATTGTGATGATGCATTACCGAGTGGGCCCAGAGATACCTCTCCGTCATACGGAGTGACAAATCCCAGTCTCGATCCGTGTCAACCCAACAGACACTTTCGGAGATACCTGTAGTGCACCTTTATAGTCACCCAGTTATGTTGTGACGTTTGGTACACCCAAAGCACTCTTACGGTATCTGGGAGTTACACGATCTCATGGTCTAAGGAAGAGATACTTGACATTGGAAAAGCTCTAGCAAAACGAACTACACGATCTTGTGCTATGCTTAGGATTGGGTCTCGTCCATCACATCATTCTCCTAATGATGTGATCCCATTGTCAATGACATCTAATGTCCATAGTCAGAAACCATGACTATCTGTCGACCAACGAGCTAGTCAACTAGAGGCTCACTAGGGACATGTTATGGTCTATGTATTCACACGTGTATTACGATTTCCGGATAATACAGTTATAGCATGAATAGAAGACAATTATCATGAACAAGGAAATATAATAATAACTCTTTTATTATTGCCTCTAGGGCATATTTCCAACAAGATGTGAGTATTGTTAATTAATGGTTAACTTAAGGTGGCTACTTAAATACACATCTGGGTGGATTGTTTGAGGCACCCTAGAGTACCCAGTAGTTGTCAGGGCACCTGGAGAATCCAATGTTGTCCTAGGATATCTCGGAGTACCTATGTGATCATCCTACGGTTCGCCACCCCGGCTCAAAGGGATCATAAGATCATTCATGCTAGAAACTTCCGTGTGCAGCCACAAGCCAATATGGGCTCTGGCATAGTTGAGTAAGTTGCATGAAGCTCTTGAAGAGGTAGACTAGCAGATGTAGTGGGTTGTAGGTGGTACTGTCTACCCAGAGTAGAGAGTTAATGCTTCAGAAAGACCGTGTCTCGAATCTCCGATCATGGATGTGTTCGAGTCTTGTGGGGAAAAGTGCGCAAACCTCTGCGGAGTGTACAAACTAATCATGGTTAGCCGTGTCCCCGGTTATGGACATCTTGAGTATCTGGTTCTTGGATTATCATGTTGATCTCGTCACTCTAATTAATTAATTTGTTGGGTTGATGATTATTAATTTGAGTTTGAGTTGGAGGAACCTTCTCATTATTTTGAACAAACTTTGTAGTTAAATAAAATTTCTTCCTTTGTTCTAGGATTTTTTTGGCTTTATGCATAAATTAAACTTAGAGCTTCCACCAGCCAAATATGCATGTAGCGATTGCTATTGTTCTTCATTAACCTATGGTTTGAATTTGCCAGTACATTCAATGTACTGACCTACATGGCTGCAACGTCTCATGTTGCAGGATTCTTATGACGAGTAAGTGATACGTTTGGGTTACGATTTCTACACTCAACTTTGCCGTTGGTGTTGATGGGAATCCACAACCTTGTTGTTTCTTCCGCTTTATGGATTCAGGTAATAGTATTTACGTTACTTTATACATGTGATTTACCTGTGTTATAAATCCTCGAGTAATGTATGTGTCAGCATACCGATCCAGGGATGACACTTAAGCACAAAGACTTGACCATCTGAGGTCGGGTCACTACAATGCATAGGGTTTTGTGAGCAAACAACTTACGGGAACAATAATCAACTAGCATAGGAAGGAAAAACAAGCATAACTTTAAAACTTTAAGCACATAGAGAGGACACTTGATATTATTGCAATTCCTACAAGCATATATTCCTCCCTCATAATAATTTTCAGTAGCATCATGAATGAATTCAACAATATAACCAACACCTAAAGCATTCTTTTCATGATCTACTTGCATAGAAAATTTACTACTCTCCACATAAGCAAAATTCTTCTTATTCAGAATAGTGGGAGTATCATAAGAGACTCGAATACTATAAATTGTTTCCGTATTAAAAGAGTAATGTTCAGAAAAAGGGTAATCATAATCATGACAAGTTTTATAAATATAATCATCACTACTTTTTATAGCATAAGTTTCATCACAATAATCATCATAAGTAGCAACTTTGTTCTCATCATAATCAATTGAAACCTCTTCCAAAAATAGTGGATTCATCACTAAATAAAGTCATGACCTCTCCAAATCCACTTTCATAGATATTATAAGATTCAACACCCTCCAAAATAGTGGGATCATTACTTCTTAAAGTTGACACTCTTCCAAACCCACTTTCATCAATATAACCATCATAAATAGGAGGCATACTATCATCATAATAAATTTGCTCATCGAAACTTGGGAAGCTAAAAATATCATCTTCATAAACATAGCATCCCCAAGCTTTGGACAAACATTAATTGCAGCAAATATATTCTCAAACATGTCATTGTCATCAAATATAGCATCCCCAAGCTTGGGCCTTTTCATATCATAAGCATAATCACTCTCATCATTAATAGTATGGATAGCACCAATAGTATAGCAATTATTATCATCACAATGAGTAGTAGGAGCAACATAATTTGAGAGGGATACCTTTCTACCTTTACTTCTCCATCTTTTCTTTTTCTTCTTCACATCATGTGTGGGTTTAACCCTCTTCTTTGAGCTCCTTATTAATGAGATTGGTTGAATAGAAAGCTCCTCCTCATTACCTGATTCATCATAAGAAATAATAGGAGGATTTTCAATTCAATTCACCGTACAATACATATAAATTTCCTCTAGATCAATATCAAGGAATTTTTCGAGGTTATATTCTGGAATATGCTTAGTTGCACGTTTCATTTCTTCATAACACAAAAGCAAACTAAGTTCATTATGGTGTGCAAGGGAAATCAAGTCATAACAATTTTTGGACACGATTCGATCATGAAACAATTTGCATCGGAGATTTAAATGACCATGTTCATTGCAAAGTTCACAAGTAAGGTAAAGAAATTTTAAATTTTCAGCACTCACATCTAGCCTTTCTTGCAACCATTTAGTTTCTAAATACTTATGCCTCTTGCAAAATCTATCCTCCCTATTTGGTGTGTACTTGCAAACTCTATGAACTCCACAAAAATTGACATGCTGATAAGAGACATTTTCATCATGACTAGTGCAATCATCATTAGTACTATGGATATTCAAAGAGTTCATACTAACAACATTGCAATCATGTTCATCATTCAAAGATTTAGTGCCAAACATTTTAAAGACTTCTTCTTCTAGCACTTGAGCACATTTTTCCTTTCCATCATTCTCATGAAAGATATTAAAAAGATGAAGCGTATGAGGCAAACTCAATTCCATTTTTTTGTAGTTTTCTATTATAAACTAAACTAGTGATAAAACAAGAAACTAAAAGATTCGATTGCAAGATCTAAAGATATACCTTCAAGCACTCACCTCCCCGTCAACGGCGCCAAAAAAGAGCTTGATGTCTACTACACAACCTTTTTCTTGTAGACGTTGTTGGGCCTCCAAGTGCTGAGGTTTGTAGGATAGTAGGAATTTTCCCTCAAGTGGATGACCTAAGGTTTATCAATCTGTGGGAGGCATAGGATGAAGATGGTCTCTCTCAAACAACCCTGCAACCAAATAAAAAAGAGTCTCTTGTGTCCCCAACACACCCAATACAATGGTAAATTGTATAGGTGCACTAGTTCGGCGAAGAGATGGTGATACAAGTGCAATATGGATGGTAGATATAGGTATTTGTAATCTGAAAATATAAAAACAGCAAGGTAACAAGTGGTAAAAGTGAGCGTAAACGGTATTGCAATGCTAGGAAACAAGGCCTAGGTTTCATACTTTCATTAGTGCAAGTTCTCTCAACAATAATAACATAACTGGATCATATAACTATCCCTCAACATGCAACAAAGAGTCACTCCAAAGTCACTAATAGTAGAGAACAAACGAAGAGATTATTGTAGGGTATGAAACCACCACAAAGTTATCCTTTCTGATCAATCTATTGAAGAGTCCGTAGTAAAATAACACGAAGCTATTCTTTCCGTTCGATCTATCATAGAGTTCGTACTAGAATAACACCTTAAGACACAAATCAACCAAAACCCTAATGTCGCCTAGATACTCCAATGTCACCTCAAGTATCCGTGGGTATGATTATATGATATGGATCACACAATCTCAGATTCATCTATTCAACCAACACAAAGTACTTCAAAGAGTGCCCCAAAGTTTCTACCGGAGAGTCAAGATGAAAACGTGTGCCAACCCCTGCATAAGTTCACAAGGTCACTGAACCCGCAAGTTGATCACCAAAACATACATCAAGTAGATCACGTGAATATCCCATTGTCACCACAGATAAGCACATGCAAGACATACATCAAGTGTTCTCAAATCCTTAAAGACTCAATCCAATAAGATAACTTTAAAGGGAAAACTCAATCCATTACAAGAGAGTAGAGGGGGAGAAACATCATAAGATCCAACTATAATAGCAAATCTCACGATACATCAAGATCGTGCCATATCAAGAACACGAGAGAGAGAGAGAGATCAAACACATAGCTACCGGTACATATCCTCAGCCCCGAGGGTGAATTACTCCCTCCTCGTCATGGAGAGCGCCGAGATGATGAAGATTGCCACCGGTGAGGGATCCACCCTCTGGCAGGGTGCCGGAACAGGGTCCCGATTGGTTTTTGGTGGCTATAGAGGCTTGCGGCGGCGGAACTCCCGATCTATTGTGTTCCCCAAAGTTTTTAGGGTATATTGACATATGTAGGCAAAAAAGTCGGTTAGGGGAGCCACGAGGGGCCCACAAGGGTGGGGGGCACGCCCAGGGGGGTAGGGCGCGCCTCCCTGCCTCGTGGCTTCCTCGTTGCTTCCCTGACGTCTACTGCAAGTCTCCTGGATTGCTTCCGTTCCAAAAGTAACTCTCCCAAAGGTTTCATTCCGTTTGGACTCTGTTTGATATTCCTTTTCTTCGAAACACTGAAATAGGCAAGAAAACAACAATTTGGGCTGGGCCTCCGGTTAATAGGTTAGTCCCAAAAATGATATAAAAGTGCAAAGTAAAGCCCATAAACATCCAAAACAGGTAATATAATAGCATGGAACAATCAAAAATTATAGATACGTTGGAGACATATCAGTTGTCAAGTCAACCACACCTAGAGATTAATTATCTACAGCAAAGTGATCAGTAGCACAGTGATATGATATTTTTGATGATAGCAATAGTAGAAACGGTAACGATAATAGTGATAGCAGTGATATTGTAGCAGTTACGATAGCAGTAGCAACAATAGTAACTTAGCAAGAACAATATAAGAAAAATTTGTAGGCATTGGATTGATGACTCGTTGGATGATATTCATCATGAGACAGTTATAACCTAGGGCAACACAACACTAGCTCCAGTTCATAAATATAATGTAGGCATGTATTCCGTAAATAGTCATACGTGCTTATGGAAAGAACTTGCATGACATCTTTTCTCCTACCCTCCCGTGGCAGCGGGGTCCTATTGGAAACTAAGGGATATTAAGGCCTCCTTAATAGAGAACCGGAACAAAGCATTAGCAGACGGTGAATACATGAACTCCTCAAACTACGGTCATCATCAGGAGTGGTCCCGATTGTTGTCACTCCGGGGTTGCCGGATCATAACACGAAGTAGGTGACTATAACTTGCAAGATTGGATCTAGAACATGGATATAAAGGTGATAACATAAACGGTTCAGATCTGAAATCATGGCACCCGGGCCCAAAGTGACAAGCATTAAGCATGGCAAAGTCATAGCAACATCAATCTCAGAACATAGTGGATACTAGGGATCAGGCCGTAACAAAACTAACTCGATTACATGATGAATCTCATCGAACTCCTCATAGACCAGCGAGCCTACGGAGGAATTACTCACTCCCGGTGGGGAGCATCATGGAATTGGCGATGGAGATGTGTTGGTGATGACGAAGATCGAAGATCCCCCTCTCCGGAGCCCCAAACGGACTCCAGATCTGGCCTCCCGACGAAGAATAGGAGACGGCGGTGGCTCTGTCTCATGAAACACGATAATTATTTCCCCAATTTTTTCTGGAATAATGTGAGTTTATAACATCGGTTTCAGGGTCTGCGGGGCCACTAGGTGGGCGGCACCCACCTGGGCGCGTTTGGGGGGGGGGGGGCAGGCGCACCCTGGTGGGTTGTGCCCACCCAGGTGCCCCCCATCAGGTATCTCTTGGCTCTAGAAATTCTCTTTATTGATACAAAAAATCCTCGCAAAGTTTTGTTCCTTTTTGAGAACTTTTATTTCTGCACAAAAACAACACCATGGTAGTTCTGTTGAAAACAACGTCAGTCCAGGGTTAGTTTCATTCAAATCATGCAAATTAGAGTCCAAAACAAGAGGAAAAGTGTAAGGAAAAGTAGATACGTTGGAGATGTATCAGAGTGCGAGCCATGGATATAACACTATTAGTGGAATAGAATATGGTGGTTGTGGAGAAGACAAAAAGAAGGATAAAGTCTACATCAACTAGGCATATTAACAGGCTATGGAGATGCCCATCAATAGATATCAATGTGAGTGAGTAGGGATTTCCATGCAACAGATGTACTAGAGCTATAAGTGTATGAACTCTCAAAAGGAAACTAAGTGGGTGTGCATCCAACTCGCTTGCTCGTGAAGACCTAGGGCAATTTAAGGAAGCCCATCATTGGAATATACTCCCTCCGTTTCTCAATATAAGGTGTATTATTTTTTCAAAAAGTCAAACTTCTTTAAGTTTGACCAAGTTTATAGACAAAAATACCAATATCTAGAATACCAAATCATTATCACTAGATTCAGCATGAACTATTTTTTTACATTTTATATATTTAGTATTATAAATCTTTATATATTTTGCTGTAAAGTTGGTCAAACATAGACAACAGTTGACTTTTTGAAAAACTAATACACCTTATATTTAGGAACGGAGGGAGTACAAGCCAAGTTCTATAATGAAAAATTCCCACTAGTATATGAAAGTGACAAAATCGTAGACTCTCTATCATGAAGATCATGGTGCTACTTTGGAGCACAAGTGTGGGAAAAGGATAGTAACATTGTCCCTTCTCTCTTTTCTCTCGTTTTTTTGTTTGGGCTTCTTTGGCCTCTTTTATTTTTTATAAAGTCTGGAGACTCATCCCAACTTGTGAGGGAATCATAGCTTCCATCATCCTTTCCTCACTTGGGATAATGTTCTAATAATGATGACCATCATGCTTCTATTTACTTACAACTCAAGAATTATAACTCGATACTAGAACAAACATATGACTCTATATGAATGCCTTCGGTGGTGTACCGGGATGTGCAATGATCTAGCATAGCAATGACATCAAGAAACGTACAAGCCATGAAAGCATCATGCTAGCTATCTTACGATCATGCAAAGCAATATGACAATGATGGTATGTGTCATAATAAAATGGAACGTTGGAAGTTGCATGGCAATATATCTAGGAATGGCTATGGAAATTCCATAATATGTAGGTACGGTGGCTGTTTTGAGGAAGGTATATGGTGAGTTTAATGCACCGGCAAAAGTTGCGCGGTACTAGAGAGGCCAGCAATTATGGAAGGGTGAGAGTGTGTATAATCCATGGACTAAACATTAGTCATAAAGAACTCACATACTTACTACAAAATCCTATTAGTCATTGAAACAAAGTACTACATGCATGCTCCTAGGGGGATAGATTGGTAGGAATAGACCATCATTCATCCCCGACCGCCACTCATAAGGAAGACAATCAAAAATAAATCATGCTCTGTCTTCATCACATAACGTTTCACCATACGTGCATGCTACGGTAATCACAAACTTTAACACAAGTATTTCTACCAATCCACAATTACTCACTAGCATGACTCTAATATCACCATCTTTATATCTCAAAACAATATGCAAGGAATCAAACTTCTCATAGTATTCAATGCTCTTTATATGAAAGTTTTTATTATATCCCTCTTGGATGCCCATCATATTAGGACTAAATTCATAACCTAAACAAATTACCATGTTGTTTAAAGACTCTCAAAATAATATAAGTGAGGCATGAGAGTTCAACAATTTCTATAAACAAAACTACCACCATGCTCTAAAAAAGATATAAGTGAAGCACTAGAGCAAACTGCCTAGCTGAAAAGATATAAGTGAAGCACATAGAGTATTCTAATAAATTCACGATTCATGCGTGTCCCTCTCATAAGGTGTGTACGGCAAGGATGATTGTGTCAAACTAAAAAGCAAATACTCATATCATATAAGACGCTCCAAGCAAAACACATATCATGTGGTGAATAAAAACATAGCCTCAAGTAAATTTACTGATGGATTGAAGACAAAAGTGTTGGGGAACGTTGCAGAAAATTAAAATTTTTCCTACGGTTTCACCAAGATCCATCTATGAGTTCATCTAAGCAACGAGTCATGGGAGAGAGATTGCATCTACATACCACTTGTAGATCGCGTACGGAAGCGTTCGAGGGAACGGTGATGATGGAGTCGTACTCGCCGTGATTCAGATCACCGATGACCAAGTGCTGAACGGACAGCACCTCCGCGTTCAACACACGTACGGTACGGACGACGTCTCCTCCTTCTTGATCCAGCAAGGGGGAAGGAGAGGTTGAGGAAGAAGGCTCCAGCAGCAGCACGACGGCGTGATGATGGTGGAGAGGCAGTACTCCGACAGGGCTTCGCCAAGCGCACAACGGAGGAGGAGAGGTGTTGGGGAGGGGAGGGGCTGTGCCTTGGGTTGTGTGTTCAGCCCTCCCCTCACCCCTCTATTTATAGGGGAAGGGGCAAGGGGGGCCGGCCCCTCTAGATGGGATCTAGAGGGGGGGGGCAGGGAGGGGGAACTTGCCCCCCAAGCAAGGGGGGCGCCCCCTCCAGGGTTTCCCCCCCAACCCTAGGCGCATGGGCCCAAGGGGGGGGGGGCACGCCCAGCCCTCTAGGGGATGGCTCCTGCCCCATGCAGCCCATGTGGCCCCCCGGGAGGGGTGGCCCCTCCCGGTGGACCCCCGGAACCCTTTCGGTGGCCCCGGTACAATATCGATATGCCCTCGAAACCTTCCGGTGTCCGTATGACAGCTTCCCATATATAAATCTTTACCTCCGGACCATTCCGGAACTCCTCGTGACATCCGGGATCTCATCCGGGACTCCAAACAACATTCGGTAATCACATACAAGTCTTCCTAATAACCCTAGCGTCACCGAACCTTAAGTGTGTAGACCCTATGGGTTTGGGAGACACGCAGACATGACCGATACGGCTCTCAGGTCAATAACCAACAGCGGGATCTGGATACCCATGTTGGCTCCCACATGCTCCTCGATGATGTCATCGGATGAACCACTATGTCGAGGATTCAAGCAACCCCGTATACTATTCCCTTTGTCAATCGGTACGTTACAAGCCCGAGACTCGATCGTCGGTTCCCAATACCTTGTTCAGTCTCGTTACCGGCAAGTCACTTTACTCGTACCGTAATGCATGATCCCGTGACCAAACACTTGGTCACTTTTTGAGCTCATTATGATGATGCATTACCGAGTGGGCCCAGAGATACCTCTCCGTCATACGGAGTGACAAATCCCAGTCTCGATCCGTGTCAACCCAACAGACACTTTCGGAGATACCTGTAGTGCACCTTTATAGTCACCCAGTTATGTTGTGACGTTTGGTACACCCAAAGCACTCCTACGGTATCCGGGAGTTACACGATCTCATGGTCTAAGGAAGAGATACTTGACATTGAAAAAAGCTCTAGCAAAACGAACTACACGATCTTGTGCTATGCTTAGGATTGGGTCTTGTCCATCACATCATTCTCCTAATGATGTGATCCCGTTGTCAATGACATCTAATGTCCATAGTCAGGAAACCATGACTATCTGTTGACCAACGAGCTAGTCAACTAGAGGCTCACTAGGGACATGTTATGGTCTATGTATTCACACGTGTATTACGATTTCCGGATAATACAATTATAGCATGAATAAAAGACAATTATCATGAACAAGGAAATATAATAATAATGCTTTTATTATTGCCTCTAGGGCATATTTCCAACAAAAAGAGGGGATGCCATCCGGGGCATCCCCAAGCTTAGATGCTTGGTTGTCCTTGCATATTACCTTGGGGTGCCTTGGTCATCCCCAATATTAGGCTCTTTCCGCTCCTTATTTCGTTGTTCATCAAATCTTTACCCAAAACTTGAAAACTGCACAACACAAAACTCAACAGAGAACTTATGAGATCCGTTAGTATAATAAAATAAATTACTAATTTAGGTACTGTTGTGAACTCATTATAAATTTATTTTGGTGTAATATCTATTGTATTACAACTTCTCCATGGTTCTTACCCCCTGATACTACCCATAGATTCATCAAAATAAGCAGACAACCCATAGAAAACAGAAACTGTCAAAAACAGAACAATCTGTAGCAATATGGAAACTTCGTATACTTATACAACTACAAAAATTCTTAAAAAATAGGAACATATGCAAAATTTGTATATAAATCTTGTGTAAAAAATTAAGATCAAAATCATGCTTCTGTGAATTTCTAAAATTCCGGCAATGAGCGCAAAAGTTTCTGTTTTTCAGCAAGATCAAATCAACTATCTCCGTAGACCATCCCAAAGGTCTTACTTGGCTCAAATACTAATTAAAATAGCAAAAAAATTACTACAGAAGTAATAATGTGTATACTCATAAAGACAGAAAATAAAAATATTGGGTTGTCTCCCAACAAGCGTTTTTATTCAAAGCCTTTTAGCTAGGCATTGATAATTTTAATGATGTCCACATGAAAGAAAGCAATTGAAATACGAAGAGAGCATCATGTAGCATGTGAAAAACAAGCTTAAGTGTAACATAATTCCTATGCATAGGAATTGTATAAATAAACAAATTATCAAGGCAAGCAAAAACTAGCATATGCAAAGAAGAAGAAAGAAACAATAGCAATCTCAGCATAACGAGAGGTAATTTAGTAACATGAAAATTTCTATAACCATATTTTCCTCTCTAATAATAATTACATGTAGGATCATAATCAAATTCAACAATATATATGTCACATAAAATTTTCTCTACATGATCCACATGCATGCAAAGTTGACACTCTTCCAAAATAGTGGGACTATCATCAAATAAAGTCATGACCTCTCTAAACCCACTTTTATCAAAAATTTCATAAGATTGATCATTCTCCAAAATGGTGGGATAACTATCACCTAGAGTTGACACCCTTCCAAACCCACTTTCAGTACTATCGCAAACATATTCATCATGAGGCTTAAATAAATTTACAAGATCATAAGAAGAATCACCCCAATCATGATCATTGCAATGTAGTGGACATATCAAAATTAGCATCCCCAAGCTTGGGGTTTTGAATATTATTAGCACAATTGATATTAATAGAATTTAATAACACCATTGCAATCATGCTTTTCATTCACGGAGCTAACATGAATCACTTCATAAATTTCGTCACAATTTCCAGATTCATGAATTTCAAGCAAAACTTCCTAAAGATAATCTAGTGCACTCAACTCACTAGCAATCGGTTCATCATAGTTGGATCTTTTAAAAATATTAGCAACTGGACGAGGATCCATAAACATTTTGTTCTTGATTTCTAATAAATACACAATTATGCCAAGTGAACAAGCGAACAAACGTAAGACATAAAGGCAAACGGAAAGAAGATAAATAAAAATGCAAATATTTTTGTGTTTTTTTGAAAATGTTTTAGAAGTGGGGGAGAGGAAAACGAGAGGCAATGGCAATAATGCAAGTGCAAGAGATGAAGTTTATGATGGGTACTTGGTAGGCTTGATGTAGAACCTCCCCAGCAACGGCGCGAGAAATTCTTCCTGCTACTTCTTGAGTTTGCGTTGATTTTTCCCTTAAAGAGAAAAGGGTGATGCAGCAAAGTAGAGATAAGTATTTCCCTCAGTTAAGAACCAAGGTATCAATCTAGTAGGAGGCACAAGCAAGTCTCCAATCTATGCACCTACACAAACTAAGGAACACTTGCACACAACGCAAAAAGGGGTTGTCAATCCCTTCACAATCACGAAAAAGAGTGAGATCTAAAAGAGAAAGGTATAAAAGATAAATAAAAGGCAAACTTAAGTAAATATAAATAAATTACAGCAAGGTATTTTAGGTTTTTTGGTTTATAGATCTGAAAATATATGATGGACAATAGACCCGGGGGCCATGAGTTTCACTAGAGGCTTTTCTCTTGAAAGAAAACACACGGTGGTTAAACAAATTATTGTCGAGCAATTGATAGAAAAGCACAAAGTTATGACGATATCTAAGGCAATGATCATGAATATAGGCATCATGTCCGTGGCAAGTAGACCGATTCCTGCCTGCATCTAGTACTATTACTCCACACATCGATCGCTATCCAACATGCATCTAGAGTATTAAGTTCATAAGAATGGGGTAACGTCTTAAGCAAGATGACATGATGTAGAGGGATAAACTCAAGCAATATCAGGAAAACCCCATCTTTTTATCCTTGATGGAAACAATACAATATGTGCCTTGCTACCCCTACTATGTCACTGGGTGAGGACACCGATAGATTGAACCCAAAACTAAGCACCTCTCCTATTTCAAGAAAAACCAATCTAGTTGGCCAAGCCAAACAAATAATTTGAAGAGAAATACGAAGATATTTAATCATGCATAAAAGTGTTCAGTGAAGACTAAGAATATTCATAGATAATCTGATCATAATTCCACAATTCATCTGATCTCGACAAACACACTGCAAAAGAATATTACATCGGATAGAACTCCAAGAGAGAGAAGAAGCCATCTAGCTACTAGCTATGGACCCGTAGGCCTGTGGTAAACTACTCACGCTTCATCGGAAGGGCTGCAAGGTTGATGTAGAGGCCCTCCATGATCAAATCCCCTCCGCCAGAGTGCCGGAAAAGGCCCCAAGTTGGGATCTCACGAGAATAGAAGCTTATTGTAGCGAAAAAGTGTTTCGGTGGACACTTCTGGTGGTTTGGGAATATTTGGGAATTTATAGAGCAAAGATTAGGGTTGGAGGACACCCGAGGGGCCCACAAGCCCTCAGACGCCCCCTGGGCATGCTGATATGTCCATTTTGCATCATGCTTTTATATTGATATTTATTGCATTATGGGCTGTTATTACACTTTATATCACAATACTTATGACTATTCTCTCTTATTTTATAAGGTTTACATGAAGAGGGAGAATGCCGGCAGCTGGAATTCTAGACTAAAAAAGGAGCAAATATTATATACCTATTTTGCACAACTCCAAAAGGCCTGAAACTTCAGAGAGAATATTTTTGAAAAGTATAAAAAATATTGGGTGAAGAAAGCACCAGAGGGGGGCCACCTGCCATCCACAAGGATGGAGGGCGCGCCCTACCCCCTGGGCGTGCCCTCCGGTCTTGTGGCCCCCCTGGCAGGCCCCTGATGCCCATCTTCTTCTATATGGTGTGTTTTGACCTAGAAAAAATAAGAGGGAAGCTTTCGGGACGAAGCACCGCCGTCTCGAGGCGGAACCTGGGCAGAACCAATCTAGGGCTCCGGCGGAGCTGTTCTGCCAGGGAAACATAACTCCGGGAGGGGGAAATCATCGTCGTCATCTTCATCATCAATCATCTCATCAAGAGGGGTTCAATCTCCGTCAACATCTTCACCAGCACCATCTCCTCTCAAACCCCAGTTCATGTCTTGTATCCAATCTTTGTCTCAAAACCTCAGATTGGTACCTGTGGGTTGCTAGTAGTGTTGATTACTCCTTATAGTTGATACTAGGTGGTTTATTCAATGGAAGATCATATGTTTAGATCCTTAATGATAATTAATACTCATATGATTATGAGCATGAATATGCTTTGTAAGTAGTTACGTTTGTTCCTGAGGACATGGGAGAAGTCTTTTATAAGTAGTCATATGAATTTGGTATTCGCTCAATATTTTGATGAGATGTATGTTGTCTTTCCTCTAGTGGTGTTATGTGAATCTCGACTACATGACACTTCACCATGATTTGGGCCTAGGGAAAGGCATTGGGAAGTAATAAGTAGATGATGGGTTGCTAGAGTGACAGAAGCTTAAAACCTAGTTTATGCGTTGCTTCGTAAGGGGCTGATTTGGATCCATATGTTTCATGCTATGGTTAGATTTCACTACTGCAGGATGTTGCTAACACGATACTACGATCAAAGACCCTTCAACGAAACTATGTGTGATGCAATAATCGCAAATGATGGTGTAAAAAAAGTCATACAGGTGCAAAATGTTTGTGCTGACGGATGCATCAAACACGGTTCAGATTTTGGTTTCATGTGCGATGCAGGGCATACAGTTCAGTTCAATTAACTGTTTGCAATGAGGATGAACCAAAGAAACGGGCTGCCAGATGAAGGTGTGTGCGATATACAGCATACGGTTCACTCGGATGAACTGTTTGTGATTAGGCAACACAAAACAAACGGTCAGCCAGATCAAGGTGTGTGCGATATTCGGCATGCGGTTCACTCGGATGAACTATTTGCGTTGAGAGAAGAGAACGGAAAACGGTTCAATATAACAAGATGTGTGTGATACGCGACAAACAGGTCTGTAATCAGAAATGTGTGCGAAGACCGATAATAACACAGATGATCGCTTCTAATAAGACGTATGTGATATGCTCTGTGTACACACCATCTATTGGCCATTGGGGGACGGGCGGTCATCCGGGTACGCCCTAAGGATGCAAAGAGGCATCCTATATCAGCAAGGACTAGTTGTTCCACCAATAGCTCATCTAAGAGAACTCTCAAGTTAAGTGTGCTCAGGCTGGAGCAGCCATCAGATGGTGACTAGATGGGAAGTTATCTTGATGTTAAATTAATTGATGGGATGGTTCATAAAGGTCAAATCAAATGACCTCTATGATCCATCCCATGAGTTAAATTAACCTCGAGGTCCTTGTTTATTTATTTATTTTTATTATTTTAATACATGTTAAAGAAGGTCTACCACATTAATTTTTGCAATGTGCGATACGTGGCATATAGTTCATCCATCCGACCTTCTTATGATGGAATAAGCCATGTGTGTTGTGGGCAAACACTTGCTAGTATACAACCATTCGCGATTGATGAATTCATCACCGATGGGTTCCCTAATGTGGTCTGTGTTCATCTCATCATCATCTACTTCTTGTGCTAGCTCGATGTTCCTTATATGCTAAGTTTCCATTAATTGATGGCATTTTATGAACACACCACCTTTTCCCGCCATTTCCTCACATATTTCCTGCCACCAAGCGATATTGCACACAAACCTAGGTGGTGCGCGATGCACGGAGGCTACAAGTGCAGCCTGTAGCACATCCACCTTTTCCAAGCATGCCAACCCAGCAAAGCGCCACCTCTGCCATCAACCTCGTCGATGAGGAAAACGAGAAGGTGCCACAGCCCGTCAAGGCCGAGGCGCTTCCCGGATTTGTGATAGACGGCGTCGTGATGCGCATCATCACCAGGGTTGAGCAGACCCTTGGGGCAATGGCGCTTCAGCGCCGTAGATCAAGATAGGCATGTCAGCACTCAGAGGCTATAGCTCGCCGCACAACATGACCGATGGCGCGCCGTAGAGAAAGTTAGGCATGTCCGTGCCGATAGGCTGCGGCTCGCCGCACGACGAGACCGTTGGAGCACCGCAGAGCGAGAGGCGCAACGCGCCGCACAGCAAGAGCGGATCCATCGGTGCTAGCCTACTATCGACAGGGCATCGCAGCTGGGTACACGTCCCGTCAGTATTCCCATTCCTCCCCGGGAGTGGGCAGAGGCCCTCTGCACCGTACTTGCACCAGAGGTCGACCGCGTCATACTTGCACCAGACGCCCACCATGCCGTTCGCATGGGTCGCGCCGTTCGCCTTGTCTGCGGCCTGCTCGATGCCAACGCGCTGGTCGATAGGCTCGACCGCCTCCTTGGTCCAGGTGTCCACCTGTGCGCAATAGACGAACATGGTCGTCGCATCCTCGAGGTGGTGATCTGATACGTCTCCAACGTATCTATAATTTTTGATTGTTCAACGCTATTATATTACCCGTTTTGGATGTTTATGGGCTTTACTTTACACTTTTATATCATTTCTGGGACTAACCTACTAACCGGAAGCCCGACTAGAATTGTTTTTTTTCCTATTTCAGTGTTTCGAAGAAAAGGAATATCAAACGGAGTCCAAACGGAATGAAACCTTCGGGAGCGATCTTTTTGGAACAAACGCAATCCAGGAGACTTGGAGTGGATGTCAAGAAGCAGCTGAGGCGACCACGAGGGTGCAAGGCGCGCCCTAGGGGGGTAGGCGTGCCCCCACCCTCGTGGGCCACTCGTGGCTCCCCTAACCTACCTCCTTCACCTATATATATCTACGTACCCCGAAAACATCCAGGAGCACCACGAAACCCTATTTCCACCGCTGCATCCTTCTGTATCCGCGAGATCCCATCTTGGAGCCTTCACCGGTGCTCCACCGGAGGGGGAATCAATCACGGAGGGCTTCTACAACAATACCATAGCCTCTTCGATGAGTTGTGAGTAGTTTACCACAGACCTTCGGGTCCATAGTTATTAGCTAGACGGCTTCTTCTCTCTCTTTGAATCTCAATACAAAGTTCTCCTCGATCTTCTTGGAGATCTATTCGATGTAACTCTTTTTCCGGTGTGTTTGTCGAGATCCGATGAATTGTGGGTTTATGATCAAGTTTATCTATGAGAAATATTTGAATCTCCTCTGAATTCTTTTATTTACGATTGGTTATCTTTGCAAGTCTCTTCGAATTATCAGTTTGGTTTGGCCTACTAGATTGATCTTTCTTGCAATGGGAGAAGTGCTTAGCTTTGGGTTCAATGTTGCGGTGTCCTTTCCCAGTGACAGCAGGGGCAGCAGGGCACGTATTGTATTGTTGCCATCGAGGATAAAAAGATGGGGTTTATATCATATTGCTTGAGTTTATCCCTCTACATCATGTCATCTTGCCTAATGTGTTACTCTGTTGTTATGAACTTAATACTCTAGATGCATGGTGGATAGCGGTCAATGTGTGGAGTAATAGTAGTAGATGCAGAATCGTTTCGATCTACTTATTGCGGACGTGATGCCTATATACATGATCATGCCTAGATATTATCATAACTATGCACTTTTCTATCAATTGCGCGACAGTAATTTGTTCACCCACCGTAATACTTATGCTATCTTGAGAGAAGCCACTAGTGAAACCTATGGCCCCCGGATCTATCTTTTATCATATAACTTTCCGATCTACTTTATTTGAAATCTTTACTTTTCAATCTATATCATAAAAATACCAAAAAAATTATCTTATCTTATTATCTCTATCAGATCTCACTTTTGCAAGTTACCGTGAAGGGATTGACAACCCCTTTATCACGTTGGTTGCGAGCTTCTTGTTTGTTTGTGTAGGTAGGAGGGACTTGCGCGGAGCCTCCTACTGGATTGATACCTTGGTTCTCAAAAACTAAGGGAAATACTTACGCTACTTTGCTGCATCACCCTTTCCTCTTCAAGGGAAAACCAATGCAGTGCTCAAAAGGTAGCATGATCTCCGATGAAATAGCCAACTTGGAGCTCGAGATCACGCTCCAGATGTACCGCAAGCATGTCGACCGCTTGGAAGAATGGCTGCACGAGTTCACGCAGAGCCAAGAGCTATATCGAGTCATATCTTGTTCTAGTATCGAGCTGTAATTCTTGAGTTGTAAATAAATAGAAGTGTGATGATCATCATTATTAGAGCATTGTCCCCTAAAAAGGCCAAATAAAAAAAGGCCAAATAAAAAAAGGCCCAAAAAGGGGGACAATGTTACTATCCTTTTCCACACTTGTGCTTCAAAGTAGCACCATGATCTTCATGATAGAGAGTCTCTTATGTTGTCACTTTCATATACTAGTGGAAATTTTTCATTATAGAACTTGGCTCGTATATTACAATGATGGGCTTCCTCAAAATGCCCAAGGTCTTCGTAGCAAGCAAGTTGGATGCACACCCACTTAGTTTCTTTTGTTGAGCTTTCATACATTTATAGCTCTAGCGCATCCGTTGCAAGGCAATCCCTACTCCTCATGTTGACATCACTGATGGGCATCTCCATAGCCCATTGATTAGCCTCATCAATGTGAGACTTTCTATTTTTTTGTCTTCTCCACACAACCTCTACCATCATATTCTATTCCACCCATAGTGTTATATCCATGGCTTACGCTTGGCTGAAACGCGTTAAAAAGTATGAACCAATTGCTCGGCTGAAACCGGGGTTGTGCCTGATGGGAGTATTTTCTGTGATGAAAATGAAGCATAGCGTAACTATATGATTTTGTAGGGATGAACTTTCTTTAGCCATGTTATTTTGAGAAGGCATGATTACTTGTTAGTATGCTTGAAGTATTACTATTTCTTATGTCAACATGAGCTTTTATTTTGAATCATTTAGATTTGAACATTCATGCCACAATAAAGAAAATTGCATTGAGAAATATGCTAAGTAGCATTCCACATCAAAAATTCTGTTTTTATCGTTTACCTACTCGAGGACGAGCAGGAATTAAGCTTGGGGATACTTGATACGTCTCCAATGTATCTATAATTTTTGATTGTTCCATGCTATTATATTACCCGTTTTGGATGTTTATGGGCTTTACTTTACACTTTTATATCATTTTTGGGACTAACCTACTAACCGGAGGCCCATCCAGAATTGCTGTTTTTTTTGCCTATTTAGTGTTTCGAGGAAAAGGAATATCAAACGGAGTCCAAACGGAATGAAACCTTCGGGAGCGATCTTTTTGGAACAAATGCAATCCGAGAGACTTGGAGTGGACGTCAAGAAGCAGCCGAGGCGGCCACGAGGGTGCAAGGCGCGCCCTAGGGTGGTAGGCGCGCCCCCAACCTCGTGGGCCCCTCGTGGCTCCCCTGACCTACCTCCTTCGCCTATATATATCTACGTACCCTGAAAACATCCAGGAGCACCACGAAACCATATTTCCACCGGCGCGACCTTCTGTATCCGCGAGATCCCATCTTGGAGCCTTCGTCGGTGCTCCACCGGAGGGGGAATCGATCCCGAAGGGCTTCTACATCAACACCATAGCCTCTCCGATGAGTTGTGAGTAGTTTTCCACAGACCTTCGGGTCCATAGTTATTAGCTAGATGACTTCTTCTCTCTCTTTGAATCTCAATACAAAGTTCTCCTCGATCTTCTTGGAGATCTATTCGATGTAACTCTTTTTGTGGTGTGTTTGTCGAGATGCGATGAATTATGGGTTTATGATCAAGTTTATGTATGAGAAATATTTGAATCTCCTCTGAATTCTTTTATGTATGATTGGTTATCTTTGCAAGTCTCTTCGAATTATTAGTTTGGTTTGGCCTACTAGATTGATCTTTCTTGCAATGGGAGAAGTGCTTAGCTTTGGGTTCAATGTTGCGGTGTCCTTTCCCAGTGACAGCATGGGCAACAAGGCACGTATTGTATTGTTGCCATTGAGGATAAAAAGATGGGGTTTATATCATATTGCTTGATTTTATCCCTCTACATCATGTCATCTTGCCTAATGCGTTACTCTGTTCTTATGAACTTAATACTCTAGATGCATGCTGGATAGCGGTCGATGTGTGGAGTAATAGTAGTAGATGCAGAATCGTTTCGATCTACTTATTGCAGACGTGATGCCTATATACATGATCATGCCTAGATATTCTCATAACTATACACTTTTCTATCAATTGCTTGATAGTAATTTGTTCACCCACCATAATACTTATGCTATCTTAAGAGAAGCCACTAGTGAAACCTATGGCCCCCGGGTCTATCTTTTATCATATAAGTTTCCGATCTACTTTATTTGCAATTTTTACTTTTCAATCTATATCATAAAAATACCAAAAATATTTATCTTATCTTATTATCTCTATCAGATCTCACTTCCGCAAGTTACCGTGAAGGGATTGACAACCCCTTTATCGCGTTGGTTGTGAGGTTCTTGTTTGTTTGTGTAGGTATGAGGGACTTGCGCGGAGCCTCCTACTAGATTGATACCTTGGTTCTCAAAAACTGAGGGAAATACTTACGCTACTTTTCTGCATCACCCTTTCCTCTTCAAGGGAAAACCAACGCAGTGCTCAAAAGGTATCATGATCTCCGATGAAATAGCCAACTTGGAGCTAGAGATCACGCTCCAGATGTACCGCGAGCATGTCGACCGCTTGGAAGAATGCCTGCACGAGTTCACGCAGAGCCAAGATCTACCGTAGGCAAGGGTTGTTGGTCATGATCTCATGGACGCGTTCTATTTTGTTGAGTCGTTTTGATGTGGATAGCTTTGTATTCACAGCAATCATAGTATTGCTCTATTTATTGCCTTGTTTCAGTGTGTGTACTCTGTTTTCCATTCTTATATGTTTGGTTTCAATGTGTGTCTATACGCTTTCCATTCTGTATATGTGGATGATAGCAACTAGATTCAAATTAGTATATAAAAACAGATAGAAAATGGAATTCGGAATATATATTCTGTGACGTACCGATCTGCCTCTTGCAGGTGGACGAGCGCGAATGATCTTGCCATTTTGTTGGGCGCCCACCGGAGCTCCTTGTCCGTGGCATGCTGGAGCTTATTGGCCCACCTCCACGCAGCGATAAGGCGCCTAGCGCCTTTGACGTTCCTCGCAAAGTACCTGTCTTTGTACACCTCCTCCGTACGATGACGCGCCCACCCCAAAGCTCCACCGCCTCCTTTTCACAGGCCGCCTGGTACCTGGCTTCCTCCTCCGCCATCTCCTTCTTGAAAGCCACTTGCCTGGCTTTCTCAGCCAACGGTAGCGACTTCCAAAGAAAAAGATTGTACTGGCCCCAAAACCAATCCAATGTCGGGGGGGGGGGGGTCCGTTGCAACCTCGTCCGACGACACGTAGGGGCCCTCACCACTGCTCTTCGAGTGAGCGTCCTTGGGGGGTGGCAACTCCTCGTCGGAGCGTGGGCAGACCGGCGGTGCTGTGCTAGAAATTTGTGTGTGTGTGTGAGAGAGAGAGAGAGGGTGAGAGAGGGGAGGATGTAGATGAGAATGCAGGCGGTACGACGTGAGCAAGGTAGTATTTATTGGTGGCCAGAATCTAGATCGACGGGAACAGTACACACGCCGATCGCCGGAATTTACGAGTACTGTAGTTTGAATTCAAACGATTCCCGCAGCAAAATCTGGGTGTGAACATAATAGCTGACGGTTTCTAATACAGGACCGTGTCTGATTAATAACCCCTGCCACTCACTTTCCGAACCTCGACGCGCAAAATAGAGTGCCAATCGTGTGGGGGGTGGTTGTCTTGCCAGATTTTACATTTTCTTTTTTGAACACCAGATATTTACATTGTCTGATGATTTTTTAACTTGCACACAAGTACACAAATATGATTTTTCAAACCGTTATGGTTAGCCGTTGCATGCAGATGTAGTTCAAATTTGAATACGGTCATTAAATGGCTAGAAAATAACTTAAATGTCTTTAAAAGTTCAAATGACTCCTAAATTTTTCCAAATTCAAAGGACTCCTAAATTTTTCCAAATTTCCACGTGACAGTTGTATTAGTGCATGTTAAACATAGAAAAAATTTGAAGGCCGTAAGAGGAAGTTATCTCCCATTCGTCATCAAACATGCATTGTTCCCTCTCGAAACCACGAGCCTTCTAGTGAGTTGGTCCGGTTTGTGAGGGGTGTGTGTCCAAACTTTCGCCAAACAGGCCAATTTTTTACCACATCATCTTGGTGGCATGACATTACATCAAGCAAGGTTTCATGTTTTTCTGATCATTTTTAATTTTTTTGGAATTAAAATGCCATGACACTCCATGCATGTGTGTCCATGCCGTGAGACCAATATGTTTGAAAATTCCTTCTAATTTACTACACATGGAATTAACTCACACCCAAGTACACAAATATGATTTTTGAGACCGTTATGGTAGGTCGTTGCATGTAGATGTAGTTCAAATCTGAATTACGGTCATTAAATGGCTAGAAAATCACTAAAATGTCTTTAAAAAGTCAAATGACCCCTGAAAATTTCCAATTTTTCACATGACAGTTGTATTAGTGCATGTTAAACGTAGAAAAAATTTGAAGGCCGTAAGAGGAAGCTATCTCCCGTTCGTTATCAAACATGCATTGTTCCCTATCAGAACCACTAGCCTTCTAGTGAGTTGCTCCGGTTTGTGAGGGGTGTGTGCCCAAACTTTCGTCAAACAGGCCAATATTTTTACCACATTATCTTGGTGGCATGACATACATCAAGCAAGGTTTCATGTTTTTCTGATCATTTTATTTTTTTGGAATTAAAATGCCATGACACTCCATGCATGTGTCCATGCCTTGAGACCAATATGTTTGAAAGTTCCTTCTAATTTACTGCACATGGAATTAACTCGCACACAAGTACACAAATATCATTTTTCAAACCGTTATGGTTAGCTGTTGCATGTAGATGTAGTTCAAACTTGAATTACGGTCATTAAATGGCTAGAAAATCACTTAAATGTCTTTAAAAGGTCAAATGACCCCTGAAATTTTCTACATTTTTACATGACGGTTGTATTAGTGCACGTTAAACATAGAGAAAATTAAATGCCATAAGAGGGATCTATCTCCCGTTCATCATCAAACATGCATTGTTCCCTCTCCGAACGACGAGCATTCTAGTTAGTTGCTCTGGTTTGTGAGGGGTGTGTGTCCAAACTTTCGTCAAATAGGCCAATTTTTTTACCACATCATCTTGGTGGCATGACATTAGATCAAGCAAGGTTTCATTTTTTCTGATCATTTATTAATTTTTTGAAATTAAAATGCCATGGCACTCCATGCATGTGTCCATGCCGTGGGACCAATATGTTTGAAAATTCCTTTTAATTTACTGCACATGGAATTAACTCGCATACAAGTACACATAATGATTTTTCAAACCGTTATGGTTAGCTGTTGCATGTACATGTAGTTCAAATTTGAATTACGGTCATTAAATGGATAGAAAATCAGTTAAATGTCTTCAAAATGTCAAATGACTCCTGAAAATTTCCAAATTTTCACAAGACAGTTGTGTTAGTGCATGTTAAACGTAGAAAAAATTTGAATGCTGTAAGAGGAAGCTATCTCATATTCATCATGAAACATGCATTGTTCCCTCTCGGAACCATGAACCTTCTAATGAGTTGCTCCGGTTTGTGAGGGGGGGGTGTGTTCAAAGTTTCATCAAAGAGGCCAATTTTTTTACCACATCATCTTGGTGGCATGACATTACATCAAGCAAGGTTTCATGTTTTTCTGATCATTTTTTAATTTTTTTTGGAATTAAAATGCCATGGCACTCCATGCATGTGTACATGCCGTGAGACCAATATGTTTGAAAATTCCTTCTAATTTACTGCACATGGAATTAACTCGCACACATGTACACAAATATGATTTTTCAAACCGTTATGGTTAGCCGTTGCATGTAGATGTAGTTCAAACTTTAATTACGGTCATTAAATGGCTACAAAATGACTTAAATGTCTTTCAAAGGTCAAATGACACTTGAAATTTTCCAAATTTTCACATGACAGTTGTATTAGTGCATGTTAAATGTAGAAAAAAATTGAAGGCCATAAGGGGAAGCTATCTCTCGTTCGTCATCAAACATGCATTGTTCCCTCTTGGAACAACGAGCCTTCTAGTGAGTTGCTTCGCGTTGTGAGGGGTGTGTGTCCAAACTTTCGTCAAACATGCCAAATTTTTTACCACATCATCTTGGTTGCATGACATTACATCAAGCAAGGTTTCATGTGTTTCTGATCTTTTTTTTCAGTTTTTTGGAATGTAAATGCCATGGCACTCCATGCTAAATTGTGTCATAGCGTTAGACAATATGTTTGAAAATTCCTTCCAATTTACTGCACATGGAATTAAATCACGCACAACTACAAAAAATATGACTTTTCAAACCGTTATGGTTAGCTATTGCATGTACATGTAGTTCAAATTTGAATTACGGTCATTAAATGGCTAGAAAATCACTTTAATGTCTTAAAAGGTCAAATGACCCCTGAAATTTTCCAAAATTTGACATGAGAGTTGTATTAGTACTACAAATTTTCTCATACATTTAAAACACCATTCGTTGCCACTTTACTCCAAATTTGTCTTTCACAGCTAATAAAAAATATCCACAACATCACACACAGTTATTTTGTAGGAACCGTTTTGCGATGAAAATTTCTGGGTCTAATTAAGTCTTCCTCCTTAAGCTTCGCCGGCTCGTCTACTCCAGTGCCGACAACCCTCGAATCCAGGAATCCCGATCCCCATTACCGCACCCCCTTCTTGTAAAGATGACATCATGGAAACGCTTCATTAAGGCCCGTACGATGGCTGCATCCTCCCCGAGTGCTGCCGCCTGCGCCGAGAGCGGCCGCCGCCTTCTTCGAGAGTGCCACCGCATCCGCATTGAGCGCGGGTGCTTCCAGCGAGAGGGCATCTGCAGCAGCCGACAAGGCAGCTGCAGCAGCCGAGACGGCTGGAGCTGCTACTGCGACGGCGGCTACAAACGCCAAGAGCGCTTGAGCTGCCGTCCATGTCGCCGATGTCGCCCTGGCCCGGGTCGAGGCCAGCCACGCCAAGATATTCCAGGCCACATCGGAATCCAGCATAAAACCCACGTCCGAAAAGGCAGCGGTGGCCATGGAGCACCTGCTTCCTCATGAGATCGTCGAGTGGGAGCTGGAGATGCAGGAGGAGGCCGAGATCGAGGAGCACTGCGAGGAGGAGTTGCGCGTGGCCTAGGTCGAGGTGGAGAAGAGTTTGTCCATTGAGGAATCGGCGGTGGAGTACCAACGCGAGCTCTGGCACAACCACTACTACGAGTAATACAACCTTGAGGGCGGTGCCGAGGACGAGGACAAGGACGAGGACACGGTCAACTTCAGCAGGGAGACGTGGAGTCCACCAAAGATGGCATGTCGCCAGGACAAGTCATCGACATCTCATCTCACACCGGCGATGCGTAGGCCAGTGCGGCGGCGGATTTGTTAAAATTATGCGTACTTAGGCTTTGTTTTTAATGCTGGTCTTTTGTTAGAGCAATGTTTAGGTCAACTAGCTCTGTTTAATTACTAAAATTTCTCTATTCAGTAAGTGTGGTATGTGTGTTGTACGCTCTTTTGTGTGTCCAAATTAGCAAGCGATGTTAAATTATGCAATGACGTACGCGGGGAAATTTCCACAAAAGTTTGAACTATCAAACTCATCCCATGCGCGTAAAGCAGAAGAATCGTTTGCGATGCACACTATCGTTCAAAGTGAATGGTGTCCGACGGCACCGAGCACAAAGTTTTCCTCCACATTTCGAAATTTTTGGCCTACCGCCGAAATATCTACCCCCTTTCCCACTCCTTTTCTCCCCGACCACAAGTCACATTTCCCCTGTTTCCTCCTTCCTTCCTTTCTTTCTTTCTTCCTTCCTTCCTTCATAAGCTATATCCACTTCCTCGCTTGCTTCCTCGCTCTCGCCGTCTCGCATCCTACTGCCGGGGTCGCCATGGTCTTCTTCAAAGACCTCTCTAGCGGTTCCTCCTCCGACGATGACCCCTTCACCTCCCGGGTATGCCTCTCTTCTCTCTCTCGGGCTATGACTTGCAATGAAGGATTTTACCCGGCAATCAATTTGAGTATTTTCTTCCTCCTGTAGCTCCCTAGGACCATCAGTTGCAACGAATGGAGCGGGGTGGCCAAAGATCTGTCTGCTTGTTATCACCATCAATCTCCATGCATGAAGCTAGTTGCGTTTGAATCTGTGTACAATGAGAGGAAGTTTTTGGCATGTGCAGAGAAGGTTAGACCCTCTTTTGTTGTTACAAATCATTTGTTAGATGTGATTCAGACACTGTCATGGTCCCCACCCATTCATACCACACCTTCAACCAAATGCATCCTAAGACAGTGCCACAGTTTGTACCTAGTATCTAAAAACGTTGCCATCTCATCAGCGGTGCCATTAGAAAATTATTTGGCACCACTTCAGTAGTTTGTGCAGCCAACTTGTCCACACATCCGAGCAACCAAGTAGTAAAATACTAAATCTTTATGGCACGAAGGAACTGGGCATCGGAGCAACTAGGTGCTCCGGAGTTCGGGTCCCTGATTTTTTTTCCACTGCATCGGCTCGCCAGTGCAGGGCACTGGTGCGAGATGTAGCAACAGTTGTCTTTTCATCGGTTTTGGCATACATAGTGGACAACCGTAGTGCTATTAGTTACATGTTACTAAATTTGTGCATGTACACACCTGTTAGTATCAATTTGTTGTCATCCAAACACTGTTGTCATGCTGTTGCATTTAAATTTACCTCCCTCTTAAAATGTTCAATTTGTTATTTATAGTACATGAGTAAGAATTTGTAGCGTTGTAGTAGTTAATTATAGCTTCTGATGTTTTAGAATTTGGTTGTTGTCTCAGTAGCAATTAATTCATTTGCACACTGATCTTTTTGACAAGATATGTCATAATTAACCTGTTTCTTCAGTTTTTCAAAATAAGTATTGGTGATTTCCTATGTTTCTATATACCCATTTTCCCTACAATTGTTACTGATATAGTTTTAAATATTATAGGATGAATGGAAGTGTTCTTACTTGGAGTGGGTTGATCAAGAGTGGCCATAGTCTTTGACGATGTGCCTAGCAAAGCTCTGGAGCATGTATGAGGAAGTGAACAGAGGTAGGCTTAGAGAAAGTGTTGTCAACGCTCAAGAATATTTGAAGATGCGGGATAAAAAGAGGAAGGTGGAGCATGAGCAACTCAGATTTTTTAAATCAGACTTTGCTAAGATTGTGTTGGCGAAGGAGGAGGCACTTTCCCAGTTGACAGTGCAAAATAGGTTCTTACTGAACTGAAAGAAGAGGTGGATAAGACAAGCCTGGATGATTTCGATTAGTAAATGAATATATTGTTCTAATAGTGTTCTTATGAATTTGAACTAGCTATTGATACGTCCATTTTGTATCATGTTTTCCTACTATTATTTATTTTCTTTTATTGTATAATAATGCTTTTTGGAGTAATTCTAATGCCTTTTCTTTCATAATATGCAAGGTATGCACCAAGGGTGAGAATTCCGGCACCTGGAAATCTGGGCCTGAAAAAGCTACGTAAACCTACCTATTCTGCACAACTCCAAATGAGCTGAAACTTCCCGAGGATTTTGTTATGGAAAATATAAGAATTATTGGATCAAATAAGTACCAGAGTGGGGCCACCAGGTGGGCACAACCCACCTGGGTGCACTAGGAGGCCCAGGCGCGCCCTGGTGGGTGCTGCCCTCCTCAGCCCACCTCTGGTGCCCATCTTCTGGTATATAATTCATTTTTACCTACAAAAAATCAGAGGAGGACTTTCGGGATGAAGCGCCGCCGCCTCGAGGCGGAACTTGGGTAGGAGCACTTTTGCCCTCCGGCGGAGCAATTCCGCAGGGGAACTTCCCTCTCGGAGGAGGAAATCATCGTCGTCATCATCACGAACAACTCTCCCATCTTGGGGAGGGCTATCTTCATCAACATCTTCACAGCACCAACTCCTCTCAAACCCTAGTTCATCTCTTGTGTTCAATCTTTGTATCAAAACTATAGATTGGTGCTTGTGGGTGACTAGTAGTGTTGATTACATCTTGTAGTTGATTACTATATGGTTTATTTGGTGGAAGATTATATGTTAAGATCCATTATGCTATTTAATACCCCTCGGATCTTGATCATGGTTATCATTTGTGAGTAGTTACTTCCGTTCTTGAGGTCACGGGAGAAATCATGTTGCAAGTAATCATGTGAACTTGATATGTGTTTGATATTTTGATGACATGTATGTTGTCATTCTCTTAGTGGTGTCATGTGAATGTCGAGTACATGACACTTCACCATATTTGGGCCTAAGGGAATGAATTGTGGAGTAGTTATTAGATGGTGGGTTGCGAGAGTGACAGAAGCTTAAACCCTAGTTTATGCGCTATTCCGTAAGGGACCGATTGGATCCAAAAGTTTAATGCTATGGTTAGAATTTATTCTTAATACTTTTCTCGTAGTTGCGGATGCTTGCGAGAGGGTTATTCATAAGTAGGAGGTTTGTTCAAGTGAGAATAGCACCTAAGCACCGGTCCACCCACATATCAAATTATCAAAGTAGTGAACACGAATTAAGCCAACATGATGAAAGTGACTAGATGAAATTCCCATGTACCCTCAAGAACACTTTGCTTATCATAAGAGATCGTTTTGGCCTGTCCTTTGCCTCAAAAGGATTGGGCTTCCTTGCTGCACTTTTGTTACTACTATCGTTGCTTGCTCATTACAAATTATCTTGCTATCAAACTACTCCGCTACTTACAATTTTAGCACTTGCTGAAAACCACTTGTCATTTCCTTCTGCTCCACGTTGGGTTCGATACTCTTGCCTATCTAAAAGGCTACAATTGACCCCATATAATTGTAGGTCATCAAGGCTATTTTCTGGCGTCGTTGCCAGGGAGTGAAGCGCTCTTGGTAAGTGGAAATTGGTAAGGTAACATTATTACTATGTGCTGAAATTTATTGTCACTTGCTACTATGGAAAACAATCCTTTGAGGGGTTTGTTCGGGGTATCTTCACCTCGACCGGAACCACAATTAGTTGCCCCTCAACCTACTCCATATACTGAAAATATTGAATATGAAATTCCTTCGAAAATGTTAGAACAACTGCTAGCTAATCCTTATTCAGGAGATGGAACCGAACATCCTGATATGCACTTGATATATGTGGATGAAATTTGTGGATTGTTTAAGCTTGCAGGTTTGCCTGGAGATGAAGCTAAGAAGAAGATTTTCCCTTTATCTTCGAAAGGAAAGGCATTGACATGCTATAGGTTATGCGATCATATTGGTTCTTGGTACTAGAATTGTTTCAAATTGGAATTTCATCAAAAAATTATCCCATGCATCTAGTTCATCATGATCGGAATTATATATATAATTTTTGGCCTCGTGAAGGAGAAAGTATCGCTCTTGCTTGGGGGAGGCTTAAGTCAATGTTATATTCATGCCCCAATCATGAGCTCTCAAAAGAAATTATTATTCAGAATTTTTATGCTCAGCTTTCTCGTAATGATCAAACCATGCTCAATATTTCTTGTACTGGTTCTTTTATGAAGAAGACTATTGAATTCCGGTGGGATCTTTTAGAAAGAATTAAACGCAACTCTGAATATTGGGAACTCTACGAAGGTAAAGAGTCAGGTATTGAATCTAAGTTTGATTGTGTTAAATCTTTTATGAATACTGATGCTTTTCAAAAGTTTAGCACTAAATATGGACTTGACTTTGAGATAGTAGCTTCCTTTTGTGAATATTTTGCTACTCATGTTGATCTCCCTAAGGAGAAGTGGTTTAAATATCATCCACCTATTAAAGAAGAAGCTAAAGAATCAGTGAAAGCTAAAGAAGAAACTATCATTTATTTGATCCAGTTGTTCCCACTACTTATATTGGAAAACCACCTTTCCCTGTTAGGATGAAGGAACATGCTAAAGCTTCAACTGAGGTTAACAAAAGTTATGTTAGAACACCCAAACCAGCTGAACAAATGAGAGTTGAACCTAGCGTTGCTATGATTAAAGATCTCTTGGTCGATAATATTGATGGGCATGTTATTTACTTCTGTGATGAAGCTTCTAGAATTGCCAAACCCGATAAAAAAGATCAACATAGACCAGTTGTTGGCATGCCTGTTGTCTCAGTCAAGATTGGAGATCACTGTTATCATGGGTTATGTGACCTAGGTGGTAGTGTGAGTGTTATTCCTTTTTCCTTATATGAAGAAATTAAGAATGAAATAGCACCTGCTGAAATAGAAGACATATATGTCACTATTAAACTTGCCAATAGAGATACTATATCACCAATTGGGATTCTTAGAGATGTTGAAGTCTTGTGTGGGAAAATAAAATACCCTACTGATTTTTTTGTTCTTGGCTCCCCACAAGATGCCTTTTGTCCCATTATTTTTGGTAGACCTTTCTTGAACACCGTCAATGCAAAAATAGATTGTGAGAAACAAACTGTCAGTGTTAGCTTTGGTGATGAATCTCATGAATTTAATTTTCCCAAGTTTAGTAAACAACCTCATAAGAAAGATTTTCCTAATAAGGATGAGATTATTGGTCTTGCTTTTATTGCTATGCCTCCTACTGATCCTTTGGAACAATATTTGCTAGACCATGAAAATGATTTGCATATGCATGAAAAAAATGAAATAGATAGAATCTTTTTCGAACAACAACCTCTGCTTAAACACAATTTGCCTATTGAAACTCTAGGAGGTCCCCCTCCACCTAAAGGTGATCCTGTGTTTGAACTAAAACAATTGCTAGACACTTTGAAATATGCTTATCTTGATGAGAAAAGGATATATCTTGTTATTATTAGTGCTAACCTTTCAAAACATGAAGAAGAAATTCAAAGTTCTAAGGAAGCACATGGCTGCTATTGGATATACTCTTGATGATCTTAAGGGCATTAGTCCCACTCTATGTTAGCACAAGATTAATATGGAACCTGATGCTAAACCCGTTGTTGATCACCAACGTCGATTAAATCCGAAGATGAAAGAAGTGGTAAGAACAGAAATATTGAAACTTCTGGAAGTAGGTATAATTTATCCTATAGCTGATAGTAGATGGGTAAGTCATGTTCATTGTGTCCCTAAGAAGGGAGGTATTACTGTTGTTCCTAATGATAAGAATGAGCTCATTCCACAAAGAATTGTTACAAGCTATAGGATGGTAATTGATTTTAGAAAATTAAATAAAGCAACTAGAAAAGGTCATTACCCTCTGCCTTTTATCGATCAAATGTTAGAAATATTATCCAAGCACACACGTTTTTGCTTCCTTGATGGATATTCTGGTTTTTCACAAATACTTGTTTTACAACCTGATCAAGAAAAGACCACTTTTACTTGTCCTTTTGGAACATTTGCTTATAGACGTATGCCTTTTGGTTTATGTAATGCACCTGCTACCTTTCAAAGATGTATGATTGCTATCTTCTCTGATTTTTGCGAAAAGATTGTTGAGGTTTTCATAGATGACTTTTCCATTTATGGGAAGTCTTTTGATGATTGTCTAAGCAATCTTGATTGAGTTTTGTAGAGATGTGAAAAAACAAATCTTGTCTTGAACTGGGAGAAGTGCCACTTTATGGTTAACAAAGGTATTGTCTTGGGCCATAAAATTTCTGAGAGAGGCATTGAGGTGGATAAAGCCAAGGTTGGTGCAATTGAGAAAATGCCATGTCCTAAAGATATAAAAGGTATTCGTAGTTTCCTTGGTCATGCTGGTTTCTATAGGAGGTTTATCAAAGACTTTTCTAAAATTTCTAGGCCTCTTACGAATCTTTTGCAAAAGGATATTCCCTTTGTGTTTGATGATGATTGTTTGGAATCCTTTGAAACACTAAAGAAAGCCTTAATTACTGCACATGTTGTTCAACCACCTGATTGAAACTTGCCTTTTGAGATTATGTGTGATGCTAGTGATTATGCTGTTGGTGTTGTTCTAGGACAAAGAGTTGATAAGAAACTGAATGTTATTCATTATGCTAGTAAAACTCTAGATAGTGCTCAACAAAATTATGCTACTACTGAAAAAGAGTTCTTAGCAGTGGTGTTTGCTTGTGATAAATTCAGATCTTACATTTTTGATTCTAAAGTGATTTTTCACACTGATCATGATGCTATAAAATATCTTATGGAAAAGAAAGATGCTAAACCTAGACTCATTAGGTGGGTTCTTCTGCTACAAGAATTTGATTTGCATATTACTAATAGGAAAGGAGCAGAGAACGTCGTAGCTGATAACTTGTCTAGGCTTGAAAATATTCTTGATGACCCACAACCTATTAATGATAGCTTCCCTGATGAACAACTAGCTGCAATAAATGTCTCTCATAGTACACCTTGGTATGCTGACTATGCTAATTACATTGTTGCTAAATACATACCACCTAGCTTCACATACCAACAAAATGAAAAAAATTCTTCTATGATTTAAGACATTACTTTTGGGATGACCCACATCTTTATAAAGAAGGAGTAGATGGTATTATTAGATATTGTGTACCTGAGCATGAACAGGAACAAATCCTACGGAAATGTCACTTTGAAGCTTATGGAGGACACCACACGGGAGACAAAACCGCTCATAAGGTATTACAATCTGGTTTTTATTGGCCTACTCTCTTCAAAGATGCCCGTAAGTTTGTCTCGTCTTGTGATGAGTGCCAAATGATAGGTAATATCGGTAAGCGTCAAGAAATGCCTATGAATTATTCACTTGATGTTGAACCATTTGATGTTTGGGGATTTGATTTCATGGGACCTTTTCCTTCCTCTAATGGGTATACACATATTTTGGTTGGTGTTGATTATGTTACTAAGTGGGTAGAAGCTATTCCAACCAGTAGTGCTGATCACAACACCTGTATTAAAATGCTTAAGGAAGTTATTTTCCAAAGGTTTGGAGTTCCTAGATATTTAATGACTGATGGTGGTTCACACTTTATTCATGGTGCTTTCCGTAAAATGCTTGCTAAGTATGATGTTAACCATACAATTGCATCGCCTTATCATCCTCATTCTAGTGGTCAAGTTGAACTTAGCAATAGAGAAATAAAACTAATCTTACAAAAGACTGTCAATAGTCCCGGAAGAATTGGTCTAAGAAATTAGATGATGCACTTTGGGCTTATAGAACAGCATATAAAAATCCTATGGGTATGTCTCCATATGAAATGGTTTATGGAAAAGCTTGTCATTTGCCTCTCGATTAGAACACAAAGCATTTTGGGCAATTAAAGAACTCAATTATGATTTCAAACTTGCTGGTGAAAAGAGGCTATTTGATATTAGCTCATTAGATGAATGGAGAACCCAGGCTTATGAAAATGCAAAATTATTCAAAGAAAAAGTTAAAAGATGGCATGACAAAAGAATCCAAAAGCGTGAGTTCAAGGTTGGAGAATATGTTCTTTTGGACAACTCTCATTTCGGATTCTTTGCAGGAAAACTCCTCTCCAAATGGGAGGGACCCTATGTCATCGAGGATGTCTATTGATCCGGAGCTATCAACATAAATAATGCCGAAGGCACTAACCCGAAGGTTGTCAATGGGTAACGAATAAAACACTATTCTCAGGTACACCTATTAATGTTGAAAGCAATATTATCCAAACTTTGACACCAGAAGAACACATAAAGGAAACCTTCCGAAACACTCCAGAATCATGCGAATTAGGGAGGTACGTGATACGTAAGTAAACGGACTCCAAAAAATCCACAAAAATATTTTTGTCAGTTTTGGAATTTTCAGAAAATTAGGAAAATAAGAAACTTCCAGGAAAGGGACCCTGGTGGGCACGATACACCAGGGCGCGCCAGGCATGCCTGGCACTCCCAGGTGGGTTGTGCCCACCTCGGGTACTTTTGGACTCCGTGTTTCTTCCGTTCTGCTTGTTCCCCAAGATAAAAAAAATCTATATATACCTCCCAAACCTATTGACCTCCGTATCGCGGAGAAATCTCTTGTTTTCTTTTCTTGTTGTTTTTTGTTAGATCCAATCCATCATGGCCGCTTCAAGCTCCTCCAAGGACAAGTTCTTCAACAACGTCATCAACCCATATCTGCGGGAGGTGATGCAGCACCCTCAAGCTATCCAGATGCGCGATGGGGTGCTGCACATCCGCGATGTGCAAGGACCCAAGGGGACTGGATCCGTGGAGGCCAGGCTTGAAGCTATGGAGCAGGACATCTTCAAGTGCAAGGGGATGGTAGAACATGGACTCAATGCCAGTCACCTCATGATCGCGTACTATACCTATGATCTCAAGGTGGATGGCAAGTCCATAAAGGACATCATCTTCTTCCTCAACGAGAAAATAAACTTCCTCCATAGCCAGATCCATAACCTTCAAAGCCAAGTATTTGAATATGAGGCGAGGTTTAAAGGTATGAGTTTTGCTGCCAGTTCAGGATCCTGGAGACTCACTCCTCCTCTTATGATGGTGAGCCTCTCCCATGGAAACCCGAGGACAAGAAACCTTCTACTTCATCACCACCACCAAAAGAAAAATGAATATTGGGTATGGGCACTCCCCTTGGCTTTCGCCAAGCTTGGGGGAGGTGCCCCGGTATCGTATCATCTCCACTATCTTTTGCCTTTACTTTCTTAGTTTGATCCATGGTCATCTTTTGCTATTAGATGAATAAAAGTTTAGTTTGATCCTTTCTTTTTGTGAGTTTTCTTAGTGATCAATCCTTGTAATGTGTGCGAGATATATAATAAAGTTTTAGTTTTAGTTTTGCCTTCTTTACTTCTCTTGTTTCAATAAAAAGAAAGGAATAAAAGAAAAAGATCATATGCTAATCTTATGGTAAGTGATGACATTACACGAGGAAAAGTATAAGTAGAAAAATTTATTTTAGTTTGACAAACATAGCATTTGTTAATGATGCAACTCATGAAAGAATTAATAAGGGAAGAGAAGATTCACATTTAAATATACTATCCTAGAATTTTTTTATGATTGTGAGCAGTCATCAAAATATTATATGCCAAAATTGTTGATGTTGGACAAGGAAGAAAACTTAATTATTTATGTTTGTTCATATTCATATAGAAGTTATATTGTCATAGATACTTCAACATGTGGTGCTTGCCCCTATCTTTGCTAGCCAAAAACTCCGCACTAAGTAGAGATACTACTTGTGCATCCAAAACCCTTAAACCCTATCTTGTTTGAGAGTCCACCATACCTACCTATGCATTGAGTAACATCCTTCAAGTAAGTCGTCATTGGTGCAAAAAGGGCAATAAAAATTTCTTCTAAAAGTGTGAGATCATTTAGTGTAAGAGAAAATTGAGTGTTGTACGAACTTGTGATGGTGAAGAATAAAAGCGATAGACTGCATAATAAAGGTTACCATCACAAGGGGCAATATAACATGATGTTCTCTTGCACTAAGGGGTTGAGCATACAAACAAAAAGCGCATGGCAACCTCTGCTTCACTCTGCGAAGGGCCTATATTTTACTTTCATGTATTTACTTTTATGCAAGAGTCAAAGTTTTTCTCTATTCCTTTTATTTTTCTCCTTTGGCAAGCATCATGTGGTGAGGAAAGATCTAGGCCAATTCAATATGGGTAGCATAAGTTATTATTGTTGACATCACCCTTGAGGTGAATGCGTTGGGAGGCAAAACTATAAGCCCCTATCTTTCTATGTGTCCGGTTGAAATGTTTTGCCCATGTGTACACGGTGAGTGTTAGCAATCATAGAAGACTAAATGATGGTTGAGTATGTGGACTTGCCTAAAGGCTCTGATACGTGGCCCTTCCTTAAAAGATGATGAATTGTAGTTGCAAAGTAGCCCGAGAGCATAGTTTGTTGGTTTCCAATAGAGTTTATGCTTTATACTTCGATGTTGTGATGAATTGTCACTTGTTCATGAGAGGTCTATGATAAAAGTTCTAGATAAAAGTTTTATGTTAAAGTTTTTGTTGTTATAATAAGTCACATGATGCTATGTCCATATTTTTGTTTTTATCGACACCTCTCTCTAAGCATGTGGACATGTTTTTCGATTTTGGTTTTCACTTTAGGACAAGCGAGGTCTAAGCTTGGGGGAGTGGATACGTCCATTTTGCATCATGTTTTCCTACTGTTATTTATGTTGTTTTATTGTATAATAATGCTTTTTGGAGTAATTCTAATGCCTTTTCTCTCATAATATGCAAGGTATACACCAAGGGGGAGAATTCCGGTAGCTGGAAATCTGGACCTGAAAAAGCTATGTCAAGCTACCTATTCTGCACAACTCCAAATGAGCTGAAACTTCCTAAGGATTTTTATGGAATATTTAAGAATTATTGGAGCAAATAAGTACCATAGGGTGGCCACGAGGTGGGCACAACTCACCTGGGCGCGCCAGGAGGCCTAGGGGCGCCCTGGTGGGTGTTGCCCTCCTCGGCCCACCTCTGGTGCCCATCTTCTGGTATATAATTAATTTTGACCTAGAAAAAATCAGAGGAGGACTTTCGGGATGAAGCGCCGCCGCCTCGAGGCGGAACTTGGGCAGGAGCAGTTTTGCCCTCCGGCGGAGCGATTCCACGGGGGAACTTCCCTCCCGGAGGGGGAAATCATCGTCATCATCATCACGAACAACTCTCCCATCTCGGGGAGGGCTATCATCATCAACATCTTCACAACAGCAACTCCTCTCAAACCCTAGTTCATATCTTGTGTCCAATCTTTGTATCAAAACTATAGATTGGTGCTTGTGGGTGATTAGTACTGTTGATTACATCTTGTAGTTGATTACTATATGGTTTATTTGGTGGAAGATTATATGTTCAGATCCATTATGCTATTTAATACCCCTCTGATCTTGAGCATGTTTATCATTTGTGAGTAGTTACTTTCGTTCTTGAGGTCATGGGAGAAATCATGTTGCAAGTAATCATGTGAACTTGATATGTGTTCGATATTTTGATGATATGTATGTTGTCATTCTCTTAGTGGTGTCATGTGGAGTAGTTATGGGCCTGATACTTCACCATATTTGGGCCTAAGGGAATGCATTGTGGAGTAGTTATGAGTCGGTGGGTTGCGAGAGTGACAGAATCTTAAACCCCAGTTTATGCGCTATTCCATAAGGGACCGACTGGATCCAAAAGTTTAATGCTATGGTTAGAATTTATCCTTAATACTTTTCTCGCAGTTGCGGATGCTTGCGAGAGGGTTAATCATAAGTAGGAGGTTTGTTCAAGTAAGAACAGCACCTAAGCACCGGTCCACCCACATATCAAATTATCAATGTAGTGAACATGAATTAAGCCAACATGATGAAAGTGACTAGATGAAATTCCCGTGTACCCTCAAGAACACTTTGCTTATCATAAGAGATCGTTTTGGCCTGTCCTTTGCCTCAAAAGTATTGGGGGATACCTTGCTGCACTTTTGTTACTACTATCATTACTTGCTCGTTACAAGTTATCTTGCTATCAAACTACTCTGCTACTTACAATTTTAGCACTTGCAGACATTACCTTGCTGAAAACCACTTGTCATTTCCTTCCGCTCCTCGTTGGGTTTGACTCTCTTACTTATCGAAAAGGCTACAATTGACCCCATATACTTGTGGTCATCAGCTATATGCTCTACTGTGTTGTTTTCAGGTAGCTATCGTACTGTGACGTTAAAATATATCAATGGGCCTGATATGAAATTGGCAAACAGTTGTTTGATATGAAATGTGAATTTGCATAATACAAGAATTATTAATTGTAAACTAGTAAACTTGCTAAATGGGTCATGGAACTTTGCAAACGGTTCTAGCACTAAAAGCGTGTGTGATGGATAGCACAATGCCACACAGTTTTCTTCATCAAATCGTGTGTGATGCAGTTGATAAAAGAAAACGGTTAACCAAGGCGGAGCGTGTGTGATAGTTACACCTATCACACACGAGCCTATACATAAACCTTTGTGGGATGTACAAACGAACGGAACCGTTTTCCTTGGATTGACTGTGTGGGATGTACATACGAACAGAAATGTTTTCCCTGCATTGACCATCTGGGATGTACATATGAACGAAAACGTTTTCCCTGGATTGACTGTGTGGGATGTACATAAGAACAGAAATGTATTCCGTGGATTGACTATGTTATATACATACGAGCGGGAATGTTTTTCTGGGATTCACCGTGTGGGATGTACATACGAACGGAAACGATTGGGATTTTGATGCCTCAGCCGATAGCACACGCGCTCATTTTGTGGATCTGAGTGCCGAAGCTATCTGATGTAACTCGATTATGAAATCCCGGTTGTTATTATACGGATACGAAATATCTGGTGTGTTTTTATAAGAAATATCAATTTGATTAGTACATGGATTACCAATAATAGGCTAATTACCCTGCTTATTGGGGTTTTCTATTGCAGACGGTTACTCAGACAGCACAGATTGCAAAAGGTTGGGAGGCAAAACTGTAATCCCCTATCTTTCTCTGTATCTGATTGAAACTTGTACCCATAAGTATCACGTAAGTGTTAGCAATTGTGAATGACTAAATGATAGTTGAGTATGTGAACTTGCTGAGAGGCTCTTATATTGATTCTTTCCGATGTTATGATAAATTGCAATTGCTTCAATGACTGAGATCATAGTTTGTTAGTTTTCAGTGAAGTTTCTGATTCATACTTTACCTTGTGAATTAATTGTTACTTTAGCATAAGAAACTATATGACAATATATGTTGTTGTTCTAAAGATTATCATGATGCCCTCATGTCCGTATTTTATTTTATCGACACCTCTATCTCTAAACATGTGGACATATTTTTCGATATCGGCTTTTGCTTGAGGACAAACGAGGTCTAAGCTTGGGGGAGTTGATACGTCCATTTTGCATCATGCTTTTATATTGATATTTATTGCATTATGAGCTGTTATTACACGTTATATCACAATACTTATGCCTATTCTCTCTTATTTTATAAGGTTTACATGAAGAGGGAGAATGCCGACAGCTGGAATTCTAGACTGAAAAAGGAGCAAATATTAGAGACCTATTCCGCACAACTCCAAAAGCCCTGAAACTTCACGGAGATTTTTTTTGGAAAATATAAAAAATATTTGGCGAAGAAAGCACCAGAGGGGGCCACCTGCCATCACAAGGATGGAGGGCGTGCCCTACCCCTGGGTGCGCCCTTCGGTCTTGTGGGCCCCCTGGCAGGCCCCCGACGCCCATCTTCTGCTATATGGTTTGTTTTGACCTAGAAAAATTAGAGGGAAGCTTTTGGGATGAAGCGCCGCCATCTCGAGGCGGAACCTTGGTAGAACCAATCTAGGGCTCCGGCGGAGCTGTTCTGCCGGGGAAACATCCCTCCAGGAGGGGGAAATCATCGCCATTGTCATCACCATCGATCCTCTCATCGAGAGGGGGTCAATATCCATCAACATCTTCACCAGCACCATCTCCTTTCAAACCCTAGTTCATCTCTTGTATCCGATCTTTATCTCAAAACCTCAGATTGGTACCTGTGGGTTGCTAGTAGTGTTGATTACTCCTTGTAGTTGATGCTATATTGGTTTATTCGGTAGAAGATCATATGTTCAGATCCTTAATGATAATTAATACTCCTCTAATTATGAACATGAATATGCCTTGTGAGTAGTTACGTTTGTTCCTGAGGACATGGGAGAAGTCTTGTTATAAGTAATCATGTGAATTTGGTATTCGTTCGATATTTTGATGAGATGTATGTTGTCTTTCCTCTAGTGGTGTTATGTGAACATCGACTACATGACACTTCACCATGATTTGGGCCTAGGGGAAGTGAGGGAGTTCCGGACTAGGGGGTGTCCGGATAGCCGAACTATCATGATCGGCCGGACTCCAAGACTATGAAGATACAAGATTGAAGACTTCGTCCCATGTCCGGATGGGACTTTCCTTGGCATGGAAGGCAAGCTTAGCGATACGGATATGTAGATCTCCTACCATTGTAACCGACTCTGTGTAACCCTAGCCCTCTCCGGTGTCTATATAAACCGGATGGCTTTAGTCCATAGGACGAACAACAATCATACCATAGGCTAGCTTCTAGGGTTTAGCTTCCTTGATCTCGTGGTAGATCTACTCTTGTAACACACATCATCAATATTAATCAAGCAGGATGTAGGGTTTTACCTCCATCAAGAGGGCCTGAACCTGGGTAAAACATCGTGTCCCTTGTCTCCTGTTACCATCCACCTAGACGCACAGTTCGGGACCCCCTACCCGAGATCCGCCGGTTTTGACACCGACATTGGTGCTTTCATTGAGAGTTCCTCTGTGTCGTCACCGATAGGCTCGATGGCTTCTTCGACCATCATCAACGACGCAGTCTGGGGTGAGACCTTTCTCCCCAGACAGATCTTCGTATTCGGCGGCTTTGCATTGCGGACCAATTCGCTTGGCCATCTGGAGCAAATCGAAAGCTACGCCCCTGGCCGTCAGGTCAGATTTGGAAGTTTGAACTTCACGGCTGACATCCGCGGGGACTTGATCCTCGATGGATTTGAGCCACAGCCGAGCGTGCCGCACTGTCACGGCGAGCATGATTTAGCTCTGCAGCCGGACAGTACCCTGGAGGCCGCACTCCCACCCGCTCCGATCTTCAATTCGGAACCGGCTGCGCAGATCAAGGACGGATGGCTAGACACCACCTCGGGGGCTACAACCTCTACGGCGATAGAGCCGAACACTGACCTTGTCCCTCATAAAGCTCGTGACTTCGAGGTGCCGGACTCCTCGCCGGACTCCAAACCTCCCGCGCCCCCTCCGATCGAATCCGATCGGGCGCCGATCATGGAGTTCACCGCAGCGGACATCTTTCAACACTCACCTTTCGGCGACATCTTGAGTGCGCTAAAGTGTCTCTCATTATCAGGAGAGCCCTGGCCGGACTGCGGCCAGGACAGTTGGGATGCGGACGACGAAGAAATTCAAAGCCCACCCACCTCCCAGTTAGTATCCACTGTCGACGATCTAACCGACATGCTAAACTATGACTCCGAAGACATCGACGGTATGGACGACGATGCCGGAGACGACCAAGAACCAGCGCCTACCGGGCACGGGAAAGCCACCCCAACTCACGACGTATACATGGTGGATACACCAAAAGGAAGCGATAATGAGGAAAAACGGGACGTGGCGAAGGACAACTCCCCCAACAAACAACCAAAACGGCGACGCAAGCGCCGCCCGAAGACCGGCCTCGATAAAAACGGCACCCATATGGACCCGGCCCTAGAGCAGGGCGAAGCGGTGGACGACGCACATGTCACCAAGCAGCCAGCCGGACATGAACTGGACAAGCAACCCATCCCCGGCGAAGACGATCTCACATCACCAGAGCATACGAAACTTCATAAAAGGCTCGTCGCCACTGCAAGAAGTTTTAAGAAGCAAAAGCGGAAGCTCAAAACAGTGGAGGACGCACTCAGAATGACATGGAGCAAAGTACTCAACAGCGCAGATAAACATGGCGCTAGTCACCAGACAAAGAGCTACCCGAAGCGCAAGCTGTTGCCCGAATTTGACGAGGAGGCCTTAGAGCCCCCGCAGTCAAAAAAGAAAGAAGCCGCCTGGCCGGATAGACAACCAGATGACAGGCCAAGAGTAACAAGGGGCGCCGCACACAAGCCGGCACACGATCAGCATAAAGATCCTCGGAAAAAGGACGACCCAGTCAGATCTATTTACGGGCCAAAAAAGAAGACTCCAGGAAGCAACATAACCCGCCGAGCATTTGAAGACAACGGCACACCCAAATGTAGGGGCGCCGCACACCCACTATGTTTCACCGACGTGGTACTGGATCATGGATTTCCAGCGGGATTCAAACCCGTAAACATAGAGGCATATGACGGAACAACAGACCCCGGAGTCTGGATTGACGATTACATCCTACACATACATATGGCCAGAGGAGACGATCTCCATGCCATGAAATACCTACCCCTCAAGCTCAAAGGGCCAGCTCGGCATTGGCTTAAAAGCCTCCCAGAAAATACCATTGGAAGTTGGGAAGAGCTTGAGGATGCGTTTCGAGCAAATTTTCAGGGGACCTATGTCCGCCCTCCGGATGCAGACGATTTAAGTCACATAACTCAACAGCGCGGAGAGTCAGCATGCAAATTCTGGAACAGGTTCCTCACTAAAAAGAACCAAATAGTCGACTGTCCGGATGCTGAAGCCTTAGCAGCCTTTAAACACAACGTCCGAGACGAATGGCTTGCCAGACACCTCGGCCAGGAAAAACCAAGAACAATGGCCGCACTAACAAGCCTCATGACCCGCTTTTGCGCGGGGGAAGACAGCTGGCTGGCTAGATGCAGCACCAGTGACCCAAGTACATCCGAAGTCAGGGATGGAAATGGGAAATCACGACGCAGAAAAGATCAGCGCCGGAATAAGGAAAATGGCCTGAATAGTACGGCGGTCAACGCCGGATTCAAAAGCTCTCGGCCGAACAACAAAACACTGCCCCTCAAGGACAACAGTGACGAGCTATCCAACCTAAACAAGATGCTGGATAGACTATGTCAAATACATGGTACCTCTGGGAAGCCTGCAAACCATACCCACAGAGATTGTTGGGTCTTCAAATAGTCCGGCCGACTTAACGCCGAACACAAGGGGCTTGACACACCAAGCGAAAGTGACGAAACCCAAAAGCAGCACTCGGGAAAACAGAAGACTTTCCCAGTAGAAGTCAAAATAGTGAACTCACTTCATGTGATAACACGAAAAGACAGCGTGTCACCTGCAATACCAGGACACCGCCCGCAGAATGGGGATAGACCCTACCAAAATTCGCCATAGCAGCACTTCCTTCAAAGGAGTGACGCCAGGCCTTTAAGCCAATTATACAGGCTCTATACCACTAGAGGTTGTGTTCGGTTCATCCAACAACCTCCGTCGCGAAAAGCTCACTCTCCATCGCCCCATTCAACAGTAGCCCTTAAGCACTACTGGGGTGCGGAGCTTTCGCCAGCCCTAAGGCAATACCACATTACGCGTTTCTTACGCTTAAAAATGCCCGGTCAACATGGCATAATCTCATTAAAAAGTAACTCTGAGTGTTCCTCGACCACGGAGAACGTGAGACTGCCTCGACAGCCACACACTAATCAGACCTTGCAGGTCAAAGCCCCTAAAAATAGGTCATTCAGACCTCGGACATGGTTAAGCGAGTCCGGCGTAACTAAACAAGGGGCTTCCCAGCCGCATATCCCCTTTATAAGGGGCCGCGTATCTAAATGATGAGAGCCAATAAAGCTCAACTTTCTTCATTCTATTCTATTTTAATACAACTTCTGCATGATATTTCTTGGAAACTAAGTCCTTCTCTTTTACAGATGAAGCACGTGCTACACCCGTCCAGGATACAGCACAACGGAGACACAGGCGCAGACGTGCAGCAGGGACCCGTTGCAAGGATTCTTTTCAGATTAAGACCCTGCGTAAACCTTTCTTAATGTCTCTTGTTGATACACATCCCCTGGTTTCCCACCATAGCCGAGGAGGAGGCTGGCGTTTTGGCATCGGCCGCGTTAGAAGTTCCGGCCTGTACCTGGACACTAGGGGCTTAGGGCATTGTTCTGCCCGGTATCATAAAGACCGAACACCTCAGGGAGTGTTCGGCGTCTCGAGTTAGGCCTTATATGCATCAGCTCCGAATCATGTGTTTGGTCAAATGTTGGGTTTGCCCGGCTCCTATGTTTTGCTGCCTTACGTTCCGTATCATCGGCTAACGCGGCACCAGGAGAACTACTGCGATTGTGCCCCGGTTCGGCCGGGCGAGCACCTCAGTAGAGAAAGCCGAAAATTGACTGTCATGATATAGCGAGAGACTGGTCAACCACTCGATCGACCATTGGAATGTTTAGAATTCCTCCGCTTGGACGAAGGACTGCTTCCCGGTCAGGCACATACGCGCCCCGAGTTCGGGGAAGAGCGGTGCCACCAGGGGCTATATAGTAGCCCCACATTCGAGCTCCTATGGCTAAGTGAAAGTGATAAAGCATTATAGTCCGGTTGCCTAGTTTGCTACGCTATCACCTCCTTAAAAGGACCAAGACGTTGGATTAAGTGTGAAAAAGCGCTTTTCTTTTTGCAAACACCCCCGCACCATGTGCGTGGGGGCTGAAGCCAAAGACTGCCATCTTTCAGATTATACATACATATACGGCCGCACAGGAGATAGTTCAATACTTGAACACACAAGTATAAAAAGCTATTGCATTATAAACATGATCTCAGAAATCATACATGTCATTCAAACATAACATCTTTCGAGCACTGCGACTCTATTAAACGAGCGCCCTGCAGGACTTCCTCAAAATAGTGCTTGGTGGGGAATCGGCTTTTGTCCGAACCCCGGGATGCAACAGCAGTGGCATCCATCTCCGCCCAGTATGTCTTACCACGGGCGAGAGCCATCCGTGCACCTTCTATGCATGCCGACCGCTTCATCGCCCCAATACGCGGCACCGCCCCAAGGAATTGCTGCAACAAGCCAAAATAACTCTTCGGCTTGGGCCTTTTTGGCCATAGATGAGCGACCACATCCGTCATGGCAAGTCTGGACAATCTATTCAGCTCAGCCCACTCAACCAGCCGATCACTCAACGGAAGTGGACGCTCCAGACTATGGAATTGAGACCAGAAAAGCTCTTCCATTTCGTGATCCTTCTGGCTTCGAAAGTGCACGACTGCGTCCGCCGCACTCGCCGCCAAGTCCAGATAAGGATCCTCCGCACCGTACAATCGGCCCAGCTGAGCATACTTCGGATCCGTGAACTTCCTACACAGCATAAAGGGCTTTCCAGCCACAATGTCTCCGACCTGACGCAGTTCCTCCTTCATAGCCCGCATCGCACTATGGGCATCCTTGGCTTCGACGTTGGCCTTCTTCAGGTCCTCTTGCTCCACTCGGCGTTCTCTTTCAAGAACCTCCTGGCGGTCGGTAGCAACTTTTAATTTCACGGCCATTCCGGCCATCTCCTCCCTGCTTCGGCAGTGAGCAGCCTTCTCGGCTTCTAGCTCTTCCGCTACCTTCGAGGCAGCCGCCTCGCTTTTTCTGGCTTGCTCCTTGGCCCGAGCAAGTTCTGCTCGAAGGCCTTCCACAGCAGCAGCACTATCTGCATCAAGCATACAAATTGTAAGGAATGGGCGTCAGCTCCCTTACTAGGCGACCGCAGAGCAACCACATACCTTGTGACTCATCAAGTCGTTTATTGACTAGCGAGATGTCCGCATCCGCAACGTCGAGTTGCCTCTTCAGCTCGGCAAATCCATCAGTTCGGCTGGCCACCGAACGTTCCGCCACCTGCATAGGAAAGGCGACAATCTATAACTGAGATTATGATCCTCGGCACGCTGCCGTTTTCGACAGCATACCAAGTCTCAGGGGCTACTATCTATACAGGGCGCACTTCATGTGCAAAAACTGTCAAAAGGTATGTCATTTTTTGCGTACCTCAAATCCCGTCAGCAAACTTCCGACGGACTCACACAATCCGCTTTCGGCAGACGAGATCCTCTCAATCACCATACTCATTAATGTGCGGTGATCTTCTGAGATGGACGCCCTCTTAAGCAAATCCTGCAGCTCCACCGGCCGTACTCCAATGGGTGTCGCACTCTCTGGCCCCGCCGGACTCGGGGAGACCCTCCACGACGACACCTCAGGGTTGTCCACCCTGCACGATGGGGTGGCAGATGGAGGCGTTTCGCTCTCCATCATCTCCGGACGAAGGTCTCCCGAAGATGAGATGTGCTGAGACGGGCTGAGATCCGAACTACAAGATGAAAACTTCGGTTACCTTTAGAGATTAAGCAGGGGTGTCCACTATTACAAAATTCCCCCTTTTTTACTTATGGCTCGCTGGAGGGCTGATTCCTCCGAGGAGACAGTACGGCCGGGGCTCTTCCCGGCACAGGACCTTCCGGTACAGATTTCTTTCCCCGCTTTGAGGCCTTGGCCTCCGGGTCTTCGGAAGCGGTCCTCTTCTCCCCCTGGAAGGAGGGACTCTCGATTCCTCCCTTACTGAAAGCCTCCGTGGCTGAGGTGGTAGTTCCCCTGTGCCCTTCTTCGCCCTCCTCCGAAGGTGCAACCTCTAACATTTTGATTAACACGGGATCCTGCGTGGTCTCAGGGAGGGGGGCCGGACACCGTATCAGTTTTGCTTGCACTATCCACTTCTGTCCAAGGGATAGCTGGTTAAAAGGCAAACCCACAGTAAATGAATGGACGATGTGTCCGGACACAGGGCTACTTACTTGAGTATCCGGGCGATTGGAGCTTAGGCCAGCATCCTCGGTCAATTCCGGACGCATCTCTTGCGATCCAAAGAACAGTTTGTACATCTCCGCGGGTGTCAAACCCATGAAGTGTTGAAGAGCTCATGGCCCCTCCGGATTAAATTCCCACAGGCAGAGGGGGCGATGTTTGCAGGGCAGTAGGCGCCGGATCAACATAACCTGTACCACTACGGCCAGATTGATCTCCCTTTCTTGGAGGCCTCGAATCCGGTCCTGCAACAGGGGAACATCCTTGGACGGCCCCCAGTCACGCCCCTTGTTGACCCATGACGTCAGCCGCTGTGGAGGGCCCGAGCGGAAGACGGGCGGCAGCCTCTGCCTGCTGCCCCTGGGAGCGGTGATATAGAACCACTCATGTTGCCACAAGCCGAGCTCCTCCTGAAACGAGCCCTCGGGCCATGGAGCATCGGCCCGCTTACTTATAACCGCCCCGCCGCACTCTGCCTGACGCCCCTCAATCATCTTCGGCTCCACGTTGAAGGTTTTGAGCCACAAGCCGAAGTGAGGGGTAGTGCGGAGGAAGGCTTCACAGACAACAATGAATGATGAGATGTGGAGGATGGACTCCGGAGCCAAGTCATGGAATTACAACCCATAGTAAAACATGAGCCCCCTCACAAAGGGATCCGTCGGGAATCCTAAACCCCGACGGAGGTGAGACACGAACACGACGCTCTCGCCAAGCTCGGGAGTAGGAATAACTTGCCCTCGGGCAGGCAGCCTATGCGAAATCTCGTAGTTTAAGTACCTGGCGTCTCTTAGCTTTAGCACGTCCTCTTCCGTGACAGAGGAGGGCATCCATCGGCCTCGTAGGTCAGGGCCGGACATTGTCGAAGATCGAAGGTACCCGAATATGGAGCCCTGGGTGTTGGAACTCGGGGCGAGGGGCGGATTCGATAGAGGATTGAAGGAAAAGAACGGGCCTTGGTCTCATTATAAAGAGGAAGAATACCAAGAGCCGTCCCCGTGACCGTTTGGAACCCGCCTTCGATGGAGGGGGCGTGGCAACGGGTGCGGTTGGGTTACCCACGTCCGTATTGATGGGAGTCCCGGAATAAGGGGAACACGATCTCTGCTTCGACAAGACGTGCCAAGGAAACCGCCTCGCTAAACGCGCTGAGGTGATACAATAAAAACAATTCGAGTAAAGGCTTGGTAATGGTGTGACGTCACGCCACAAAATACGTCAGTAGATTGAACTTGTGTAGTATTATTCTCTCTAGGTGGTACGTGAAATTTATTTTTGCAGAGCCGGACACTATCCTGGTGTTCACAATCTTCTATAAATTATTCGGAGGAGGAACCCGCCTTGCAATGCTGAAGACAACATGCACGCCGGACTCGTCGTCATTGAAGCCTGGTTCAGGGGCTACTGAGGGAGTTCCGGACTAGGGGGTGTCCGGATAGCCGAACTATCATGATCGGCCGGACTCCAAGACTATGAAGATACAAGATTGAAGACTTCGTCCCGTGTCCAGATGGGACTTTCCTTGGCATGGAAGGCAAGCTTGGAGATATGGATATGTAGATCTCCTACCATTGTAACCGACTCTGTGTAACCCTAGCCCTCTCCGGTGTCTATATAAACCAGATGGCTTTAGTCCATAGGACGAACAACAATCATACCATAGGCTAGCTTCTAGGGTTTAGCCTCCTTGATCTCGTGGTAGATCTACTCTTGTAACACACATCATCAATATTAATCAAGCAGGACGTAGGGTTTTACCTCCATCAAGAGGGCCCGAACCTGGGCAAAACATCGCGTCCCTTGTCTCCTGTTACCATCCGCCTAGACGCACAGTTCGGGACCCCCTACCCGAGATCCGCCGGTTTTGACACTGATAGGAAGGCATTGGGAAGTAATAAGTAGATGATGGGTTGCTAGAGTAACAGAATCTTAAACCCTAGTTTATGTGTTGCTTCGTAAGGGGCTGATTTGGATCCATATGTTTCATGCTATGGTTAGATTTATCTTAATTCTTCTTTCGTAGTTGCGGATGCTTGCGAGAGGGGTTAATCATAAGTGGGAGGCTTGTACAAGGAAGGGCAGCACCCAAGCACCAGTCCACCCACATATCAAATTATCAAAGTAACGAATGTGAATCATATGAGCATGATAAAAAATAGCTTGACAATAATTCTCATGTGTCCTCGGGAGCACTTTGCTTTATATAAGAGTTCGTCCAGGCTTGTCCTTTGCTACAAAAAGGATTGGGCCACCTTGCTGCACCTTGTTTACTTTTGTTACTTGTTACCCGTTACGAATTGTCTTATCACAAAACTACCTGTTACCGATAATTTCAGTGCTTGCAGAGAATACCTTGTCATTTCCTTCTACTCCTTGTTGGGTTCGACACTCTTACTTATCGAAAGGGCTATGATAGATCCCCTATATTTGTGGGTCATCATGCGCTTGGCAGACTTGTGGTCTCCTCGGGACTCTTCTGGCCCTCTCTCCAAGTCACGTAGGTGTCTTCTGTTCCAAGAAAAATCATCGTAAAGTTTCATTCCGTTTGGACTCCATTTGATATTCCTTCTCTAAAAAAGTCAAAAACAAGGGAAAACAGAAATTGGCACTGGGCTCTAGGTTAATAGGTTAGTCCCAAAAATAATATAAAATAGCATATTAATGCATATAAAACATCTAAAACAGGTAATATAATAGTATTGAATAATAAAAATTTATAGATACGTTGGAGATGTATCATCTACATCGTGTCATCGTTCTTATTGCATTACTCCATTTCTCCATGAACTTAATACACTAGATGCATACTGGAGAGTGGTTGATGTGTGGAGTAATAGAGTAGATGCAGGCAGGAGTCGGTCTACTAATCTTGGACGTGATGCCTATATACATGATCATTGCCTTTGATATCGTCATAATTATTTGCTCTTCTATCAATTGCCCAATAGTAATTTGTTTACCCATCGTATGCTATTTACTCGAGAGAAGCCACTAGTGAAACCTACGCCCCCCGGGTCTATCTTTTATCATATTGTTTTAGAACTATTATTCCAAAAACCCAAAAATACCTTGCTGCACTCTTTATTTACTTATTTTATTTTGTGTTTTCGCAAGACCTATTTATCCAATCTCTTACAATTTAATCTATCTTTTTACCATAGAGGGATTGACAACGCCTCTTTCACGTCCGGTTGCAAGTATTTAGTCTTTGTGTGTAGATACCCTTTACATAGTGTTGCCTGGTTCTCCTACTGGATTGATAACCTTGGTTTTATAACTAAGGGAAATACTTACCGTAGCTTTGCTGCATCATCCCTTCCTCTTTGGGGAAATACAGACGCAGATTCAAGCCACAACACTAAGCAGGACCATCGGCAAGACACTCTTTTGGCGGAAGATTCGTGCATTTCTTTCGTTCCAAATGGTCCATGATATAAACATGGTTAATGAAGCCACCACATTCTGGTTTTGAATGTTGTTATCTGATTGATTGACTCACCAACCATTGGCGGACTGGAAGAGATGCCAAGTGGAGGTGTCGAGATTTCCGAGATGTAGCCACCCTTTTATCATTTCCCACAAACTGACCGTGTATTGATACTTGTAGAAGAGGTGGTCAATAGTCTTTGGTGCCTGATTGCATAGTGGGCATGCACCACAATTTTGCCATCCACATTTTGCCAACCGGTCATTGGTCCAAAACCTATTTTGGTTGGTGAGCCAAGCAAAAAAATCACCTTCGGCGGTGCCCAAGCTTTCCATACTGTGCATTTTAATGGGGACTGGATGGTGCCTGTGATTGAGCATCGTAAGCGGAGGCCACATAGTAGGCTCCATTAGGGGTGTGCTTCCAGACAATATCATCCTCCATATCTTCCTGAAGGTGGAAGTCACACAAAGTGGCCCAAAGGCGGACGAACTCCCGGAAGTGAGCTATCGAGAAACTTGGGGTGATGTTTATTTTAGAGATCCATGCATCATTTTTCAAGGCCTCTCAAATATTCCAACTTTTACACATGGAGCCTGCGTAGAAAAGTGGTGCATTATCCTTGGGCTTTTGATCATGGACCCAAGGTGCATCCCAAAAGGGGGTGCACGCCCCATTTCCCACAACGATGTTAGTGGAGGAATAGAAAAGATTGTATTTCATATCGTCACATGGGTTCCCTAGCCCAATCCACACCTTTCTTGGTTCCTTCCACTCAAACCATAGCCAGCGTAGCCTTAGAGCCCTTGCGGATTTTTCCGTGTTGAGCACGCTAAGCCCTCCAAATCCAAGAGGTCAACACACTTAATCCCAGTTTACTTTACATTTTGCACCAGTGGTCTTGTACGTGCCCGCCCAAAGGAAGCCCCGCTCGAGCTTGTTTACATTGCGGAGGGTGCATGGCAGAATAATGAGGGAGGTTATGATGTATAGTGATTGTGAGGAGAGCACCGACTTGACAAGCATTGCGCGACCAATGGAAGTGATGTTCTGACCGTCCTAGGGAACCAACTTGGAGGCCACCTTGTCCACCAAGAACTGGAATTTGACCGCCTTGAGCTTCCACACCGATAGTGGGAGGCCTAAATATTTCAACGAAAGGTTGCACGGGCCGTCGGAAGGTTCTGAAGCAAACTAGATAAGTTGATGCCTGTACATCAGATTGAAACCATGGAGCTCTTTGTGGAATTTGTGGCGAGGCCGGTGATGTCCCCAAAGAGGCGCAAAATGTTGGAGAGGTTGTCAATGTCCTTCTTGATAGGAGCCATAAACACAACCGCATCGTCCACGTATAGAGATGTTCGCAGCATCGCCTTGTGGCCGTGGATCCTGTGGAACAGACCTTTAGTCATTGCCACCTCCATGGTTTTTTGTAGTGGGTCAATGGCTAACCGTCTCCAACGTATCTATATTTTATGAAGTATTCATGCCATGTTTACAACAAATATATATGGTTTTGGTATGATTCAAATGGAACTAACCCGGTTGACGTTGTTTTCAACACAACTACCGTGGTGTTGTTTTTTGTGAAGAAATAAAAGTTCTCAGAATGGGCTGAAACTTTTTGACGATTTTTTGGAACAAAAGAGACCCCGAAGCTTCATGGGAGGACCAGAAGAGGCACGAGGTGTCACACCTAATATGCGACCCTATCCAAGAGGAACTCGAAGGTCCTACCAAGGATAGAAGCGCATGTTGAAGACATTTTGCAAGGTGGATATCATTACATCGTACCATTACATAATAGATGGGGATACATACAAAAGGCATACAATAACACATGAATACAACAACATCATACATATGAGAAACATCTGACTACGGATGAAACACAAACAGAAACTCAAACGACATCCACCCTACTAGCCCAGGCTGCCGACCCGGAACCTATCCCCTGATCGAAGCAGAAGCAGAAGACGAACTTCAAAACAAGTAAACATCGTCTCGCGTCATGACCATCGCATTACATGTAACTGTTGTTGTAGTAATCTGTGAGCCTCAAGGACTCAGCAACCCCATTACCATGGGTATCAATACTATCAAAGCTTAATGGGTAAGGAATGGGTAAGTGGTGAGGTTGCAGCAAGCGACTAAGCATTGTTTGGTGGCTAACTTATGAGTACAAGAGTAAGATGAGAAACTACGCAAACGGTCGCAAACTAGTAATGATCAAGAAGTGATCCCGAACTACTTACGTTCAAACATAACCCCACCGTGTTCTCTTCTCGACTCACTCAAAAAGAGACAATCACGGTTACACACGCGGTTGGTGTGTTTTAATTCAAATCTGGTGTCAAGTTCTCTACAACCGGATATTAAAAATACCCATCTGCCACATAACCGCGGGCATGACTCTCGAAAGTTTAAACCCTGCGGGGGTATCCTAACTTAGCCCATGACAATCTCAAGATCCGCGGAGACACCCTCCGATCAGACTCAGAATCCGGTGCACAAGACATTTTGACAATGGTAAAACAAGTCCAGCAAGACCACCCGGTGCATCGATACCCCGATAGGAGCCGCGCGTATCTTGTTCTCAGGACAACACCGTCTATGCTAAGTGGACGATAGCCAAAAACCTCAAGTTGCCCCGAGGTGGCACCGCCGACTGCTAGGTAGGTGGACCAATAATCATGAGGAGCACTGGCCCGGGGGGTTGATTAAGAATCCTCGGGGTCTAGAAAATCCCTATGCAAGTTCTAGTTGTTATTAGGCAAATGGTAAAACCAATGTTGGGCCTTGCTAGAAGAGTTTTATTCAAAGTAAACTGTCAAGAGGGGCCCATAAACCCTCACCGTGTTAGGGACACAAAATCAAGGAACATAACACCGGTATGACAGAAACTAGGGCGGCAAGAGTGGAACAAAACACCAGGCAAAAGGCCGAGCCTTCCACCCTTTACGAAGTATATCGATGCAATAATTAAATAAGAGATATTGTGATATCCATATCCCAACATGGAACAACCTGCAACTAGCAACACTATAAGAAGGGCTAAGCAAAGGGGTAACATAGTAAAACAACGGTCCGCTGGGATGGTGAAAAAGTTTAGAGGTTGTTTCATGGCATATTGGGAGGCTTGATAAACAAGTGGTAGGAAGCGCGACATAGCTATAGCATCGAGACAACTAGCATAGGAAAGACAGTAGTGAGATCCAAGGTGACGGTCATCTTGCCTGAAATCCTGCTAGGAAGAAGAACGAGTCCATGAAGAAGACGAACGGGCATATATGAACCAAGCGTAGTCAAATGAATCATCACGATCGCAACGAAACAGGAACTATCGAGAAGAAGCACATCCGAAAAGAAGCAAACAACATGGTAAACACACAACACATAAGCATGGCATGATGATCAACCAAGTATGATGCATGACAAGGCTACATGATGCTACACATGGCAGGAGATGATGCATACAAGAACATCACATCAAAGAAAGTTTCAATGTGGCCGGAAACAACAGATAACAATTCCGGTAAGTCCTCATATGAAAATTTTCAAAATTGGTCCAGATCTGAACAAAACATTAAGTTGAAGTTGTTAAACAACAAGTTAAAGTGCACCATGATGATCTACACATTTTCTAGTCAAGTTACATATAAGGTTCATTTAATTCGGAGCTACGGTCTAGAAAATATGAGCAACACAAGTTAAACATGGCATTGATGCAAAGTGTATTCAAACATCAAGCAAACACACTTGAAACATGGATGCAACAAGATAACATGAAACTACATGCAAAACTAAGCAAGTTTCAAGTAGAGCATGATCAAAACGGAGCAACGGAGAGAACTGGGAGACCCGAGCGAATGCAAGTTTTGAAAAACATGCAGATGATACATCTCCAACGTATCTATAATTGTTGATTGTTCCATGCTATTATATTACCCCTTTTGGATGTTTATGGGCTTTATTTTACACATTTATATCATTTTTGGGATTAACCTACTAACCGGAGGCCCAACCCTTATTGTTGTTTTTTGCCTATTTCAGTATTTCGAAGAAAAGGAATATCAAACGGAGTCCAAACGGAATGAAACCTTCGGGAGCGTGATTTTTGGAACGAACATGATCCAGAGGACTTGGAGTGCAAGTCAAGAAGCAGCCAAGGCCTCCACGAGATAGGAGGGCGCCCCCCCCCCTATAGGGCGTGCCCCCTATCTCGTGGGCCCCTCGGGCGTCCACCGACATACTTCTTCCTACTATATAAGCCTACATACCCCGAAAACATCCAGGGAGCCAACGAAACACAATTTCCACCGCCGTAACCTTCTGTATCTGCGAGATCTCATCTTGGAGCCTTCGCCAACACTCTGCCGGAGGGGGAATCGACCATGGAGGGCTTCTACATCAACATCCTTGCCCTCCGATGAGTTGTGAGTAGTTTACCACAGACCTACGGGTCCATAGTTATTAGCTAGATGGCTTCTTCTCTCTTTTTGGATCTCAATACAATCTTCTCCCCCTCTCTTGTGGAGATCTATTCGATGTGAACTCTTTTTGCAGTGTGTTTGTCGAGATCCGATGAATTGTGGGTTTATGATCAAGTTTATCTATGAATAATATTTGAATCTTCTCTGAATTCTTGTATGTATGATTGAGTTATCTTTGTGAGTCTCTTCGAATTATCAGTTTGGTTTGGCCTACTAGATTGATCTTTCTTGCCATGGGAGAAGTGCTTAGCTTTGGGTTCAATCTTGCGGTGTCCTTTCCCAGTGACAGCAGGGGCAGCAAGGCACGCATTGTATTGTTGCCATCGAGGATAAAAAGATGGGGTTTATATCATATTGCTTGAGTTTATCCCTCTACATCATGTCATCTTGTTTAATGCATTACTCTGTTCTTATGAACTTAATACTCTAGATGCAGGCATGAGTCGGTCGATGTGTGGAGTAATAGTAGTAGATGCAGGCAGGAGTCGGTCTACTTGTCACGGACGTGATGCCTATATACATGATCATGCCTAGATAATCTCATAATTATTCGCTTTTCTATCAATTGCTCGACAGTAATTTGTTCACCCACCGTAATACTTATGCTATCTTGAGAGAAGCCTCTAGTGAAACCTATGGCCCCCGGGTCTATCTCTTATCATATTTGCTCCCAATCTACTTTTATTTGCATCTTTACTTTTTGCATCTATATTATAAAATACCAAAAAAATATTATCTTATCATATTATTTCCATTAGATCTCACTTTCGCAAGTGGCCGTGAAGGGATCGACAACCCCTTTATTGCGTTGGTTGCGAGTTCTTTGTTATTTTGTGTAGGTGCGTGGGACTTTTGAGGAGCCTCCTACTGGATTGATACCTTTGTTCTCAAAAACTGAGGGAAATACTTACGCTACTATTGCTGCATCACCCTTTCCTCTTCAAGGAAAACCAACGCAAGCTCAAGACGTAGCAGCAGATGAAATGCACATGATGACATGGCAAAGTGCAACATGCAAGCGGATGACATGGCAACGACGTTGAATAACTGGAAGGCATCTGGCGCATCGGTCTCAGGGCGTTACACGAGGTTCCCACGAGGCACCAAGGCGCGCCCAGGGAGTGATGGTGTCATCATGCCTCGTGTGCCCATCTTAGCCATCTTGACGTGAGACTGACGCCAAAAAATCCTATAAATAGAGAACCACGAGAAATAACCCTAGAACTTCAACTCCGCCGCCGCAAGCGTCTGTACCTTTGAAATACCATCTGGAGCCCTGTTTCGGCAGCCTACCGGAGGGGGAAATCATCACCGGAGGCCATCTTCATCATCCCGGCAGCCACCATGATAAGGAGGGAGTAGTTCACCCTCGAGGCTGAGGGTATGTACCAGTAGCTATGTGTTTGATCTCTCTCTCTCTCTTGTGTTGTTGATATGGCACGACCTTGATGTATCGAGAGCTTTGTTAATATAGTTGGATCATATGGTGTTTCTCCCCTCTCTATCTTGTTGTGATGAATTGAGTTTTTACCTTTGAGGTTTCACTATTATCGGATATAATACTTTTATGTATTTGAGAAAACTTGATGTAAGTCCTACATGTGGATACCTATGGTTACAATGGGGTGTTCTATTGATTCACTTTATATTTGTTTTGGCACTCAACTCGCAGATTCCCGAGGTGACATTGGGGCAATCTATGCGTAATGGTTGATGCACGTTTTCGTCCTACTTTCTCCAGTAGAAATCTTGGGGCACTCTTTGAAATTCTTTATGATTGATTGAATATTGTGAATCTGAAGTTGTTTGATGCATATCGTATAATCAACTCATGGATACTTGTAGTGACATTGGAGTATCTAGGTGAAATTAGAGTTAGTTGATGCGTATCATATGGTGTTATTTTAGTACGAACCCTAGGGCTGTTCGTGACACTTATAGGGATGGCTCAATAGATTGATCGAAAAAGATAACTTTGAGGTGGTTTTGTAGCCTACAAACAATTTCAGCTTATGTTCTCCGCTAGATAAGAACTTTGGAGTGATTCTTTATCGCATGTTGAGGGATGTTATATGATTCGGTTATGTTAGCACTATTGAGAGATTGCACTAGTGAATATATGAACCCTAGGCCTTGTTTCTAAGCATTGCAATATCATTTGTGCTTCATTTTATTACTTGCTACCTTGTTGTTTTTATATTTTTAGATTACAAATACCAATATCTACTATCCATACCACACTTGCATCACCATCTGTTCCCTGAACTAGCTATTGCACCTATACAATTTACCATTGTATTTGGTGTGTTGGGGACACAAGAGATTTCTTGTATTTGATTGCATGGTTGTTTGATATAGACCATCTTCATCGTGCGCCTCCCATAGATTGAGAAACCTTAGGTCATACACTTGAGGGAAAATTGCTACTTTCCTATAAAACTCTGCGCTTGGTGGCCCAACACGAGTCAATAAGAATAGGTTGTGTAGTAGACATCAATGGCTAAGACGAACAGTAGGGGGAGAGTGGATCTCCCTGACGTAGTCCAATCCCGTGCGCAATGGGGTTACCAGCAATCATGTTCAAGAGGATGCGCAAAGAAAAAGTTCAGAATAGGGCGGCAATCTAGTTTTGAAATGTGCTAGGAAATCCTCGCCGTTGGAGGAGGTCGAGAATGTACTCCCATTTCACTGAGTCAAAGGCCTTCCCGATATCATGTTTGAATAGCAAGGCCGGGGTCTTGCGCACATGGAGTCTGATATGTCCATTTTGCATCATGCTTTTATGTCAATATTTATTGCATTATGGGCTGTTATTACACGTTATGTCACAATACTTATGCCTATTCTCTCTTATTTTCCAAGGTTCACATGAAGAGGGAGAATGCCGGCAGCTGGAATTCTGGGCTGGAAAAGGAGCAAATATTAGAGACCTATTCTGCACAACTCTAAAAGTTCTGAAACTCCACGAAAGTCATTTTTGGAATTAATAAAAAATATTGAGCAGAAGAAGTTCCACAGGGGGCCACCCACCGTCCACGAGGGTGGGGGGCGCGCCCCTGCCTCGTGGGCCCCCTGGCAGCCTTCCGGTGACCATCTTCTGCTATATGAAGCCTTTTACCCTGGAAAAAATCATAAGCAAGCTTTCGGGACGAAACACCACCACCACGAGGCGGAACCTTGGCGGAACCAATCTAGGGCTTCGGCGGAGCTCTTCTGCCAGGGAAACATCCCTCCGGGAGGGGTAAATCATCGCTATCGTCATCACCATCGATCCTCTCATCAGGAGGGGGTCAATCTCCATCAAAATCTTCACCAGCACAATCTCCTCCCAAACCCTAGTTCATCTCTTGTATCCAATCTTTGTACCAAAACCTCAGATTGGTACCTGTAGGTTGCTAGTAGTGTTGATTACTCCTTGTAGTTGATGCTAGTTGGTTTATTCGGTGGAAGATCATATGTTCAGATCCTTTATGCATATTAATACCCCTCTAATTATGAACATGAATATGATCTGTGAGTAGTTACTTTTGTTCCTGAGGACATGGGTGAGGTCTTGCTATTAATAGTCATGTGAATTTGGTATTCGTTCGATATTTTGATGAGATGTATGTTGTCTCTCCTCTAGTGGTGTTATGTGAACGTCGACTATATGACACTTCACCATTGTTTGGGCCTGGAGGAAGGCATTGGGAAGTAATAAGTAGATGATGGGTTGCTAGAGTGACAGAAGCTTAAACCCTAGTTTATGCGTTGCTTCGTAAGGGGCTGATTTGGATCCACATGTTTCATGCTATGGTTACGTTTACCTTAATACTTATTTTGTAGTTGCGGATGCTTGCAATAGGGGTTAATCATAAGTGGGATGCTGGTCCAAGAAAGGGCAGTACCCAAGCACCGGTCCACCCACATATCAAATTTTCAAAGTAACGAACGCGAATCATATGAGCGTGATGAAAACTAGCTTGATGATAATTCCCATATGTCCTCCGGAGCGCTTTTCTCTATATAAGAATTTGTCCATGCTTGTCCTTTGTTACAAAAAGGATTGGGCCACCTTGCTGCACCTTATTTACTTTCATTTCTTGTTACCCGTTATGAATTACCTTATCACAAAACTATCTGTTACCGATAATTTCAGTGCTTGCAGAGAATACTTTACTAAAAACCGCTTGTCATTTCCTTCTGTTCCTCGTTGGGTTCGACACTCTTACTTATCGAAAGGGTTATGATAGATACCCTACACTAGTGGGTCATCAGAGTCGTCGAGCGAGATTCCGCACATGCACGAAGTTATCATGGATACTTCTCGTCTTGATGAAGGCACTTTGAGCATACGATACAAGGACATTCATGTGGGGACTGAGTTGGAGGGCGAGAATCTTGGCAATAATTTTGGAGACCGCATGGATGAGGCTAAGCGGACGGTAGTCGGAGATCTCTTTCACCCCCTAAGAAGGAGGACCACGTTCGTAGAGTTGAGCCAGTGAAGGTTGGTCGTGTGGTGGGATCCAAAAAGGGAAATCACACGCATGAGGTCATCTTTGATAATGTCCCAACATTTATTGAAGAAGAGCCCAGTGTAGCCATCTGGGCCAGGTGCCTTGTCGCTAGGCATGAGATTGATGGCCCCCCGCACCTCGTCCATGGATATATGTGCTACCAGAGAGGAAAAATCGTGACATTCGATGCCCAACTCCTCCTAGTAGAGATCATTTTTCTTTGGGGTCACTACAAAAAAAAGACACATCCATGACATTTTGGGCCGAACAAAATTTTTTCCTGTCATACATATGACACTTCTATGACGATAATTGTGAAAAATCCCGGTATCATCATAGATGTGGTGGGATCCTACTTCTATGACAAAAAATCATGACAGAAAATGGGCTTTTCGTCCTGGGCGGGCCGGAGACGCAGCTGCATGACATTCTTTAGGCCGTCCATGATGGAAAAAACCGTGGTAGAAGCGAAGGGGAGGAAAATTTTGGGGAGTTGTCGGTTACGGTGGGAGGTCGGGGGCCGAGCGATGCGCGTTTTTCTCGTACACATACACGCGTGTGTGCGAGGCGTTGGCTCTAACTGAACCCGAGCGAGGCGTTGGGCTCTAACTGAACCCGAGCGATTGCACTGCAGGCTACGCGTTACTGAACCCGAGCGATCGATCGATGGCTGTTAGCTGAACCCGATGGAGCGATTCCTTCGCTACTGCTGCTAACTGAAGCCGATCGATAGGATGAATAGTGAGCATTGCGGGGGGGTGGATGAACAGTGAGCGGTGGCGTTGCCTCTGGATGAACAGGACCCCGTGGTGTGGAGGGCTGGATGAACAGTAGACGATGGAGGGGTGGCCGTGGAGGGGTGGTTGAACAGGACCCCGTGGTGTGGAGGGCTGGATGAATAGTAGACAGTGGAGGGATGGATGAACATTAGACGGTGGAGGGGTGCTTGAACAGTAGCCGGTGGAGTAGCGCGCGGTGGAGGCTGGATGAACAGGAGCCCGTGGAGGCTGGAGGAGGTCGACGGTAGCCCGTGGAGGCTGGAGGAGGTCGACGGTGGAGATGAACAGTATCCCGTGGAGTCCCGTTTTGTGCTACGCCACACCCCTCCCGATGAACAGGACCCCCGTTTTGACCGTAGCGCTCCAACACAAGTTAATTTCGTCCGTTTTGCGATACGCCACACCCCTCCCGATCAACAGGACCCCCATTTTGACCGTAGGAGGTCCGTTTCCTCCGTTTTGCGGTACGCCACACCCCTCCCGATCAACAAGACCCCCATTTCGATCGTAGGAGGTCCGTTTCCTCCGTTTTGCGGTACGCCACACCCCTCCCGATCAACAGGACCCCGTTCCAAACATAGGAGGTTCGTTTCCTCCGTTATGCGGTACGACAGGCCTCGTTTCCATCGCCTATTCCGTCCAAGCCCTCCCGATGAACACGACCATGCATTCCGTTCTGACCCAGCCGGTTGGCTCCCATGTGTTCCATTGCCTCCCGATGAACACGGCGCATTTTGTTGCCTCCCCATGAACACGACGCATTCCGTTGCCTCCCCATGAACACGACGACGACGCTGTTTCTCCGTTCCGACCCAGCCATGTACGTATGCGCGAGTAGGCGTTCGAGACCCTGCCCGTATGTACGTACGTGGCCGTATTTTCTTTCTTGCACCCTCGCCGATGTACGTACGTGTACATGCTACGTCCGCGCCTCTACATCGACACGTGCGCGCCTCTACTACGACACGTGCGCGCCTCTACAACGACCAATATGTACGTACACATTCGCGACTAGAATGACAACGCTATGTATGCTTCGACCAGGTGGGTCCCGACTGTCAGGCACTTCCTTGCATGCAAAAATGTAGCTGGTGGGTCCCAGCAGTCAGAGGGGCGAACCTTTTTTTTTTGCCCGGACGCACTTCCTTGCGTGTGAAGGTGTAGCTGGTGGGTCCCAGCAGTCAGGGGGGAAACATTTTTTTCGTAAAATATGGTGGCCCGTCCGGTGGGTCCCCGCTGTCAGGTGGAGGAATAATTATTTTTCGCGTAATAAGGAGGCACTCCTTGCTGCGGCCGTGGACCCAGCTGTCAGCCTCTCCACATACAGTCCACGTCAGATGGAAGTCGTTCCTTGACCACGTTGACCACGCCGCGCCGAGAGCACCAGGGCGGTGGACGACAGCAAGGCCTACGAAGGGGACGACGGGGAGCCGGGGAAGACGCGGCAGTGGAAGCCCGCGCCGAGAGGAGTACGAGGGTTCACTGGTTCAGCTGCAGTGTGAGGCTGCCGTCGCCGCATGGCCTGGCCAATGGTGGGAATAGTAGGGGGCGGTGAGGCCTCCGCGGCAGCACATCCGGCCACGAGAGGCAGGAGCATGCGGCATGACCGGCGCTGCTTTGGGCGGCTGGAGCAAGAAGACCAGAGGTTGAAGAAGCACTACGGCCGTTGGATGGACATCGTATGGTCACTGGAGCTAGAATCGCTTATATTGACTATGTTGACAAAGCCCTCCGTCCCCGTCAACTTAGTAGGCCCACAAGTCAGCCTCCCACCAAGGTGGGTCCCAGCTAGCAGGGGGTATTCATTTTTTTTGGGCGTAATAAGGAGGCACTTCCGGTGGGTCCGAGCTGACAGCAGGGGGAATGTTTTTTTTCGCGAAATACGGTGGCCCGTCGAGTGGGTCCCAGCAGTCAGCGGCAAACGTTTTTTTCACGAAATACTGGTGGCCCGTCCGGTGAGTCCCTGCTGTCAGGTGGAGGAATAATTATTTTCCGCGTAATAAGGAGGCACTTCCTTGTGGCTTCCATGGACCCAGCTGTCAGCCTCTCCACATACAGTATTCTTCCGATGGAATTCGGTCATTGACCACATTGACCATGCCGCGCCGAGAGCACCACGGCGGTGGAAGACGGTGAGGCCTAGGAAGGGGACGACGCGGAGCCGGGGAAGACGCGGCAGTGGATGCCCACGCGGAGAGGAGTACGATGCTTCACTGGTTCGGCTGCGTTGTCGTCGCCGCAGAATAACAGGGGGCGTGGGTGAGTGGAGTGGAGGGATGGCCTGGCCAGCGGTGGGACTAGTATGGGGGCGGTGAGGCCTCCGCGGTAGCACAGCCGACCACGGGATGCAGGAGCAGGCGGCACGACCGGCGCTGCTTTGGGCGGCTGGAGCAAGAAGACCAGAGGTTGAAGAAGCACTACGGCCGTTGGATGGACATCATATGGTCAGTCGAGCTAGAATCGTGCATATTGACTAAGTTGACAAAGCCCTTCGTCCCCGTCAACTTAGTAGGCCCACTATACTGGGTCCCAGCTAGCAGGGGGAGTATTCTTTTTTTGGGGCGTAATAAGGAGGCACTTCCTTGCGTGCGAAGATATAGCTCGTGGGTCCGAGCTGTCAGCGGCGGTAACATTTTTTCGCGAAATACAAAGGCCCTCTCGGTGGGTCCCAGATGTCAGGTGGAGGAATCATTATTTTGCGCGTAATAAGGAGGCATTTCCTTGCGTGCGGCCATGGACCCATCTGTCAGCCTCTCCACGTATAGTCCATTTCCGATGGATGTCGTTCATTGACCACGTTGACCAGGCTGCGCCGAGAGCACCAGGGCAGTGGACGGCGGCGAGGCCTAGGAAGGGAACGACACGGATCCAGGGAATACTCGGCAGTTATTTCCCACGCGGAGGAGTACGAGGGTTTACTGGTTTGTCTGCCGTCGTCGGAGAATAACAGCATGTGTGGGACTGAGGGTGAGTAGAGGGATAGCTAGGCCAGCGATGGGAGTACGGTGAGGCCTGCACGGCAGCACAGCCGGCCGCGAGGAGGAGGGAGCAGCCAGTCCCGCCGGCGCTTGTTTGAAGGCTGGAGCAGGAAGAGCAGAGATTGAAGAAGTACGACGGCCGTTGGATGGACATCGAACAGTATACAGGCCATCTGTGGAAAGCCTTAAATATGTGGAAAACAGCATACAACCCATCTGCCATTATTTCAAATAGTTTACAGCCCATTTGCTAATTCTTACGGGTTTTTTTGGAGCCCATATTCTTTTTGTTAGCATTACAGCCCATATTGTGGCCACGGTTAAAAAATTATACGAAATTTTGCATATGTCAGTGCGGTCTGAACTGTTTTTAATCCCGAAATTTCGAGTCACATTCAGACTGATATTAAAAATAAATGTATATCAATATAAAATCCAATATATTGTCCACGCATAAAAATCAATGCAATTTAAAATCTCGAAATGAAAAAAAAGATATTTGAAACTAATTGCCGGTTTGATCTGTTTTAAAAATGTACATCCCATTTCTCATTACTGATAGGCCATTTTCTCGGCTAGCCGAAAGAAGCTCTCCTCGTCTAGCCCAACAGGCCTGATAAAGTGACTTACTTGAGAAATCACAAAAAAACTGGGCTAGCCATTTTCAAAAAGAAAAAAAACTACTGGGCTGGTCTATGGTAAACATAAAAGAAAAGGTTGTCTAGACAGGCCAGAGTGTCCCGCACAGCCCAGTTGACACCCTGCTTCCGTCTCAAAAACAAATTAGATAAATGCCACTCCAATTATGGCAATTCATAAAAATGCCACTGCAATTTCCAAACTTTGAAAAATGCCACTGCAATTTTTGCAAACTTTGAAAAACGCCACTGCAGTTTGCAAACTTTGAAAAACGCCACTCCACACTTCAAAAATGCCACTAGAAATGGCATGAAATGGCATTTTTCAAAGTTTGGAAATTGCAGTGGCATTTCTCGGAGGCATTTATCAAATTAACCCAAAACAAAAATAACTGGGCGAGCTGCTGGGTCCCTGGTGTCAGCCGCTCATTGTGCAATTCTCTCGTTTATTGACTACGTTGACAATGGCATGGGACCCAGATGTCAGAAATCCACTAGGAGAAGCCATTTTTTTATTGGCTTGAAATAAGGAGGCACTTGCTTGCATACTGCCATGACCTTGGCGGGTCCCTGCTGTCATCCTCTCCATGTACAATCATCTCCTGATTGTGTACGCGTCAACTTGCTAGGCCCACAAGTCAGCCTATAAACCCGTGGTGGACAAATACAACCCATTTAAAAAAATAACAGCCCATTCCATACGTTCAAACGGAAAGTTCAACATTCAGAGCAAAGTAACAGGTCTGATCCACATATAGAGTACTGAACTTCCACGTTGACAACCATCATAGCCAAGTTAACTATCTCCTCCCACTAGACAAGTACTAACTTACTCTTAGCTAACTAGACGATGCCGGCGGTACACGCTAAACGCCGGCACCGGCGTCCTGCGCCTCGCCTCGGACTTGCCAGAGGTGCGATAGGGCGCTTTGCTCGAGCGTGTTGGCCCTTTCCATGCCAGCGTGGTCCACCGAAGCTTCGGCTTCCAAGCGGGAAATCCACTTGACGAGCTGGTAGTAAAAATCGGCATCGCGAACGCATGCATGCCCGACAGCCTCCAGGGCTATTTGCCGGGTGCCGACCTCCACGTAGTCGGCCTAGTTGCGGGCGCTCTGCTCGCGACTCAGAGCGTCGGTGCGCTGCTGCTCCATGTCCCGCCGGCGGCGCAAATCGGTGATACGCTGCTCCTCCGCCATGCGGTCGCGCTCCAACAACTCCTGCTCCTCCGCCATGCGGTCGCGCTCCAACAACTCCTCGATCTGCGCATTGCCATCTAAAGACAGATAGAATGCCTCCTCCCTCCGTCTGCCTTCCGGTGAAAAACCGAACACTAGTTCCAGCGGTGACCGCCTCCGGCATCGCCTACCACGGACGGGCGGGGGCATGGCGGACGTGGCGAGCGACGTCGGGCCGGTGGGGGCTTATGAGGATATGGCGAGTTGGGTCACGGTGGCACTGTAGAAGGCCGGGAAACAGTACTTATAGGGGGAAGGTAGCGCGACGGTCATCGGAATTCAATGCATAATGGCTTAGCGCGCCAGCTTGCCATGGAAAACTAGGGAAACTGAAATTATGACTATGCCGTCCCGTCCCGTCTGGGTCGCACGCTGGTATGGCGGTCAAACGAGTGCACTCAAATCATCTCCCTCCTTGTCAATAATGATTTCACGGATTTAAAAAGCCCGCAACAATTAAAGCGTATCTTTTTCGCATCAGTTAGCTACCTTAATTACGGTCGACTGCATGCAGGCACTTAGAATCGCTCGCAGGCGGTACGCAAAGCAGCATGCAACGAGTCGCAGCCGAGGGCACGCATGCATGGACGAGACTTGCCTGCTCCCCGCGCGTGCGCCCATCCGTGCTCCCGCATACATGGCATGATTTGATTGGAACAAAATAAGACCCGGCCCTACCCCCTTAAAATCAGGGGGAGATGATTAGATTAGAAAGGAAAAAGAAAAAAAGACTGTCGTAGGATGAGGTGGGAGCACGGATGGGAGCATGGGGAGGGAGTAGGCAAGGCGGATCCCGCATGCAGCCACTTAAATCACTGGAATTAATTAGGCTTAAACTTCTGCATGCCGTTAATTATTGTCATGCCTTGGTCTTGCTGCTTTGCTCACGGGACTAATAAACCCGGACGGAGGGAGTACCTTGGTTGGTGAGAGGTTTGAATTAAGCCCTGCAAACCGGAAAGGGGGTACTAGTACGTGTATGGTCTGCTATTTATTCGTGTAGGATCGAGTAGGTCGTTTCTTAAATTGAGCCTTGCAAACCGGAAAGGAGGTAGTACGTGCGTGATATGCTATTTATCTGTGTAGGATCGATAGTGTAGCTTGTCAGTTTCTTCAGAGGTAGGCATTTTTATCCGTGTAGGATCGATAGTGTAGCTTGTCAGTTTCTTCAGAGGTAGGCATTTTTATTCAAAAAACTGCCACTTTGCATCTTGCGTCGCAAATAAAACTGCCAGGAGCGCATTTGTAGGCTAGCTAGTGATCGATCAGTAACTTGTAAACACTGAGCGAACAGTAATAAGTAACTGTTAATGCATCTCAATGATTCACAGATCATATACAAATATGTAGCTCCAAAAGCAAAGATCAGCCACTTCGGATCTTGCGTCGCAACTAAAACTAACTAGTACGATTCCCATACATAAGATCAGCATGTTAATGCATCTCAATGATTCACAAATCATATACAAATATGTAGCTCCAAAAGCATAGATCTAGAAAAAACATCTATTCTTCCTACTAACATGGATGCTTCTCTTGGCCAACATTCAGTACAGACTGAAAGACAAATTTGTTTGTGAAGTCTACAATTCCTCTTGCAAACGTAAGTGGTTTCACCAATAGCTGGATCCATGAGAATGAACCACACATGATGGAGGAACATCCACTGCAATATGATTTGGTCTTCTCTCGATCACACCGTGAGACTATTTTCGGAATACAAACTTTAACTTAGGGAAAATGATGCCCATTGTATAATCAGACCAAAGCAATGAAGCACCAAGTGTTGGCCAGTAAATAGTACAATACTACTTTTCTGTAGTCCATGAAGTGACTATCCAATCTTTGTTTCTATTTTCAAATGGCACTGCATGCAGTGACTATACTATTCTCTTATGCAGTTCAACCAAAATTGCGGACACTTTGTTTGTTTGCCAAATAGCAATGGGCAGACATCTCTGTCTGCACAAATATCAAGCAGCTAGTAAACATATACCACACCATGTTCGTAGTGATGGAAGAGGTGAAATCGACACAACCGAAATTGAGCATCCAATCATTGAATCCTGTCCTGCACCTCCAATGTAGGTCCACCCTGCCAATAAATTCACATGCAAACCACTAGTATTACTATCTAATGACAGTATAAAAAGAGTAGCAAGATAGTAGAAAACCATGTACCTTCGTAATGAACAGCTCATAGTGCCACCAATTGGATATAAAGGTTTGGAAAAAAACATGCTCCTAATGTTGAACCAGTTAGACTTTTTGTGCAGCTCCACTAAAATCGAGCATCCCTGTTTGCATAGATATTGAAAGTGTGATTACTATAAAAGTGGCACTAGTTGAAGCATAGACTCACAAATATAAGCATTCCAATTTCTTAATGGGAAAAGGTAGCAAGACTGTTTCTAACCACCTGTTTGAAGGAATAAATAAAGCAACAACAGCTGATGTCAGGAAGGCATACATAGTTTTTTCTGAAAAACTGAGCCACTCCTGACCTTTCCTCTTATTTTAAGCAAATTTTGTGCAGTTCTACTAAAATAAAATGCCATCACCGCCTTGACAATTTAGTGACACTGTACAAAAGGAAATGACTTAACATTACATCATGATGTCGAGTATGTAGTAGACAGGCATTAGAGACAAACATACAGACCTCCTCCGATAACATAATGAACATTAGTTTTAACAAAGGTGTGACTAGCTTTACCGGGATAATTTGAGTGAACTCTACACCCTCTGTTCCTTAATATAAGACGTTTTCGCAGTTCAATTTAAAGTACCCAAACGTCTAGTATTTAGAAAAACAGGTAGTAGTTTTCTTTAGCACATATCTGGGAAAGCTTGCCACACTTTATTTATGTCCATACGCTAATGCAACACCATTCGAATACTAAAAATATACACTAATCCAGTGGCTAGTGCAACAGTAGAGTAGTTAGTTTATTACAGGGTACAGTACAATGGTTTTACTGAACATATTTCAATAAACTCTAGCACTGGAAGGTTTCTATAAGAATTAACAATACAAAATGTAAAGGTAACAAGTTTCACCATTGGTATACTAGTTGTGCATGAGCATTAAACCAAATACAGAAGTCTGAATGTAACTAGCATTATTAACTAATGACAGTATAAAAAATCGCAAACCATGTACCTCCAAGGTAAATATCATGATAATCGATCAAACATAAAAAATGATCGAACGAATAAAGGGTCATTCTCTATGGTGTTGTCATGCCTTTCTACCCTTCTTCAACCAAGAGACACGAGACTCATTCCTTAGCTACTGATTTTCCCCTTTTCAACCTAGATGCGGGTTCGATGCCTACTCTTGTGGACAGTACAGTCTCCCTTCCTTTCCTTATTCAACCTAGACATGCATTAGTCTGCATGAAGTAATGTTTCCTTTAATAGTGCAAATTTATGGTTTTCGTCTGCGTGGCCAGCAGAGCAGAGGATAGCAAATTGGGAAGATGGTGGAGTGGAAAAAGATCCACATGCAACGACGTGCCAGATGGGGCAATAGAACAAGGGTATGGTTCGAAAAGAGGTAGCATACCTGAGGGTCGGCGGGAAGTGGCTTCACTCGTGGTCTTCGTCCTCCGCACACACTACGGCAGCGAGCTTGGGGATGGAGGCCATCCCGCGTGGGCGCTAGGTCTGAGAGGACGGCCTTGTCGTGAGTGCGTGCCCTCGCTCGCCGACGACGAGTGCGTCAACGCTGCACGTCCTTTTCTTCCGCAGCGGATCTGTGACCACCGGTGAGGAGGGAGAGAGGGGCCATCTTTTTTAGATCTGGAGAGAGGGTGGTAGTGTGAGAAGCAAGTGGACAGCCCTTGGCAAGAAAGCGCTGCAGCTCCAGCCTATATATCTTCTTTATACTACTAGTACTGGAGGTGGAGTAGTGGTAGAGTAGTTTATATTTTCTCTGCATACAATACCAGTTAGTCATGCTTCAAAACTGAACGGCACGCCATTAAAAAAATAAAGGTCGATAACTAATGCGGGACCTCGGGCCAACGCGGCCAGATCGCATTTTGCACGAGAAATTACACACCATGTTTCATTGACATGTGGTCCCGTTTCACATATCAGTGAGACGACGGCAAGTAGTAGGAGTATTTCCGAACCGACGTGTAGGCGGGGGCGCCCCTTCGTGAACCGTGGAAAACTGGCAACCGTCCACCAACTCTTCGCCTTTCCCTCTCGATTTGGAACTGCTATCGCGCGCTCTTCCTCTCCCTCCTCCATTTTCCTTCAGCCCTTCACGCTTTCTTCTGCCATTGTTCGATCGTCTTCTCCATGGAGGGAACAGGACGGAAATGACCCCGTTATTCTTGCCCCGATCTGAAAGATGATGTGGTGGAGGAACTCATTGATCGGTGCGACGTCATCACCTCGGCTAGCATGGCAGGTTCGTTCAAGCTCATTCTTGACTCAACTAATAACATCATTACAAGGAACCCAAGAGTCAAGGAACGGTTTGATCTCCCCTATCTTCTTTGCCATGACCCTGATGACTGGCGCCGTCATGACAGAGGCCTCGCCCTGTGCAAGTTGATGCCGCTTGATAATGATACGTATGATGTTAAGATGCCATCGCTTGAGGGCAAGGCTTGGGCAGACGCAAATGGAGATTGGGTTGTTTACATTGGGTCCAACTGCGAGTGGGAACTTGTGAATGTGTACACTCGTGACCGGGTTCCACTTCCAAAAATCTCAGCAGACTGCCCAGAGGTTGAGCACACCGGTATTGTACGCACATTCAAATACAATCATGGTGATTGTCTTCTACGGAAGATAGCAATTTCTCGAGTCCCCAACCGCTCTTGGAATTAGAACAACTATGAAGTTGTTGCTATCTTCGACAAGCTTGTTGCCATCCTCAGTGGTTTGCCTGGATGGATATTGCTCAAAAATCAGTTTCTGTACATGGATGAGTACTGTGATGCAATTCAATACGAGGGCCTTGTGTTTGCTGCCACCACTCGTGGCACTGTTTTTGCATGGCATCCTCGTTGTTTCGGTACGTTTGTCTTCCACCGTAATTATAATTGTTTCATTCACATGCATGCGGGTTAGCAAGTTTCCCTTTAGGCTGGTCATAGTGGGGAGTAACTTAGACTAGTAACATGCATATGTTACTAGTTTATGTTACTACCTCTATAGTGCACAGTATCTTAGATTAGTATCATAGGTGGTCCTATTTATTGCCATGCATGACACATAGTAGCATCACATATATTATGTTACGGCATCTACCTATGTTACTACCTCTCTCTCAGTTTACAGGGCGTGCGCGCACCCCTAGTCGTCAATTTGACCAACCTAATACAAGTCATATATTACAAAAAATATACCAACATAAACTTTGGAGTTTCTACTTTCAAAAGGTATAATTTTTGTGTTATATAGTTTATATTAGGGTGATAAAATTGGTAACCTAGGTATACGCGCAGGACTTGTAAACTGAAATGGAGGTAGTACTATAACCATCTCTCTCTTCCTTAATTGCCTGCCACATAAGCATGTTTGCGAGTCCCAAGTGCATGATACTACTTATGTTACCCCCACTATGGCCAGCCTTACTAATTAACCTTCTTCTTGTGTTTCCAAGGTCCTGTGAACATTCCACCACCTATACTTGAAGATTTTTATAACCAAGGGGGAGATGATGATGGTGATGATCACGAGCATGAGGACGAGCAGAGCCCATATACTATTTGGGGCCTGGCAACTAATTCTGATGGATCACCTCTTCTCGTGTGTATACAGCCCATTGATGATGTTACTGCTAAGGAAGCAGGTGTAGTCTCCCATGGTCGCACTCTCCAGACCTATTCCAACACCCGTTGCATGGTATTCGGGATGGATACTAGTGTGCTAGCGCCAACTCCTTCTCCCTGGTACAGAATTGATAGTCTTGGAGAAAACTCGCTCTTCCTTGGACAAAACTATCCAATGATGATGAAAGGCGATCCAACTGCTGTTGACACAACGTTACTACCATTTATGAGAAGCAACGGTGTCTATACGTCGGACATTTGGGTGGTTCCCTACCTTGGTACTGATATATTAGGCTGCTTCAGCCTGGATGATCAGTCCTGCGTTGGTCTCCAGATCGACAATGGATGGCCCGTCCCAGAGAATCACTTGTGGTTCAAAGCAAGCGTTTCCAACACCGAGGAATGGTTGAGTTGAAGTTCATTTCATTGCTTGTTATTTGTTGTGTGGTGAAAACATTAGTATTTACAATGTATCCTCGTTGTCGATGTGGGTTGATGACCTGTTGTATGTAATAAAATGATATGCCTGTGATAAACTTACTAAATTTATGAATGGCTTTCAAGTTGCTTCTGTGAGTGAGTGGTGCGACGAGGCAAAAAAATATTTTCCGAATACATAATTGTACGTGCATTGCAACAGGTTATCAGATGAGGCCAATCAACAATAGTAGTACACTATTTGTACTAGCTTCACATGCTTCGCGCGTCGTGCAGCTGTTTTTACTGTAGCCATATTGTACTACGTTACCAGCACCTCGAATCCTCGATACTAGTAGTACTATATACTAGTAAGTAGTAGGAGTAGTAGGGTGCCATGGGCCAGAACAAGCATTCACGTCCAGGAGTACGGCACATGCCACCAGCACGACTTCCATCTGACACCATATTTCTTGGAGTCCATGCTAGAGCAATCTCTTCAACCTCATCGTTTCTCTAACTCAGCCATCGCGCGGCGGGCGAGGTGGGGGTTTGTCGATAGGCAGTTTCCTTAACTGCTATCCCATTTGTAAGGCCAACTGCAATGCACGACCCCAAATGGACCTCCGTTTTGCACGAACTCCAACGATAATTTTGACTAGAAAAGCAAGACCAAAGAAAACAAGAACCACAAGAATACATTTTACTACTCCTATAAGTTGGATTAGTGCCTTCTCAATGCATTCATTGTTGATCAGCGGAGGCTCGATCTTGCGTGCTTCTTTCTTCTTCGAGTGTAAAGAAGTAGACGTTGCTTCCTCGCATTTAGTCTCATGTCTAGCCTCTATTCTAGTACTCCCTCCAGTCCGTTTTTCTCTGCGTCTAAGCAGCTACACGCATACCAAGTAGGAGTATCAACAAGTGCACTAATCTCATCTATAGCCTCTGTGCTAGCTAAAAGTGATAGAACATCTACTAACTTGCGCTCTATCAATATATGGATGTACTCTTCTTCCCAATACAAAAACTTGCATCCATTCTACTCCCTCCATTGCACAATACATGCCTTCTATTTGTCAAAATATATATGTATCTAGACATGTTTTAGTATATAGGTACATCCATTTTTGGACAAATGGAAGTCAAGTACTCCCTCCATTTCTTTTTAGTCTGCATATAAGGTTTGGTCAAAGTCAAGCTTTGCATAGTTTGACTAATTTTATATTGAAAAATATCAACATTCACAATATGACATCAACATTTTCAGATGCACCATGAAATGTATTTTCATATTATATAGTTTAAGTATTGTAGATGTTCATATTTTTCAATATAAATTTGGTCAAACTTTGTGTAGTTTGACTTTGACCAAAACTTATACGCAGAGTAAAAAGAAACGGAGGGAGTATTTTGGAACGGAGGGAGTACACAATAAAATTTTTAAGTTAGCACAACTAGTCTAATCCGAGAGCACAACCGAAGATTTGGTCGGGTTCTTCCTCCTTTTTCCGACATGTGGGACATCCAGCATCCAGGTAATTCTATGAGACCGGGTCTCATATAATTCGGGTGAGACCCACCCTGATGGATGACACGTGTCATTCACAAATCACAAAGCATCTACCCAACCCCCCCCCACCTGAAATCAGGGGGGAGAGATTAGATGCTTTGTGATTTGTGAATGCCACGTGTCATCCATCAGGGTGGGTCTCATCCAAATTATATGAGACCTGGTCTCATATACTCCCTCCGTTCCAAAATAGATGACCCAACTTTGTACTAACTTTGTACTAAAGTAAGTACAAAGTTGAGTCATCTATTTTTGAACGGAGGGAATAATTTTTTTCTAGCATCCAGGTCGTGTCATGAAAGAAAATAGAGTGGTAGTTGAAGCCACGAGATGTGCATCTTGGGTTAAACTGTAAATAGAATCTTACTACTCTTGAGTAACTCCAAAAGCGGCCACCGAAGATTTTTCTTGGATTTGTTTTTCATCACCAGCACGTCGAGGTGAAAGATGTGCAGGTTCAGTGGGTCCGCTTGCATTTTCACTGACATGTGGGACCGCATGTGAGCAAACAAATGATGGGCTCTGCACGTCCGCTGGCTGGCTGAGAAGAGAGATAGAGGAGTGCTGAGCATGGACTGCATGAAATTTGTTCTACGTACTGTACCTCGATATAGGCTCGATATAGTGGGGTGGCATGGGCCATAACTCGCATTCATGTCTAGCAGTACGACACACGCCACCCACACGAGTCCCATCCAACACCAATTTTCTTGGAGTCCGTGCTACAGCCATCTCTTCTCCCTCCTGTTTTCTCAGCCATCGCACGGTGGGCGGGGTGGGGTTTGCCGATAGTCGGTTTGCTCAACTACGGTCCCACTTGTAAGTGAAAATGCAACACCGCACGCATTCCCGCTTGAGCGGCGTGCCAGACAAACTGTGTGGGGGTGCGACGCGAACACGCTAGGCTTTTCCTTTTGAACTCGTAACTTGTAAAATTTGGTTCTGCTCCATGGCGCGATCAATAGATAGAAAATAACGATTTTGCCTAGAGTAATGAGAAGTTTGGTTCTGGCGCCGTTCATGCATGGAGTACGTACAAAAGTTATGAAGTTGATGCGAAAGGTAAGATAATTACTGTAGTATCATATACTACTACATGGATTTGACGGAAAGATAAAAATACATACGGATCCATCAACGACATCCTCACGCCCTAGTGCGCCGGGTCACCAACCGACGTGTGAGGAGCAGCGGCGTTGGCGGCAAGCTCAACGTGCTTATGAACAGTGTCGTCCAAGGTTTCCCTATGGTCCAAGAAGGCCAACATCCTATCGTCCTCCTCATGCATGCGTGTAGACGAGGGTGATTATGTCGATGGTGTCTTGCTGCGTCAGGCGCTGTGCTGCGAGCGCGACCTTGAGGTGGACATTTTCTGGCGCGACGGCGGGCAGTCGCAGGGCCACCAGTGCGTCGAAGAGGTTGTCACCATAGTGGCCGTTGAGGGTGGCGGGCATCGCAGAGCCTGGGCGCATCGGCTAGAGGCTTACGTCAAAGTCGTCCGCGAGCTTCTTGACGATGGTGAACTTGTCGAGGAAACCGACGAGGACCTCGTCGAACAAGGAGACAAAGTTGTCGTCCAAGCCGCCCCTCGCCCTGCTGGCCTCAAGCAATACTACCTGGAGACGTTCCTCGTTGCTGGGCCGCAGGCCGGCATCATGGACCATCTGGCACAGCCGGCTGATGCTCTAGCTCATAGCCTCCATGGGTCTAGCTTAGCTTCTACTACCTCTGTCCTGGTTTATTGGTCCCCATTGTAATCCGTGTCAAATTTTGACCACATATTTAACTAACAAAATGTTTACGCATGTTACTAAAAATTATATCACTGAAAACTATCTCCAAATACGAATCCAAAAATATATTTTTTGTTGACATGCATCAATATTTTGTTAGTTAAATCTTTGGTCAAAATTTAGCACAAATTACAAATGAGACTAATAAACCAGGACGGAGGTAGTAGTCAACTGATCCTGCGATTCGAGTGATCACTCTTGCTCTTGGTTAGCATGCGTAGGTGCGTAGGACTTCGTACTACCCCTCGGCCCTCTACTGCACCTGCCTTTGGTTGTATGATAGGTGGGCCAGCCACCCCCTGGGCCCACGTGTCATTCACCCAAAGGCAGTTGCCGTAAGTCAATGAAGCTGCACCCCCCTCCATGCCGGTGCAGTATAGTCATCTCACCGAACCTCTAGTTGGGGCCAAATGAGAGAAGTTTGATGTTTACTGGTTTATTGGTCCCCTTTGCATTTTGCGCCAAGTTTTGACCTTTGATTTAACTAATAAAATGTTAATGCATGTAAACAAAAATTTTGTGTAAGTCACATTACAAAAACCAAATAATCCCAAAACACTTAGGCATGGTGCATTAACTCCCTCCTTGTTTCTTATTTCGTGACATATCAACCAATGAGAGATGTGGGCCGTGCATGCTTTCAATGACTTGAGACTACCAAACATGACATGCAGTGTTTAGTTCACTGCATGTAATCCTATTAAGAATCTAGTTAGCAAAAAAAACATCGGAAATGTTAACGCCCACACGTGTGGGCGTTAGCCAACTCACCCACACGTCTCCATCACCATCCAGTAACTTCTGCACGAATCTTGGCACGAATTAGCTGATTTTGTATGCCATGTAGGACAACTCGCGTGTGTGGTGTGTGAGAGAGGTTGCCCACACATCCGTTTTACCACACGGAGGGGCCGGTGTGTGGGCGTTTAGCAGTTTGCCCACACACCAGTTTCAGTCACGCACAAGGGCTGGTGTGTGGGCAGTTTGCCATCTTGCCCACACGCCCGCCTCCTCTCCCACACCCAAGCTGCCAGTTGCCATGCGTTTTGCAGTGTACATGGCAACTGCCCTAGTGTGATTGCAAGCAGATGACAACTTTCTTTTTTTTACCCGAACATGTCAGTTGCCATATGTTTGTCATGGTACATGGCAAACTGCCCTAGCATGCACGTAACCAGATGGCAACTCTTTCTTTTTTAAATGGCAACTGCCCTAGCGTGCTTGTGAGCACATGACAACTCTCTCTTTTACCCAAACATTTTTTTTGCCATGCCTTTTTTTGTAGCGCTACATGGCAACTGCCTAGTGTTAGTAGGTGGCAACTCCTAAAGTTTTGAAATCATGGCAACTGCAGTAGACCAGACCACACATGGCAACAGCTGTAGTTGTCCAAAAAATGGCAATCTGGAACTTTGACCTGAGATGGCAACTGCAGTTGAGCAAACATGGCAACTGTAGTTGTCCGACATGGCAACCGTAGTTCAGCGACATGGCAACTGCACTTAAATGAACATGGATGAGGGTCCGGCCCATGGCAACTGCGGGGAGCGCGGTAAAGTGTCACGTGGGGCACGCGGGACCACGAGGTATGAGGCCTGACGTATCGAGCGTGTGGGCGTTATCTATTTCGCCCACACGCACGCGTGTAAGAGGGACCGGGAGGGAAAAAAAGAGGTGTGTGGGCGCTAGTTGTTTTACCCACACACAGACGTGTGGGCTGGTCCTCTTAGGCACCACACAGAATGTGTGGGCAGATTCCTTAACGCCCACACGTGTGGCAGTTAGCGGCATCCAAAAACATTAAGTTCTCTCGCCGATAGGAATAAAACACCATGTATTTATTTACAGAGGGAGTAGTACATTTTTTGTGACATGCATTACTAGATATTGCTAGTCAAATACTAAAATCCAGATGGACGTGGTAGTACTCCTAAATCCAGACGGTGGTGCTACTAGTACTAGTAGTAGTACTACCAATGTAGTACTCCTAGGAGTACTAGCACTGTACTACCCGTTGGTCAAATTATTACGTGTTGCTCCTCACAGTGAAGTGACAAGACCCTGCGCCAGAGATGACACCTGAGTATAGGCATCGTGTTCGGCATACCATAGTCAGCCTCACTGTCTGCAGTCACTATCATCATGGCTGTAGAGCTAGCCTTCTTACAACTAGCTCTGTTCGACATAATTTCCCGTGCGTAGATGCCTGTGCATTGCACGGAACACCAAGATTGGGGGTGGACGGCTCCGGCAGCGGCCATCGCGCCAGATTTTTCCACGGCCTTCTAGATGTGGTGGGGAGGAGATAAGGCTGATTGTGAGAGACAAGGAGTTGTTTGTAAATAGGGAACAAGTGCGGGCATCTTTTTCCAAAAATGGAGAAGCTTGGTTTGTATGCGTCAGATCTAGATCCGACGGCTATTGGTGAAAGATGGGAGGCACAACATCATCACCAACTCAGGACTTGTTTGATTCGCAGGATTTTGAAAATGCAGGAATAGGACACGGCAATATTACAAGTTTCAAACTGATAATACAAATGCTAGGAGTAATGCTGCACCTAGGAAGAGGGAATTACTAGGAAGTTTACGTAAGAACTTTCGTTACTTTAGGTGGATGCAACGTTATCGTACAAACTAAAATCCACCGCCCTGACAAGTCACTAATGGGCAAATAAGTTTTCGAGTCTCTGGCCACTTGATGTTTCAAAAACAAATTCAGCTTCTGCGGAGACTTTGTCATTTAGGCTTAGACGCTTGCAGTGATCAACACGCCATTCACTGTTGCGCCAGAGAACGCCAAACCTCATTACCTTGAGCACACTTGCCTCCAGAACAAAGAACCTGGCCAATTTAATCTCAGATGTGCTACCTCGATAGTCGATCAAATCAATTTCTGTAAGATGAAGATCAAGGCATTCGATGAGATTGTTATAGTGCAGCACATTTTTCACTTTCGAGTCTTTTTTATCTGCAAAATAAGAGAACATATTAGAGCAGCTGGCTGCATAAGATTGCCCTGTCATCAAGAGGTACCAATATCATTTGCTCATATGATAGGGTTGGCTGGCTAGTGATATTTTTTCACTCTCTCTCTCTCTCTCTCTCTCTCTCTCTTTCTGTTTCCTCTCATTTAACTAGGAGCACGTGAAGAGCTTGGGCATTTGTTGCCTTCCACTATGTGGCCGATGCCATATTTCGCAAAAGTATGCCACATAATACGCATCGATGTCAAATCAAAAGATTTTGGCACCGCTCTCGCGATGTGAGAGAGTTGGCACCGCTGTGCACACAGACCCACATGTATAAACAAATCAGTCAAACCAACTACACCAGCCTCTCACTCTCCCAAACAAGTGTTTTTTATTGCCTCGGTCCTCTCTCTCTCCCACGCAGTGTTTTTTCATTGTGTGAGTTAATTTGGCATCGGAGCAAAGTAGGTGATCTAGATTGGGGCACCAGGTGAACAATGGAGGGGCATCGATGCCAAATGCATCAGAAGTGAATTTGGCACATGTTTTGGCCTACATAGCCCACTTTTGTACTCCCTCCGTCCCAAAATTCTTGTCTTAAATTTGTCTAAATCTGGATGTATCTAGTTACATTTTAGTGTTAGCTACATCTGTATCTAAACAAATGTAAGACAAGAATTTTGGGACGGAGGGAATACTACCTCGTATTTAGTATAAAATTTTGACCATAGATTTACCTAAGAAAATGCCAATGCATGTCACTAAAAATTACACCATTTGAAATTATGTTCAAATACGAATCCCACGATATAGTTCTTAGTGACATGCATTAACATTTTGTCAGTTAAATCTATGGTCAAATTTTGATACTACAAAATTGGAAGAGTAAACCAGGACGGAGGTAGTACTTGCCCTTAGGGTAACCATAGAGTTACTAGAGTAGTATAAGTTACTTTCCACTATGACTAACCTAGGCTACTATAGTAGTACAGCATAAAAATGATGCAGGTGATCACGTGAGAAAAAATACTAAAAACATTTCTTTCGGTGCAGTGCGTAGATGTAGTTTTGAACACTAAACTTGTCATCGTAATTTGGGAAAATTACGAAAAAATTGAGCTACTTGTGATTACCATTTACTAATAGGAAAGAAGTTTCACCTTGATGAGTAGCTTCTCCGTGCATGGAAAGCATGTAAGGAATCCAACAACTTGATCCAGATTGGGGCCGATAGATTTTAGTGCTAAGATCTTCACTGTGCGCATGGACTAGGTCAAGCTTGTTGGAATCATTTTCTAGAAGACAATCGTAAATACATCAAGAAGAAATTTAAAAATGTGAATTTCAAAAATACGGAGAAGAAGATGAGTGTTGTACCTGAACGATTACGGATCCAATAAAGAGTTCGGAGAATTTGGTAGACGAGTACACCAACGCTGTCAATTTCAGCGCGTCAACGACCCTGATTTTTGTTGGACCTTCTAGATCCGATACAAGCAATCTCTCAAGGAAAGGCGCATTCTCAATGACCATAACGTGGAACAGCTGGAGTGATCTCTTCCCAATTGATGTCTTATTACGGGGCCAGCAAGACACATAAATCCATCAGAGATTCGTCGAGGCGATGTGGAGGCTAATGAACCTGTGGATCTGCTCAAGTCGAAGGTACTCGAGCGCAGTACAGTTGTGGAGCAGTGCTCCATAGCCTTCTTCGAGATGACAACGTCGAAGAGGTCGAGCTGCTTGAGTTGAGGGAGAAGAAGGGTGGGCACGGCATTAATCTGGGGAAGATAGCAGGAGCTGAAGCTGGCGCGGCGCAGCGTTGGCGTGAGGCGGAGCACGGACGACGGCAGAGAGTGACATCGTCCAACTTCAAAGCTGAGCTCCTCGAGCTGATCTAGGGCGGGGGATAAGAACCACTTGTCGAACTTGGGTTGGACCTTGCAGTTGGTACTGAACATGTAGATGTCAAGGCGCCTGGCTGGCCCAGGGTGCGATGAAAGGATCTTGGAGACTACGGCCATGCGTTTGCAATCCCCGTCGCAGAGGCAGCTGTCTATGGTGAGGTTGAGGGGGACGCAGCGCCAGAGGGGGCGCCACCGCCAGGAGAGCAGGGCGGTCCGCACGGCAGATTTGGTGGGAAGGAGGCCGATGATGACGAGCAGCATGTCGTCGGGGAGGCTGCTGATGAAGTCCAAGCTCGCCGGATGCGGTTTTGGCTCGAGCGGCCTCCGCTTGTTGGCTGCCTCGTCGTCCATCTCAACCGGCGGCGACGCCGGTGTACACGTGTGCTGGTGTGTGTTGTGTGCTGGGTGTGCGTGAGTGCGTCCTTCTGTGCATGCTGCCGCGCAGTGGTGAATTGTCCGCGAGTGCGTCCTTCGCGTGCAAGAAGTTTGTCCTCAATGCGCCCTCAATTTACTAGCGTGCGGGGTGCTACCCCAAGTGGTTTCAACTTTGTTTCCTTCACCACGTGTCAGATGGGCCTCTAATTTACTTATTTTCACCCACTGCCACATGGGCCAGCACACCAAGATACAGAACACGAGCTAACAACGCAGCATGTGGATTGGTTGACTGGTCAACTAAACAATATACGGAGCTATACGTTGACACAGTGAGCGTATAATCCATCGGTATAGAGAGTTCGAGTGAGAAGGGAGGCCCGTGAGAGATAGCAGAGAGAGAGAAAGAGCTACTCCCTCAGTTCGATAATGTAGTTACAACATTTTTTTTAAGTCAAACTTTTGAAACTTTGACCAAGTTTATAAAGAAATTACTTATATCTGCAATACCAAAGATAAATGATAGTATGAAGTAAGTACATGTTGTGATGAATCTAATGATTGTTTCCCGATGTAAATGTTTTTCTCCACATATACCTGGTCAAACTTTTCTGAGGTTTGACTTTTCAAAACATCCATATGCTTATGGACGTGACAGAGTCCCTAACGAGAGAGAGAGAGAGAGAGAGAGAGAGAGTGAAAAAAGTGTGTGTGCGTGTGTGAAAGAGACATGGACAACACACGATAAAAGTGGAGAAAAAGTGTGTGTGTCTTATGCAAACATATCACACATGCATCTTCGACAACGGAGGCAAGGTGAGGAGATAGTGTGTGGTTGTTTGGAACCGAGAGAGGAAGACCCCTAGCATGTGGCCAAGAGGGGTCTAACAAACAAGGGAGATAGGTCAAGAGAGACGTACGGAGAAAATGCAGACATGGGGAGGAGAGAGTGTATGTTTGTCATAGAGAGATCCCCTGGAGATCGTGATGGGACTACATGGGTGGGAGATCGAGTGACAAGGTGTGTGCGTGATAGAAGATGCCCCGAGAGATATCGAGATAGACTTATGGATGGAAGGAGACAATACGTCTATTCCTGATGGCTAGTAAGAGATAATCATACTTAGGAGGGGGGAGTGCTTGCGGTTATGGCCCTGTTTGGATACTCTAACTCGGTTAGAGGTTAGAGTTAGATTCTAACCCTAAACTAACTCTAAGTAAAGAAGTGTTTGGATGGTAGGGTTAGATGGAGCGCGGATACGGCGAGGCACCTTCACGGGCGGTGCGAGAGGGAGGTAGGGAGAGGACGAGAAGCTTCGAGGAAGTGGGGAGGGATCTGCTGCGGGGAGAGCGAGAGAAAAAAGTGTTTATTAGTGGTTCCGAGAAGAACTAACCCAAATAAGCACCTCTTGGATGGGTTAGATGCATCTAACCTAAACTAACCCTCCTGTTTGGATCTTTTTGGGTTAGTTGACTCCAAACTAACTCTAACCCATGGATCCAAACAGAGCCTATGATGGAGTGAGGGATTATGGTACTTAGGGGGGTGCGTGTCACATGGAGAGAGAACAAGGGCGGAGAGTGTTGGATGGGTCTATATGTATAGCGCGAGCAAGACATGTGTATGTGTGAACCAGGGAGATATAAGGCCCGTTTGGCTTGCGTCGTGAGCATCTTTTGCATGGCCTGGGGTTGTGGCTGGATTTCATGCACGCTTGTTTGGTTGCTACCTTGTGAAAAAGAAAGCCCGCTTGGGCTGGGTTCCCTTGCACTTTAATTAGCCTGGCTAAACTCCAGACACTGCAAGTAGCCTAGCCCAAGCGACCGATTTTGAAAGCCTGGTCGTGCCTGGTCGTGCGGCCACAAGGCTAACGGCAACATGGATGGATATTAGCATTAAATAATTGATGCATGGATTGATTGATGGGACATTGATGCTTTGCCTGGCCCAGGCATGAACCAAACGCTTCAGCACCACACAAGCCTGGCCAGGCAGAAATATTTTACATCTCACGTCCACACCAGGCAGTACCGGCCATCAAGGCATGAGGGTCAGGTCACGAACCAAACTGACCAATAAAGTTTGAGAGAGATTGAGGAGCCCCGATAAGGCTGAGTGGTGCGTCAGATAGCTGAGAGGGGGAAAGAGATATTCCATCCGCTCGATAATGCAGTGCATGTAAATTTTTTAGAAGTACTTTGGAAACTTTGATCAGGTTTACGCAAATGTTATTTATATCTACAATACCAAAGATACATCATACAAAACTACATCTCATGGTGAATCTAATGGTATATGTTTGTCGTACTAGATGTAATTCTTTTTCTCCACGTACATGGTCAAACTTTGTGATGTTTGACTTTTCAATAAATCTATGTGCTATGGACGGAGGTGAGTGCCTCAGTCGAGATAGATCAAGTGCGTGTGAAGGAGAATGAGTAAGTGTGCAAAAAGAGTATGTGTGTGAAAGAGAAAGTGACAACAAACAATAAATTAGAGAGAGTGTGTGTTTTTTCGTTTCTTATGCGAACATATCACGCATGCATCTCCGAGATGGAAAAGCGAGGTGAGGAGATACACGAAGATAGCTAGTGTGTGATTGTTTGCAACGGAGAGAGAGACCCCTGTAGCACATGTCCAATAGAGGTCTGGCCAACAAGGAAAAAAGGTCGAGAGGGACACATGGATGACATGGACGCATGGGGAGGGAGGGTGTGTTTGTGATAAAGAGATCCCTTCGAGATCGTGAGGGGACTATATGGGTGGGAGATTGAGGGAGTGCGTGCGCGATAGAAAGATGCCCCGAGAGAAATCGAGATAGACCATGCACATGTTTGTGATGGAGACTAAGATTAGCTAGTCATATACATATAGGGGGGACTGCGTGTGCCTACAATTGAGTGAGAGACCATCATACTTGGCTAGCTGGGCATGAGATTGTGTGTGTGTGCGTGTGAGATGGAGAGAGAACGATGGAGAGAGATAGAGTTTTAGATGGGCCTATCGAGTGCAAGTGAGATATGCATGTGTATGTGTGACCCAGGTGGATGGAGAGTTTGAGAGAGGGGGAGAGCTCCGAGACGACATAGTGGTGCGTGAGACAGTTATGGGCAAAGATCCAAGGAATTTGTGTGCGTACGATGAGTGCACCCAAGATATCTAGCTTGGACTAGCTAGAGTATCATACATAGTGTGCGAGAGAGACCTATAGATGGTGTATATATGAATGTGAACTAGAAAGACCCCCCCCCCCCACACACACACACAAAGAGAGAGAGAGAGAGAGAGAGAGAGAGAGAGAGAGAAAGGGAGAGGGACCAACAAGGTTTTTGTGTCGGATGCGTGTGACAGAATTGAAGATTGTCGGCGAGAGAGTGAGAGAGAGAGAGAGACAGAACAGGAGTCCGGGAGAGGGGAGGTCGCGTTTTATGCATGAAAGACTGATATAAACCATGTTTCGATATAAACTTGCATTCAAATATTTAAAGTGGAGAACATGTTGTCTACAATCCACACATGAACGGATATATGCGTATATCAAACAAGTTCATTAATTTGACTTTCAACATGTTCATGGAGTACTATAATACTGTACAACATGCTACTAGATTGAGGTGTTCAATTTTGGATTTAGTTCACTATTTTGACCTACTGAACGAGCTAGTTCATTGAATTGAGATATTTCATTTTGGGTTTGATTCGGGTTTTTGAGTGGGTCAACTATTTGTCATATAGTAAATCGCTAGCAACGAGCATGTAAAAACACATTACTCCCGAGCATCATCTCTCCATCTAAAAAAGAAGTGGCAAGCTAATATTTCAAAATTTGATTCGAATCGACTTGGTAAGGTAGACGTGGATGCTCATTCTCCCAAAATTTGAATGAACCATTAAACATCCTCTCTGCTCGGTGGAATTCGCCCGAGCAAATAAATGGGAGACGCGAAATTACCGTCCTATGTGGGACACGCATCAATTGGCCCGTTGTACATCGAGGGTAGGTTCGTAACTTCATCCAAGCGCGCCTTCTCCTCGGCCGAAATGACATGTGCCGAATAATTCATAAACCATGATCGGCAAAACATGCTCTCCTCGCCCGAAATAGCTCGCGCCCACTATTTCAAAACACGCTCTCCTCGCCCGAAATCGCTCACGCCCACTATAGTTCAAAACACGCCCTCCTCGCCCGAAATCGCTCCCGCCCACTATTTGGGGAGAAGCAAAGTTACTCTACTATCCCTGACCCTCAGTACACAGACCCAAGCAGAGAAGCCTATAGGCAAGGGTAGAACTGTAACTCCCCCTCACATTTCAGACAAATGCGTCCGTAAGACATGGTTCCACTCCCCTCCCAATTCCCCCCGCCCGCCCCCATTCATACCTCGTGGGCGCCAAATCACCTTCTCCCTGGGAAGCTCCCTTCTCCGGAGCCGCGAAACCTCAGCCCCACCTCCATGGTGCCCCCCACCGCACCAATTTCACAGCCGCCCTCCTCCCTAATGCCGAAGACGCTGTCCAATTGCCTTCATGCACTGGGTCGTGTGCCTCTTACTCCGTGCTGCTGGTGCTGCCTCGACGACGGCCGCGTGAAGCATACCGGAGCCGATTCACCCCCGCCGTTGTTCACGGCGCCGGAGCGGCTCTAACTTAGGATCCGTCCAGAGTCCTGGCGCTGCTTCCGCGTAGCCATCGACCATGGTGACATTGCTCTTTCCCTGCCGCCGGTCGCCACCGCAACCGCGCTGGCCTCACCGACTCGGCAGCTGGACCTGCCTACTTCACCATGCCGCCAGATAGGTCGCACCCTCATCTAAAATCACTTTATTTAGGCGTCAATTGTCTGAATTTTTATTCTGGGCCAATCGATTCCCAATGGGAAGCAGCACCCCTCGAGGCGGTGGAGCTCCTAGGCTGCCGGTTGGCTGGTGTCTAACGTAAGGGTGCGGTGGGGCGGCGTGGGTTGAAGGTACTGCCGCCGCCGGATCTGGATGACGGGGAGTCTTTGTGGATTGGCCCGGGGGCGGCGCAACCACGGCAGTGCGGTGGGGCGGGGAGCGGGGTTTTTGTCGGGGCCACGGACGGCGGAGGCAGGATGCTCTGTCGTTGGTCGCTGGCTCTTCGGGGAAGATTCCGAACAGTGTCGGCCGGGAGGCACAAGACGGCCATCAAGCCAACCGGCGTAGATCGGACAATACCAAAATAAAATAAAATCGTGTGACCCCAATTTAGTCTTCAGTCAACAGACATGTGACCACTCTCGTACCTTGCTGTTGATCTCTTAGTGTATTTCTTCGGATCAAAGAGATATGTCGTTCTTAACATTATGTGTTATCTGCATCTTCAGACACACCGTCTTCCGACTCACCGCAGCTGCTCCAACAAGGGAAGCATACACCAGAAGGGAGCTACAGTCCCCACTCAACAGTTCCCTGCATCGAGTGCACGTGCCCTACATGGACAGCCACAACAACTGCAGGGCCATCGACAAGTCAGCACATGATGCTCACTCCTATGGATGGTAGCCAGATAGGTTGTACCCTCATCTTACTTGTGTGCAACATTTATGGCTTTGTTATTCATCTAAGCATGGAAAATAGATCATCACATTTCACTGTATATTCATGATGATCTCTTACGGGTCTTGTTCAGGAGTTCACGCTATTCCATACTTCAGCTAAGATACTTGTTCTTTAGGTAATGTTGTTCCATAGTTATCATCCATCAGCCAATGCTATCCCACAGGTTGGTGATTATAGTATTATACCACTTCTAGTATTACCTATGTTGTTCTTTAATACTTTTGTGTGCCATCTAGTTAATCTCGAGTACAAACAATACATATTCTGTAGCTTTCATTTATGTTCTCCCTTTAGTTTATGAGACCTGTTGCTGCTAACCCCGGTCCTACTATTTATGTCGTCTCCTACAGGCACTCATTTACATAAATCTAACTACTAGTTGTCTTCCATGCATGTCAGATATAATTGCACACACTAATATATCCACAAGAACCTCACGGAGCAATGTAAAGGCCAATAAACTTGATGTCAATGATACCCAATATGATGGAACATGTAAAGGCAGTTCTTCAGAAGACTTGCGGAAAGATGATGAATCCTCTTCACCCCACAAGGTCCTTGCTCTAACTTGGCCTGTGATATGGGTACAACATGCATATAATGTCCTAGAGTGTATCTACTCTGTTGCGGTGCCATGTGCTTAGCATGCTGATCATGCATGTAAATATGTCATGCCTTCCTGTTTTTTAGTACCTATTCCATTCATGATAACATGTTTTCAAATTCAAGTACTATCATTCTACTCTATCGCAATGCCATCTGCTTAATTTGGACATCATGCTTTTGAATATCTTATGCATTGTTATTCATCAGTATGTATTTCATCTGTGCCATACCATGTGTTTTTTTACATTGAAGTGCTGTTCTAGTGCTCTGTTGCAATGCCATCTTATTTTCCCAATCATACATGTGTATGTTGCCTTAGTTATTTCTGTACGTATTTCGCTAGCATATAGTTTTACATTCAACTAGTTTTTTTGTTGTGTTGTGTTGTCGTATCCCTAGCTCTTACACCATACTCCCTCCGTCCGGATTACATGTTGCCAAAATGGATAAAAAAAGATGTATCTAGAACTGAAATACGCCTAGACCCATCCATTTTTTTCGGATGGAGGGAATACATGCCAATATGTCATGCCTTTCTATTCTTCAGTACCTATTCCATCTCTCTGCTGTCGCATGTTTTATAATTAAAGCACCATTCTTCTATACAAGGCATGCAAGGGGAAGACGACTATGTTAGAAACTGAAGGGTTACAAACAAGGCATTTGCAAAAGATCCAAACACCAGGAGATAATAAACCAACTCCAGTTTTTATAGATACTGCTCCAGCACAGAGAAACCCAACTCCTACTGATAATAAGCAGATTCCAGTGGCCAAAGAACTAGTCCGCTCTAGTCCAACAAAAATATGTCAACTCAATTCTAAGAAGCATGTGTGTATCCTTGCATCATGAAATTTTATAGCATGCTGATCATATTTTCTACATGTTTCTTACCCATCTATCTTTTAGAAATAAGCTTAACAGATAGAAGAATTTCTGCAATGGTATCGTTTATGAGGAAAGATTCTTGCAGGAATTCTCTGTGCTCCAATGTAGATGTAAGTACCTGTTGTATATCACTATATTTTTACATCAGCATGTATTTTGTTAATCGGCGTGAATCCAACCTTTATCTGATCTAAATTTAGTTGTAGCAAAATGTATGATTAAAGGCCACAATGTTGATTTTTGTAAGGAAAACTGCCTGGTAGTTTTGCATCCTGAGCTGCATGAGTGTACTATCTCATATCAGTGGGTTTGAATACTTTGGTTCTGCGGTGGGTTTTTCAGTGTTTTTTTTACTGTGTTGTCCTATCGTATCCCTAGCCCCTACATCATACTCCCTCCGTCCGGATTAAATGTCGCAGAAATGGATAAAACTGGATGTATCTAGAACTGAAATATGCCTAGACCCGTCCATTTATTTCCGGATGGAGGGAATACATGTCAATATGTCATGCCTTTCTATTCTTCAGTACCTATTCCATCTCTGTTGTAGCAGGTTTTATAACTGAATCACCATTCTTCTATATAAGGCATGCAAGGGGAAGATGGCTATGTTAGAATCTGAAGGGTTACAAACCAGGTCTTTGCAAAAGATCCAAATGCTAGGAGATAATAAACCAACTCCATTTTTCATATATACTGCTCCAGCACAGAGAAACCCAACTCCCACTGATAATAAGCAGATTCCAATGGCCAAAGAACTAGTCCGCTCCAGTCCAGCAAAAGAATGTCAACTCCATTCTAGGAAGCGTGTGTGTATCCTTGCATCATGAAATTTTATAGCATTCTGATCATATTTTCTACATGTTTCTTACCCATCTCTCTTTTAGAAAATAAGGTTAAACGATAGAAGACTTCCTCCATTGGGATCGTATTCGAGGAAAATATCTTGCGGGAATTCTCTGTACTCCAATGCTGATGTAAGTACCTGTTATATCACTATATTTTTACATCAACATGTATTTTGTTAATCGGCATGAATCTAACCTTTATCTGATCTAAAATTAGTTGTAGCAAAATGTTAAAGGCGCCAATGTTGATTTTTGTAAGGAAAACTGCCTCGTAGTTTTGCATACTGAGCTGCATGAATTTACTATCTCATATCATGCACATTACTGAATTGTAGTGCTTCTCTGGTTGCCCATTCATTCATTGTGTCAATGTTGCTTTCATACTACCTCACCTGGCTGATGATAGCTGTGCCATATTGTGTTAATTTGGTGTAGGCTAGTTGCCCAAACGTTCATTGTGTCAATGTTGCTTTCCTATTATCTGACTTGGCCAATGATAGCAATGCTAGTGTGTTAATTTTGTGCAGGCTGCTGAAGATAAGAAGACAAACTCTGAAAACAGCAAGGCAACCCCATTGTTTCTTTCTAGTAAATCTAGGCCAGGTAATATGGCAATAACTCATGATTAATTTGTTTGGTTCCCATCCTAATTTATGTTATGATGCAGTGGTCGATACACTCTCCACTATCAATAATACAAGCCTGCCAAAATCTGTTGGAAATATGCCCTAGAGGCAATAATAAAATGGTTATTATTATATTTCCTTGTTCATGGTAATTGTCTTTTATTCATGCTATAATTGTGTTATCCGGAAATCGTAATGCATGTGTGAATACATAGACCACAACATGTCCCTAGTAAGCCTCCAGTTGACTAGCTCGCTTATCAATAGATGGTCACAGTTTCCTGACCATGGACATAGGATGTCATTGATAATGGGATCACATCATTGGGAGAATGATGTGATGGATGAGACCCAATCCTAAGCATAGCACAAGATCGTGTAGTTCGTTTGCTAGAGCTTTTTCAATGTCAAGTATCATTTCCTTAGACCATGAGATCGTGTAACTCTCGGATGCCGTAGGAGTGCTTTGGGTGTACCAAACGTCACAACGTAACTGGGTGGCTATAAAGGTATACTACAGGTATCTCCAAAAGTGTCTGTTGGGTTGACACGGATCGAGACTGGGATTTGTCACTCCGTATGACGGAGAGGTATCTCTGGGCCCACTCGGTAATGCATCATCATAATGAGCTCAATGTGACCAAGTGTTTGGTCACGGGATCATGCGTTACAGTACGAGTAAAGTGACTTGCCGGTAACGAGATTGAACGAGGTATTGGGATACCGACGATAGAATCTCGGGCAAGTAACGTACCGATTGACAAAGGGAATTGTATAAGGGATTACTTGAATCCTCGACATCGTGGTTCATTCGATGAGATCATCGTGGAACATGTGGGATCCAACATGGGTATCCAGATCCCGATGTTGGTTATTGGCCGGAGAATCATCTCGGTCATGTCTGCATGTCTCCTGAACCCGTAGGGTCTACACACTTAAGGTTCGGTGATGCTAGTGTTGTAGAGATACTAGTATGCGATAACCCGAAAGTTGTTCGGAGTCCAGGATGAGATCCAGGACATCACGAGGAGTTCCGAAATGGTCCGGAGGTGAAGAATTATACATAGGAAGTCCAGTGTCGGCCATCGGGAAAGTTTCGAGGGTCACCGGTATTGTACCGGGACCACCGGAAGGGTCCCTGGGGTCCACCGGGTGGGGCCACCTATCCCAGAGGGCCCCATGGGCTGAAGTGGGGAAGGGAACCAGCCCCTGGTGGGCTGGTGCGCCCCCCGTTGGGCCTCCCCTGCGCTTGGGGCTGGAAACCCTAGGGGGGCCACCCCACTTGACTTGGGGGGCAAGTCCCCCCCCCCTTGGCCGCCGCCCCCCTTGAGATGGGATCTCTAGGGGGCGGCCACCCCCCAGGACCCCTATATAAAGAGGGGGGAGGGAGGACAGCCGCACCCCTGCTCCTGGCGCCTCCCTCTCCCTCTGCAACACCTCTCCCTCTCATAGAGCTTGGTGAAGCCCTGCCGAGATCGCTGCTACTTCCACCACCACGCCGTCGTGTTGCTGGATCTCCATCAACCTCTCCCTCCCCCTTTCTGGATCAAGAAGGAGGAGATGTCTTCCCCAACCATACGTGTGTTGAACACGGAGGTGCCGTCCGTTCGACGCTAGGATCTCCGGTGATTTGGATCACGACGAGTACGACTCCCTCAACCCCGTTCTCTTGAACGCTTCCGCGCATGATCTACAAGGGTATGTAGATGCACTCCTCTCTGTCTTTGCTAGATGACTCCATAGATTGATCTTGGTGAAGCGTAGAAATTTTTTATTTTCTGCAACGTTCCCCAACAGTGGCATCATGAGCTAGGTCTATGCGTAGTTTCTATGCATGAGTAGAACACAAACTTGTTGTGGGCGTAGATGTTGTCAATTTTCTTGCCACTACTAGTCTTATCTTGTTTCGGCGGCATCGTGGGATGAAGCGGCTCGGACCGACCTTACACGTGCGCTTACGTGAGACAGGTTCCGCCGACTGACATGCACTAGTTGCATAAGGTGGCTAGCGGGTGTCTATCTCTCCCACTTTAGTCGGATCGGATTCGATGAAAAGGGTCCTTATGAAGGGTAAATAGAAATTGGCATATCACGTTGTGGTTTTACGTAGGTAAGAAACGTTCTTGCTAGAAACCTATAGAAGCCACGTAAAAACATGCAACAACAATTAGAGGACATCTAACTTGTTTTTGCAGCATATGCCTTGTGATGTGATATGCCCAAAAGGATGTGATGAATGAAATATATGTGATGTATGAGATTGATCATGTTCTTGTAATAGGAATCACGACTTGCATGTCGATGAGTATGACAACCAGCAGGAGCCATAGGAGTTGTCTTTATTTTTTGTATGACCTGCGTGTCATTGAATAACGCCATGTAAATTACTTTACTTTATTGCTAAACGCGTTAGCCATAGAAGTAGAAGTAATCGTTGGCATGACAACTTCATGAAGACACGATGATGGAGATCATGATGATGAAGATCATGGTGTCATGCCGGGGACGAAGATGATCATGGCGCCGCGAAGATGGAGATCAAAGGAGCAATATGATATTGGCCATATCATGTCACTATTTGATTGCATGTGATGTTTATCATGTTTTGCTTCTTATTTGCTTAGTACGATGGTAGTAAATAAGATGATCCCTTATAATAATTTCAAGAAAGTGTGCCCCCTAACTGTGCGCCATTGCGAAAGTTCGTTGTTTCGAAGCACCACGTGATGATCGGGTGTGATAGATTCTAACGTTCACATACAACGGGTGTAAGACAGATTTACACATGCAAAACACTTAGGTTGACTTGACGAGCCTAGCATGTACAGACATGGCCTCCGAACACAAGAGATCGAAAGGTCGAACATGAGTCGTATGGAAGATATGATCAACATGGAGATGTTCACCGATGATGACTAGTCCGTCTCACGTGATGATCGGACACGGTCTAGTTGAGTCGGATCATGTATCACTTAGATGACTAGAGGGATGTCTAATCTGAGTGGGAGTTCATTAAATAATTTGATTAGATGAACTTAATTATCATGAACTTAGTCTAAAAACCTTTGCAAAATGTCTTGTAGATCAAATGGCCAATGCTCATGTCAACCTCAACTTCAACGCATTCCTAGAGAAAACCAAGCTGAAAGATGATGGCAACAACTATTCGGACTGGGTATGGAACCTGAGGATCATCCTCATAGCTGCCAAGAAAGCATATGTCCTAGAAGGACCGCTAGGTGAAGCACCCATCCCAGAGAACCAAGACGTTATGAACACTTGGCAGTCACGTGCTGATGATTACTCCCTTGTTCAGTGCGGCATGCTTTACAGCTTAGAACCGGGGCTCCAAAAGTGTTTTGAGCAACACGGAGCATATGAGATGTTCGAAGAGCTGAAAATGGTTTTCCAAGCTCATGCTCGGTCGAGAGATATGAAGTCTCTGACAAGTTCTACAGTTGTAAGATGGAGGAAAATAGTTCTATCAGTGAGCACATACTCAAAATGTCTGGGTTGCACAACCGCTTGTCCCAGTTGGACATTAACCTCCCGGACGAGGCGGTCATTGACAGAATCCTTCAGTCGCTCCCACCTAGCTACAAGAGCTTTGTGATGAACTACAATATGCAGGGGATGGTGAAAACTATTCCTGAAATCAGCAGAGGTGGAAATCAAAAAGGAACATCAAGTGTTGATGGTCAATAAAACCACTAGTTTCAAGAAAGGCAAGGGTAAGAAGAACTTCAAGAAGGACGGCAAGGGAGTTGTCACGCCCGGTAAGCCAGCTACTAGGAAGAAGCCAAAGAATGGACCCAAGCCTGAGACTGGATGCTTTTATTGCAAGGGAAAGGGACACTGGAAGCGGAACTACCCCAAATACTTAGCGGACAAGAAGGCCGGCAACACTAAAGGTATATGTGATATACATGTAATTGATGTGTACCTTACTAGTACTCATAGTAGCTCCTGGGTATTTGATACCAGTGCGGTTACTCATATTTGTAACTCAAAGCAGGAGCTGCGGAATAACCGGAGATTGGCGAAGGACGAGGTGACAATGCGCGTCGGGAATGGTTCCAAGGTCGATGTAATCGCCGTCGGCACGCTACCTCTACATTTACCTACGGGGTTAGTTTTAAACCTCAATAATTGTTATTTAGTGCCAGCTTTGAGCATGAACATTGTATCTGGATCTCGTTTAATGCGAGATGGATACTCATTTAAATCCGAGAATAATGGTTACTCTATTTATATGAGAGATATGTTTTATGGTCATGCCCCGCTAGTCAATGGTTTATTCATAATGAATCTCGAACATGATGTTACACATATTCATAGTGTGAATACCAAAAGATGTAAAGTTGATAACGATAGTCCCACATACTTGTGGCACTGCCGCCTTGGTCACATTGGTGTCAAACGCATGAAGAAGCTCCATGCCGATGGACTTTTGGAGTCTCTTGATTATGAATCATTTGACACGTGTGAACCATGCCTTATGGGCAAAATGACCAAGACTCCGTTCTCCGGAACAATGGAACGAGCAACCAACTTATTGGAAATCATACATACTGATGTGTGCGGTCCAATGAGCGTTGAGGCTCGTGGAGGATATCGTTATGTTCTCACTCTCACTAATGACTTGAGTAGATATGGGTATGTCTACTTGATGAAACACAAGTCTAAGACCTTTGAAAAGTTCAAGGAATTTCAGAATGAGGTAGAGAATCAACGTGACTGAAAGATAAAGTTCTTACGATCAGATCGTGGGGGAGAATATTTGAGTCACGAATTTGGTACGCACTTAAGGAAATGTGGAATCATTTCACAACTCACGCCGCCTGGAACACCTCAGCGTAACAGTGTGTCCGAACGTCGTAATCGCACTCTATTGGATATGGTGCGATCTATGATGTCACTCACCGATTTAGCTCTATCATTTTGGGGATACGCTCTAGAGACAGCTACATTCACTTTAAATAGGGCACCGTCTAAATCCATTGAGACGACACCGTATGAATTATGGTTTGGGAAGAAACCTAAGCTGTCGTTTCTAAAAGTTTGGGGATGCGATGCTTATGTCAAGAAACTTCAACCTGAAAAGCTCGAACCCAAGTCGGAAAAATGCGTCTTCATAGGATACCCTAAGGAAACCATTGGGTATACCTTCTACCACATATCCAAAGGCAAGATCTTTGTTGCCAAGAACGGGTCCTTTCTAGAGAAAGAGTTTCTCTCGAAAGAAGTAAGTGGGAGGAAAGTGGAACTTGATGAAGTACTACCTCTTGAAAGTAGCGCAGCTCAGGAAGATGTTCATGTGGTGCCTGCACTGATTAGAGAGGAAACTAATGATGATGATCAAGGTACTTCGGATCAAGATACTACTGAACTTCATAGGTCCACAAGGACACGTTCCACACTAGAGTGGTATGGCAACCCTGTCCTGGAAATCATGTTGTTAGACAACGGTGAACCTTCGAACTACGAAGAAGCAATGGCGGGCCCAAATTCCAACAAATGGCTTGAAGCCATGCAATCCGAGACAGGATCCATGTACAAAAACAAAGTATGGACTCTGACAGACTTGCCCGATGATCGACGAGCGATAGAAAAAAAATGGATCTTTAAGAAGAAGATGGACGCGGATGGTAATGTTACCATCTATAAAGCTCGACTTGTCGCTAAGGGTTATCAACAAGTTCAAGGGGTTGACTACGATGAGACTTTCTCTCCCGTAGCGAAGCTGAAGTCCGTCCGAATTATGTTAGCAATTGCCGCATACTATGATTATGAGATATGACAAATGGACGTCAAAACGGCATTCCTTAATGGCCATCTTAAGGAAGAATTGTATATGATGCAGCCGGAGGGTTTTGTTGATCCTAAAAATGCTAACAAGGTATGCAAGCTCCAGCGCTCCATCTATGGGCTGGTGCAAGCATCGCGGAGTTGGAACATTCACTTTAATGAAATGATCAAAGCGTTTGGGTTTATGCAGACTTATGGAGAGGCCTGCGTTTACAAGAAAGTGAGTGGGAGCTCTGTAGCATTTCTCATATTATATGTGGATGACATACTTTTGATGGGAAATGATATAGAACTTTTGGACAGCATTAAGGCCTACCTGAATAAGTGTTTTTCAATGAAGGACCTTGGAGAAGCTGCTTACATATTCAGCATCAAGATCTATAGAGATAGATCGAGACGCCTCATAGGTCTTTCACAAAGCACATACCTTGATAAGATATTGAAGAAGTCCAATATGGATCAGTCCAAGAAGGGGTTCTTGCCTGTATTGCAAGGTGTGAAATTGAGCTCGGCTCAATGTCTGACCACGGAAGAAGATAGAGCAAAGATGAGTGTCGTCCCCTATGCCTCGGCCATAGGGTCTATCATGTATGCCATGATGTGTACCAGAGCTGATGTAAACCTTGCCGTAAGTTTGGAAGGAAGGTACCAAAGTAATCCCGACATGGAACACTGGACAGCGGTCAAGAATATCTTGAAGTACCTGAAAAGGACTAAGGATATGTTTCTCGTATATGGAGCTGACGAAGAGCTCGTCGTAAAGGTTTACGTCGACGCTAGCTTCGACACAGATTTGGATGACTCTAAGTCACAAACCGAATACGTGTATATTTTGAATGGTGGGGCAGTAAGCTGGTGTAGTTGCAAGCAAAGCGTCGTGGCAGGATCTACATGTGAAGCGGAGTACATGGAAGCCTCGGAGGCAGCGCATGAAGCAATCTGGGTGAAGGAGTTCATCACCAACCTAGGAGTCATACCTAATGCGTCGGGGCCGATCACACTCTTCTGTGACAACACTGGAGCTATTGCCCTTGCCAAGGAGCCCAGGTTTCACAAGAAGACCAGGCACATCAAGCGTCGCTTCAACTCCATTAGTGAAAATGTTCAAGATGGAGACATAGATATTTGCAAAGTGCATACGGATCTGAATGTCGCAGATCCGTTGACTAAACCTCTTCCGCGAGCAAAACATGATCGACACCAGAACTCTATGGGTGTTCGATTCATCACAATGTAACTAGATTATTGACTCTAGTGCAAGTGGGAGACTGTTGGAAATATGCCCTAGAGGCAATAATAAAATGGTTATTATTATATTTCCTTGTTCATGGTAATTGTCTTTTATTCATGCTATAATTGTGTTATCCGGAAATTGTAATGCATGTGTGAATACATAGACCACAACATGTCCCTAGTAAGCCTCTAGTTGACTAGCTCGCTTATCAATAGATGGTCACGGTTTCCTGACCATGGACATAGGATGTCATTGATAACGGGATCACATCATTGGGAGAATGATGTGATGGACGAGACCCAATCCTAAGCATAGCACAAGATCGTGTAGTTCGTTTGCTAGAGCTTTTTCAATGTCAAGTATCATTTCCTTAGACCATGAGATCGTGTAACTCCCGGATGCCGTAGGAGTGCTTTGGGTGTACCAAACGTCACAACGTAACTGGGTGGCTATAAAGGTATACTACAGTTATCTCCGAAAGTGTCTGTTGGGTTGACACGGATCGAGACTGGGATTTGTCACTCCGTATGACGGAGAGGTATCTCTGGGCCCACTCGGTAATGCATCATCATAATGAGCTCAATGTGACCAAGTGTTTGGTCACGGGATCATGCGTTATGGTACGAGTAAAGTGACTTGCCGGTAACGAGATTGAACGAGGTATTGGGATACCGACGATCGAATCTCGGGCAAGTAACGTACCGATTGACAAAGGGAATTGTATACGGGATTACTTGAATCCTCGACATCATGGTTCATTCGATGAGATCATTGTGGAACATGTGGGAGCCAACATGGGTATCCAGATCCCGCTGTTGGTTATTGGCCGGAGAGTCGTCTCGGTCATGTCTGCATGTCTCCCGAACCCATAGGGTCTACACACTTAAGGTTCGGTGACGCTTGGGTTGTAGAGATACTAGTATGCGGTAACCCGAAAGTTGTTCAGAGTCTCGGATGAGATCCTGGACGCCATGAGGAGTTCCGTAATGGTCCGGAGGTGAAGAATTATATATAGGAAGTCCAGTTTCGGCCATCTGGAAAGTTTTGGGGGTCACCGGTATTGTACCGGGACCACCGGAAGGGTCCCGGGGGTCCACCGGGTGGGGCCACCTATCCCGGAGGGCCCCATGGGCTGAAGTGGGGAAGGGAACCAGCCCCTGGTGGGCTGGTGCGCCCCCCTTGGGCCTCCCCTGCGCCTAGGGTTGGAAACCCTAGGGATGGGGGGGCGTCCCACTTGACTTGGGGGGCAAGTCCCCCCCCCTTGCCCCCCCCCCCTTGAGATGGGATCTCTAGGGGGCCGGCCACCCCCCAGGGCCCCTATATAAAGAGGGGGAGAGGGACGACAACCGCACCCCTGCTCATGGCGCCTCCATCTCCCTCTGCAACACCTCTCCCTCTCCTAGAGCTTGGCGAAGCCCTGCCAAGATCGCTGCTACTTCCACCACCACGCCGTCGTGCTGCTGGATCTCCATCAACCTCTCCCTCCCCCTTGCTGGATCAAGAAGGAGGAGACGTCTTCCCCAACCATGCGTGTGTTGAACGCGGAGGTGCCGTCCGTTCGGCGCTAGGATCTCCGGTGATTTGGATCACGACGATCACGACGAGTATGACTCCCTCAACCCCGTTCTCTTGAACGCTTCCGCGCATGATCTACAAGGGTATGTAGATGCACTCCTCTCTCTCGTTGCTAGATGACTCCATAGATTGATCTTGGTGAAGCGTAGAAAATTTTTATTTTCTGCAACGTTCCCCAACAAAATCGCCATCTGAATCTGTTCAGTATCCTCTGTCTCGAATGCAACGGAATAAATGTATGTTTGTGAACCAATTAATGGCTGAAGCAATGATGGAAATGGTGGATGAATCAGAGGTGCAGAGTCGTGCGACACAACAACTGATCAATGTTTTCAGAGACAGTGTAGCAAAGCAGAAAGAACTTGCCCACATGCTTATGGGCGTCATCTGTGCTGAGGTTGCAGATTGTGACGTTGTAGATGGTTAGGTTCTGCTCATTTATTTGCACTGGCATCAATCTTTGATTTCCCAGTGGCTGTAATTTCCTGTAATATATGCTGGATGTGCAACGTTATTCCCTGTATGCCGTACCTTTGCGTGATCGGTTTTGGTCCTGTGCATAATTGCTCGTCGTAATGGGCTCAGATTATCTAATTTGGCCTAAAGACATGTACGAACTTTAGTGGGGCCATTAAGTTAATGGGCCGTTACTAGGCCGAAAGTTAATGGTCGGCCCTCTTACCTCCCGGGTCGTTAACAGGCCGACATCGAAGCGGGCAACAGGTGGCTCCAATTTATTTCACGGGACGTTAACAGGCCGTTACTAAGTTTGGGCTACATATGGCCCAACTATACTGTAGGCCTTTAGCAGGCCGAAAGAGACAGCGGGCTTGTACTGGACCATGAAGACCATGGGCCGCTAAGAGGCCGAAAGTCAAGTCGTATTGTAAATGGCCCAACTGTGTTGTGGGCCTTTAGCAGGCCGAAATAGAAACAGGGCTGGTATTGGACCATGAAGGGCATGGGCCGTTAAAAGGCCAAAACTAAGGTCCGACTACAAATGGCCCAACTCATTTATGGTCCGTTAACAGGCCAAAAGGCACACAGGGCCGGGAATTGGCCCAACACTTAAATGGGTCGTTAAAAGGCCAAAACTTAGGTCCGACTACAAATGGCCCAACTGATTTATGGGCCGTCAACAGGCTGAAAGTGACACCGGGCCAGAAAATTGGCCCAACACTTAAATGGGCCGCTAAAAGGCCGAAACTCGGGTCCAACAACAAATGGCCCATCAGATTTATGGGCCGTCAATAGGCTGAAAGACACACCGGGCCGGAAACTGGCCCAACATTTAAATGGGTCGCTAAAAGGCCAAAAGATGTACATCCTGAAAATTGGCCCATCCATTAAATGGGCCGTTAACAGCCGAAATCTCATCGGGCCGATACTGAGCCTAGATATATAGCGGGCTGTTAACGGGCTCGAACTGACGATGGGCTGCAATGGTGTCAAATCTTTAACGGGTCGTTGACAGGCCGAATTGGCACATCTCGTATGGGTCGTGGGCTTAAATGGATCTGACACAAGTAGGCCTTATATGGGCTGGCCTGCTAATTTTTACTGGGCCGGCCTTTTCACAGGAATGGGCCTCTGTTGGGCCGTGCCACGTGTCGATGTATCATAGGCGCCTTCCGTCCAATGAGTGGATGATATCTGTCCCAACGATGAGCCGACACGTGTTTCCTCCAGCCAATGATGATTTTACACGTGGAAAATCCCAATTGGTCGGGGCTGTTAATGGGTTATCGGATCCAAAACCCGACCCGATAGCTTAATGGCGTTCCGTTATGGTGGATGCCACGTGTCAGTCACCCTTGACGAAAGCACTTCTGTGATGCGTGATTTATCGTCATGGAAGTGGACACTTCTGTGATGATAATTTTGGTAATGTCATGGAACACTTCTACGGCAGCACAGGTATGACTATCTTGATTTTGTCATAAATTTGTCATGGATGTACATGCATGACAAAAAATGCGACCTACTGTGACAAACACGTATCATCACGGAAGTGTATTTTTTTGTAGTGGGTACCCCAACCCATGATATCGGAGAAGTCGTCATGGATGATTCTCTCCTCGTGGATGTGGTCTGTTACCCAACCATTGTTGTTCTTGATCTGATGGATGTGGTTTTTCCATCTCCTTGCGTTGACCCGACGGTGAAAAAATAGTGTTTGTATCCCCTTATTTTAGGTTGGAGAGCCTTGCACATCCTAGCCCTTTCAAGCACTAGCGCGAAGGTCGGCTTCTGCCGGGGAGAGGGGTCGCACATCGTGGGCCATGTCGAGATGAAGGATGACAAGGAGGGCAGCTTGGTGATTAGCTTAGCCTTGGAGAATAATATTTTGCTCCATTCGAAGAGGCGGATGATAACCCACAAGTATAGGGGATATATTGTAGCCTCTTTCGATAAGTAAGAGTGTCGAACCCAACGAGGAGCTAAAGGTAGAGCAAATATTCCCTCAGGTTCTATCGACCACCGATGCAACTCTACGCACGCTTGACGTTCGCTTTACCTAGAACAAGTATGAAACTAGAAGTACTTTGTAGGTGTTGTTGGATAGGTTTGCAAGATAATAAAGATCACGTAAATATAAACTAGGGGATGTTTAGATAAATAAGCAATAAAGTTAATATAGCAAGTGTGAAAAAGTGGTGGTAGGAGTTGTGAAATTGTCCCTAAGCAATTGATTACTTTACTAGACTGATAGCAAGTTTTATATGGGAGAGGCATAAGCTAACATACTTTCTCTTCTTGGATCATATGCACTTATGATTGGAACTCTAGCAAGCATCCGAAACTACTAAAGATCATTAAGGTAAAACCCAACCATAGCATTAAAGCATCAAGTCTCCTTTATCCCATACGCCACAACCCCCTTACTCAGGTTTATGCTTCTGTCACTCAAGCAACCCACTATAAGCGAATCATGAACGTATTGCAACACCCTACAGCGGGAATCCCTCACGCTTGCATGACACGGAGGGCACAATAGGACAGCAACATAACCACAAGCAAATTAAACCAATCATAGCAATTCACCAATTACCGATAGGACAACAAAGATCTACTCATACATCATAGGATGGCAACACATCATTGGATAATAATATGAAGCATAAAGCACCATGTTCAAGTAGAAGGTACAGCGGGTTGCGGGAGAGTGGACCGATGAATATAGATGGGGGAAGGTGATGGAGATGTTGGTCAAGATGACGGCAGTGTTGGTGTAGATCACGGTGATGATGATGGCCCCTGGCGGTGTTCCGGCGCCACCGGAAGCGAGGGGGAGAGAGATCCCCTTCTTATTCTTCTTCCTTGACCTTCTCCCCAGATGGGAGAAGGGTTTCCCCTCTGGTCCATGGTCTCCATGGCATGGGAGGGGTGAGAGCCCCTCTGAGATTGGATCTTTCTCTTTGTCTCTCTCTGTTTCTGCATTCCAGATTCTGGCCTTTTACCGTTTCTTATATTCCCGGAGATTCTTAACTTCGATTGGGCTGAAATTTTAACACGATCTCTATCCGGATATTAGCTTTCTTGCGGCGAAAGAAGGGCACCAACCGCCTTACGGGGTGGCCACGAGGGCCCAGGGTGCGCCTGACCCCCGAGGCACGCCCTCCTGCCTCGTGGCCCCCTCGGGCATCGTCTCGCATTGATTCTTCTTCCCAAAAATCATAAATATTCCAAAAAAATCCCCGTCAGTTTTTATCCCGTTTGGACTCCGTTTGATATGGGTTTTCTGCGAAACAAAAAACATGCAACAAACAGGAACTGGCACTGGGCACTGGATCAATATGTTAGTCCCAAAAATAGTATAAAAAGTTTCCAAAAGTATATGAAAGTTGTATAATATTGGCATGGAACAATCAAAAATTATAGATACGACGAAGATGTATCAGCATCCCCAAGTTTAATTCCTGCTCGTCCTTGAGTAGGTAAATGATAAAAAAGATAATTTTTGATGTGGAATGCTACCTAGCATAATCTTGATCATATATCTAACCATGGCATGAATATTAAGACACGAGTGATTCAAAGAAATAGTCTATCATTGGACATTAAGACGAAATACTTCAAGCATACTAATAAAGCAATCATGTCTTTTCAAAACGACATGGCCAAAGAAAGTTATCCCTACAAAATCATATAGTCTAGCTATGCTCCATCTTCACCACACAAAGTATTTAAATCATGCACAATCCCGGTTTTAGCCAAGCAATTATTTCATACTTTAGTATTCTCAAACTTTTTCAACTTTCACGCAAATGAGCGTGAGCCATGGATATAGCACTATAGGTGGAATAGAATATGATGGTGGGGGTTATGTGGAGAAGACAAAAAAGGAGAAAGTCTCACATCATCGCGGCTAATCAACGGGCTATGGAGATGCCCATCAATTGATGTCAATGTGAGGAGTAGGGATTGACATGCAACGGATGCACCAAGAGCTATAAGTGTATGAAATCTCAAACTGGAAACTAAGTGGGTGTGCATCCAACTTGCTTGCTCATGAAGACCTCGGTCATTTGAGGAAGCCCATCATCAGAATATACAAGCCAAGTTCTATAATGAAAATTCCCTCTAGTATATGAAAGTGATAACTCAAGAGACTCTCTATATGAAGAACATGGTGCTATTTTGAAGCACAAGTGTGGTAATAGGATAGTGACATTGCCCCTTCTCTCTTTTTCTCTCATTTTTTATTTTCTCTTTTTTTGGTGGGCTTCTTTGGCCTCTTTTATTTTTCATAAAGTTCGGAGTATCATCCCGACTTGTGGGGGAATCATAGTATCCATCATCCTTTCCTCACTGGGGCAATTCTCTAATAATGATGATCATCAGACTTATATTTACTTACAACTCAATATTACAACTCGATATCTAGAACAAAGATATGAATCTATATGAATGCCTCCAGCGGTGTACCGGGATGTGCAATGACCTAGCGTAGCAATGACATCAAAAAAACGGACAAGCCATGAAAACATCATGCTAGCTATCTTACGATCATGCAAAGCAATATGACAATGAATGCTCAAGTCATGTATATGATGATGATGGAAGTTGCATGGCAATATATCTCGGAATGGCTATGGAAATGCCATGATAGGTAGGTATGGTGGCTGTTTTGAGGAAGATATAAGGAGGCTTATGTGTGATAGAGTGTATCATATCACGGGGTTTGGATGCATCGACGAAGTTTGCACCAACTCTCGAGGTGAGAAAGGGCAATGCACGGTACCGAAGAGGCTAGCAATGATGGAAGGGTTAGAGTGCGTATAATCCATGGACTCAACATTAGTCATAAAGAACTCACATACTTATTGCAAAACTTTATTAGCCATCAAAACAAAGTACTACACGCATGCTCCTAGGGGAATGGTTGGTAGGAGTTAACCATCGCGCGATCCCGACCTCCACACAAAGGATGACAATCAAAAAATAAATCATGCTCCGACTTCATCACATAACGGTTCACCATGCGTGCATGCTTCGGGAATCACAAAGCTCAACACAAGTATTTCTACTAATCCATAGTCACCCACTAGCATGACTCTAATATCACCACCTTTATATTGCAAAACTATTGCAAGGAATCAAACATATCATATTCAGCGATCTACAAGTTTATATAGGATTTTATGACTAACCATGTGAATGACCAATTCCTATCATCTCTCTAAATAGATATAAGTGAAGCAAGAGAGTTTAATTCTTTCTACAAAAGATATGCCCACGCTCTAACAATAATAAGTGAAGCAAAAGAGCATTCTACAAATGGAGATTTTCTATGTGAAGAGAAACATGCAATCCAAACTTCAAATGATATAAGTGAAGCACATGAAGCATTCTATAAAGCCATACTCAAAAGATATAAGTGAAGTGCAATGAGCATTCTACAAATCAACCATGGACTATCTCATACCCACATGGTGCATAAAAGAAAAGTGAAAACTAAATGCAAAAGACGCTCCAAGATTTGCACATATCGCATGAACGAAACGAATCCAAAAACATACCGATACTTGTTGAAGAAAGAGGGGATACCTTCCGGGGCATTGCTACGTCTTGAGCTTGCGTTGGTTTTCCTTGAAGAGGAAAGGGTGATGCAGCAATAGTAGTATAAGTATTTCCCTTAGTTTTTGAGAACCAAGGTATCAATCCAGTAGGAGGCTCCTCAAAAGTCCCACGCACCTACACAAACAAACAAAGAACTTGCAACCAACGCAATAAAGGGGTTGTCAATCCCTTCACGACCACTTGCGAAAGTGAGATCTGATAGAGATAGTATGATAAGATAAATATATTTTTGGTATTTTATACTATAGAAGCAAAAAGTAAAGATGCAAATAAAATTAGATTGAAATCTTATATGATAAAAGATAGACCCGGGGGCCATAGCTTTCACTAGTGGCTTCTCTCAAGATAGCATAAGTATTACGGTGGGTGAAAAAACTACTGTCGAGCAATTGATAGAAAAGAGAATAATTATGAGATTATCTAGGCATGATCATGTATATAGGCATCACGTCCGTGACAAGTAGACTGACTCCTGCCTGCATCTACTACTATTACTCCACACATCGACCGCTATCCAGCATGCATCTAGAGTATTAAGTTCATAAGAACAGAGTAACGCATTAAGAAAGATGACATGATGTAGAGGGATAAACTCATGCAATATGATATAAACCCCATCTTTTTATCCTCGATGGCAACAATAGAATACGTGCCTTGCAACCCTTTCTGTCACTGGGTAAGGACACCACAACATTGAACCCAAAGCTAAGCACTTCTCCCATGGCAAGAAAGATCAATCTAGTAGGCCAAACCAAACTGATAATTCGAAGAGAGTTGCAAAGATAACTCAATCATACATAAAAGAATTCAGAGAAGATTCAAATATTCCTCATAGATAAACTTGATCATAAACCCACAATTCATCGGATCTCGACAAACACACCGCAAAAAGAGTTACATCAAATAGATCTCCACAAGAGAGGGGGAGAACATTGTATTGAGATCCAAAAAGAGAGAAGAAGCCATCTAGCTAATAACTATGGACCCGAAGGTCTGTGGTAAACTACTCACAACTCATCGGAGGGGCTATGGTGTTGATGTAGAAGCCCTCCGTGGTCGATTGCCCCTCTGGCAGAGCGCCGGTGAAGGCTCCAAGATGGGATCTCGCGGATACAGAAGGTTACGGTGGTGGAAATTGTTTTTTGTTGGCTCCCTGGATGTTTTTGAGGTACGTAGGTATATATAGGCGGAAGAAGTACGTCGGTGGCCGCTCGTGTGGCCTAGGAGACAGGGGGCGCGCCCAGGAGGGGTGGGCGCGCCCTCCTATCTCCTGGCATCCTCCATTGCTTCTTGACTTGCACTCCAAGTTCTCCGGATCACGTTCGTTCCAAAAATCACGCTCCCGAAGGTTTCATTCCGTTTGGACTCCATTTGATATTCCTTTTCTTTGAAATACTGAAATAGGCAAAAAAAACAATACGGGCTGGGCCTCCGGTTAGTAGGTTAGTCCCAAAAATGATATAAATATGTAAAATAAAGCCCATAAACATCCAAAAGGGGTAATATAATAGCATGGAACAATCAAAAATTATAGATACGTTGGAGACGTATCAAGCATCCCCAAGCTTAATTCATGCTCGTCCTCGAGTAGGTAAATGATAAAAACAGAATTTTTGATGTGGAATGCTACCTAGCATAATTCTCAATGTAATTTTCTTTATTGTGGCATGAATGTTTAGATCCAAATGATTCAAAATAAAAGTTCATATTGGTAAAAGAAATAGTAACACTTCAAGCATACTAACCAAAGCAATCATGTCTTCTCAAAATAACATGGCTAAAGAAAGTTCATCCCAACAAAATCATATAGTTAGGCTATGCTTCATTTACGTCACACAAAGATGTTCCCAAATTCTACACCCCCGATGACAAGCCAAGCAATTGTTTCGTACTTAAATAATCTCAAACTTTTTCAACCTTCACGCAATACATGAGCGTGAGCCATGGATAGAGCACTATGGGTTGAATAGAATATGATGATGGGGATTGTGTGGAGAAGACAAAAAAGGAGAAAGTCTCACATTGACAAGGATAATCAACGGGCTATGGAGATGCCCATCAATTGATGTCAACATGAGGAGTAGGGATTGCCATGCAACGGATGCAGTAGAGCTATAAATGAATGCTCAACAAAAGAAAACTAGTGGGTGTGCATCCAACTTGCTTGCTCACGAAGACCTAGGGCATTTGAGGAAGCCCATCGTAGGAATATACAAGCCAAGTTCTATAATGAAAAATTCTGAAAGTGACAACATATGAGACTCACTATATGAAAAACATGGTGCTACTTTGAAGCACAATATATGAGACTCACTACATGAAGAACAAGGTGCTACTTTGAAGCACAAGTGTGGAAAAAGAGATAGTAACATTGCCCCTTTTATTTATTTCTTTTTTTTCTTTTTTTCTTTTTTTTCTTTGGCCTTTCTTTTTTTTTGGCCTTTCTTTTTTTCTTTTTTTTTCTTTTTGGGCAATGCTCTAATAATGATGATCATCAAACTTTCATTGATTACAACATATGAATTACAACTCGAAACTAGAACAAGATATGACTCTATATGAATGCCTCCGGCGGTGTACCAGGATGGTGCAATGAATCAAGAGTGACATGTATGAAAAATTATGCTTGGTGGATTTGCCACAAATACGCCGTCAACTACATGATCATGCAATGGAAATATGACAAAAGTAATGTATGTCATGATGATGAACGGAACAGTGGAAAGTTGCATGGCAATATATCTCGGAATGGCTATGGAAATGCCATAATAGGTAGGTATGGTGGCTGTTTTGAGGAAGATATAAGGAGGTTTATGTGTGATAGAGCGTATCGTATCACGGGGTTTGGATGCACTGGTGAAGTTTGCACCAACTCTCAAGGTGAGAAAGGGCAATGCACGGTACCGAAGAGGCTAGCAATGGTGGAAAGGTAAAAGTGCGTATAATCCATGGACTCAACATTAGTCAAAAGAACTCATATACTTGTTGCAAAAATTTAGAAGTCATCAAAAATCAAGCACTATGCGCATGCTCCTAGAGGGATAGATTGGTAGGAAAAGACCATCGCTCGTCCCCGACCGCCACTCATAAGGATGCACAAGACAGGTACACTTCATGTTTCAAATTTGTTACACAACTTTAACCATATGTGCATGCTACGGGACTTGCTAACTTCAACACAAGCATTCTTTAAATTCATAATCACCCAACTAGCATGACTTTAGTATCACTACCTCCATATCTCAAAACAATTATCAGGTATCAAATTGATCATAGCATCCAATTCACTTCCTATGATAATTTTTATTATACCCAACTTGGATGCCTACCATTCTAGGACCAATTTTATAACCATAGAAAATACCATGCTGTTCTAAAAGTCTCTCAAAATAATATAAGTGAAGCATGAGAGACTAGCAATTTCTACAAAATTAAGCCACCGGCGTGCTCTAAAAGATATAAGTGAAGCACTAGAGCAAAAACTATCAAGCTCAAAAGATATAAGTGAAGCACAAAGCATATTCTAACAAATTTCAATCAAGTAGGCTTCTCCCAAAAGGTGTGTACAGCAAGGATGATTGTGGTAAACTAAAAAGCAAAAGACTATTATAATACACGACGCTCCAAGCAAAACACATATCATGTGGCGAATAAAAATATAGCTCCAAGTAAAGTTACCAATGAACGAAGACGAAAGAGGGGATGCCTTCCCGGGGCATCCCCAAGCTTAGGCTTTTTGCTATCCTTGAATATCTTGGGGTTCCATGGGCATCCCCAAGCTTAGGCTCTTGCCACTCCTTATTCCATAGTCCATCAAAGCTTTACCCAAAACTTGCAAACTTCACAACACAAAACTCAACAGGAAATCTCATAAGCTCCGTTAGTGAAAGAAAACAAAACCACCACATAAGGTATTGTAATTAACTCATTCTTTATTTATTTTGGTGTTAAACCTACTGTATTCCAAGTTCTCTATGGTTCATACCACTTAATACTAGCCATAGATGCATCAAAATAAGCAAACAACACACGAAAAACAGAATCTGTCAAAAACAGAACAGTATGTAGAAATTTGTAACTAACGCAAACTTCTGGAACTCTAACATTCCTACCAAAATAGAAAGTCCTTGACAATTTGTCTATTGATCAGCATCAAAAAGAATCAACGCAAAATCATGTTTCTGTGATTTAACAAAACTAATTTCGTGCGCGCAAAGTTTCTGTTTTTCAGCAGAATCAAATCAACCATCATCATAGGTTATCCTATAGGTTCTACTTGGCACAAACACTAATTAAAACATAAAAATACATCTAAACAGAAAGTAGATGCAAAATTTATTACTAAACAGAAACAAAAACAAAAAACACGAATAAAATTGGGTTGCCTCCCAACTAGCTCTATCATTTAACGCCCCTAGCTAGGCATAAAAGTGAAGATAGATCTAAGTAGTGCCATCTTTGATTTTCAGTTTTTTCGCGGAGTCATGCTTGAATCTGGGAGGTTCTTTCCGTTTCCCTTCATACTCGGAAATTTTTAGATCTAAAGAATCCAGCCGCTTATTGCAAAGAGTAATCAACATGTTTATGCGGTGAAGATTTCCGCTAACACTTTAAAGAGGCTCAAGAGACTTTTGTAAAAAATTGTTACTTCGCAAATCTTTCCAAACACTTGTGTTTCTTCTTGGGTAGGATGTGATCCTCCCTTTTGAGGTAGTGTTCCCACTATTCCCTCTATAAATTCATGAGCAATACTAGGATCAATTTCAATAAAATTTCCCTTGGCAATGCAATCCAAGAGTTGTCCATGCGTCGTATTTAGCCCAACATAAAAATTGCGAAGAAGAATTCTAAAGTTCACCTCTAGGGTGCACTTGCGATAACATTCCATCATCCTATACCAAGCATCTTTTAAGTTTTCTCCTTGCCATTGCTTGAAGTGAAGAACGTCAAACTCGGGAGACATAGGAGCGGATAAGGAACTAGACATTGCGATAAGGTAAACGATCTAACAAACGAGCAAATGGAAAAGGCAAGCGAAAGAAAGGAGAAGATTAGGAAAGAGAGGGCGAATAAAACGGCAAGGGTGAAGTGAGGGAGAGGAAAACGAGAGGCAAATGGCAAATAATGTAAATGCGAGGGAGATGAGTTTGTGATGGGTACTTGGTATGTCTTGACTTGAGCGAAGACCTCCCCGGCAACGGCGCCAGAAATCCTTCTTGCTACGTCTTGAGCTTGCGTTGGTTTTCCTTGAAGAGGAAAGGGTGATGCAGCAATAGTAGCGTAAGTATTTCCCTCAGTTTTTGAGAACCAAGGTATCAATCCAGTAGGAGTCTCCTCAAAAGTCCCACGCACCTACACAAACAAACAAAGAACTCGCAACCAACACAATAAAGGGGTTGTCAATCCCTTCACGACCACTTGCGAAAGTGAGATATGATAGAGATAGTATGATAAAATAAATATATTTTTGGTATTTTATAATATAGATGCAAAAAGTAAAGATGCAAATAAAAGTAGATTGAAAGCTTATATGATAAAAGATAGACCCGGGGGGCATAGGTTTCACTACTGGCTTCTCTCAAGATAGCATAAGTATTACGGTGGGTGAAAAAATTACTGTCGAGCAATTGATAGAAAAGCGAATAATTATGAGATTATCTAGGCATGATCATGTATATAGGCATCACGTCCGTGACAAGTAGACCGACTCCTACCTGCATCTACTACTATTACTCCACACATCGACCGATATCCAGCATGCATCTAGAGTATTAAGTTCATAAGAACAGAGTAACGCATTAAGAAAGATGACATGATGTAGAGGGATAAACTCATGCAATATGATATAAACCCCATCTTTTTATCCTCGATGGCAACAATAGAATACGTGCCTTGCAACCCTTTCTGTCACTGGGTAAGGACACCACAACATTGAACCCAAAGCTAAGCACTTCTCCCATGGCAAGAAAGATCAATCTAGTAGGCCAAACCAAACTGATAATTCGAAGAGAGTTGCAAAGATAACTCAATCATACATAAAAGAATTCAGAGAAGATTCAAATATTCCTCATAGATAAACTTGATCATAAACCCACAATTCATCGGATCTCAACAAACACACCGCAAAAAGAGTTACATCAAATAGATCTCCACAAGAGAGGGGAGAACATTGTATTGAGATCCAAAAAGAGAGAAGAAGTCATCTAGCTAATAACTATGGACCCGAAGGTCTATGGGAAACTACTCACAACTCATCGGAGGGGCTATGGTGTTGATGTAGAATCCCTCCATGGTCGATTCCCCCTCCAGCGGAGCGCCGGCGAAGGCTCCAAGATGGGATCTCGCGGATACAGAGGGTTACGGCGGTGGACATTTGTATTCGTTGGCTCCCTGGATGTTTTCGGGGTACGTAGGTACATAAAGGAGGAAGAAGTACATCGGTGGCCGCTCGTGGGGCCCAGGAGACAGGGGCATGCCCTCCTATCTCCTGGCCTCCTCGATTGCTTCTTGACTTGCACTCCAAGTTCTCCAGATCACGTTCGTTCAAAAAATCATGCTCCCAAAGGTTTCATTCCGTTTGGACTCCGTTTGATATTCCTTTTCTTCAAAATACTAAAATATGCAAAAAAACAGCAATACGGGCTGGGCCTCCGGTTAGTAGGTTAGTCCCAAAAATGCTATAAATATGTAAAATAAAGCCCATAAACATCCAAAAGGGGTAATATAATAGCATGGAACAATAAAAAAATTATTGATGCGTTGGAGACGTATCAGGCATCCCCAAGCTTAGACGCTTGAGTCTCCTTGAATATTTACTTGGGGTGCCTTGGGCATCCCCAAGCTTGAGCTCTTGCCTCTCCTCCTTTTCCTCATATCGAGACCTCCTCGATCTTCGAACACTTCATCCACACAAAACTTCAACAACAAACTTGGTAAGATCCGTTAGTATAATAAAGCAAATCACTACTCTAAGTACTGTTGCAAACCAATTCATATTTTGTTTTTGCATTGTGTCTACCATAATACAACTTTTCCATGGCTTAATCCACTGATAGAAATTGATAGTTTCATCAAAACAAGTAAACTATGCATCAAAAAGAGAATCTGTCAAAAATAGAACAGTCTGTAGCAATCTGAACATTCACCATACTCCTGGTACCCCAAAAATTCTACCAAAATTAGGAAAAATAAACAATTTGTACAGAAAGACAGTGCAAAAAGAATCAGAACCATTTGACGTACCAGTAAAAAAATGTAAAATCGCGCACTACAGCCAAAGTTTCTGTCCTGCACCACACAAACCAACAAGCATTGTAAACATCCTAAAGGCAAACCTTGGCACATTATTTTTATAATACAAAGGAATTGTACAAGGGGATAATTATTTTTGATGAAAAGTTTCTGTAACCAAGATTCACAAAGTTCCTGTGAGCATGAACAAAGTTCAAGGCTAGCTCCCACTTTAACAATGCTCGTCTTTCTCACTTTCGCTTTCCTTTTTGAAAAGTTTTGGGTTCCCTCTTTATTTTTTTGTTTTTAGACTATATAAAAGCACTCAACAGAAATAAATGACTCTCTAAAACTTTCGGGTTGTCTCCCTGGCAGCACTTTCTTTAAAGCCATTAAGCTAGGCATATAGTGCTCAAGTAATGGATCCACCCGGATTCCAAGGTATATCAAAGCCAATCTTAATTAACAATGATTTGTAATTTAGTAGTGAGCACAAAGTAACATATATCATGTAATGACGAAGTCTAACTCTCTTTCTATGCATTGGCATGTTATAAAAGAACAATTCATGCACACAAAGTAAAGGCCAAACAGTTTCTTGCAATTTTACCATATTGGAAACATAGAGAGGTGGAGATATAGTTCATCTCTCATAATAATTGCAAGTAGGAGCAGCAAGCACATGCATATTATATCTATCAAAATCATCATGTGTAGTAGTAAAACAAAACCCATCAATATAATCCTTAATAAGCACAAACTTCTCCGATATAGTGTAGTCGGGAGAATTCAAAAAGATAATAGGACTATTATGTGTGGGTGCAATAGCAACAATTTCATGTTTAACATAAGGAACTATAGCAAGTTCATCTCCATAAGCATCATTCATATTGGCATCATTCACAAGCATAGCAAGCATCATCAAAAAGGGGTATTTCAAGAGAATCAACAGGATCATAACAATCATCATAGCAATCATCCTTCGGTAAGCACGAAGGGAAATTAAACAATGTATGAGTTGAAGAGTTACTCTCATTAGAAGGTGGCACGGGTAGCTAATCCGCTCTTCCTCCTTTTGTTCTTCGCTCTCCTCATCATCTTTTTCATCCAATGAGCTCATAGTTTCATCAATTCCTTCTTCCATAGACTCCTGCAAAATATTAATCTCTTCTTGGACAGCCGAGGAGTCCTCAATATATGGTTTAACATAGGCATTAGAAGCATAATTATCATAAAAATATTTAAGTATGGCAAAATTTTCAGATTTGTAAAGAGTAGCATCATACTTTCCAATCAAAGAAGCAATTTCATAAGCACCCTTAAAAGCAACAAATTCTTCAATTTGTTGAACATCATAGTAATTATAAACACCCTTAGCATATGAAGATACGACTCCATTATCACTAAACTCACATTGGTAGGGAAGGTGTTTCTTAGGGTTTTCAGAACAACAAGTAAAATCATATATTTCACATAAATTCCAAGCATAGCATTGCAAACGATGAATTTGATCTAGTAAAAGTTTTCCTTTTTCAGATATGCGGTGTCGCACATAACAAGCATGCTCATCTAAAGATTTGCCCTCAACTAAGCTAGTTGGGGTTTCAGCACGAGCACAAAGGGATCGAAGATGATCCAAGTAAAAAGCTTCGGGAGTGTGATAGATTTTGAGTGGTTCTTCAACCATTGGTGTAGTAGGTACAACTAATGTTTTTGGTATTTTGCGTTTCCTACCCATGACTAAAAATAGAAAAGAACTAAGAATAGCAAATAAAAATTCCTTAGTGATAAAGCAAACAAGCACACACGAGAATATTCACCCCACGCTATGACTCCCCGGCAACGGCGCCAGAAAAAAGGTCTTGATAACCCACAAGTATAGGGGATCAATTGTATCCTCTTTCGATAAGTAAGAGTGTCGAACCCAACGAGGAGCTAAAGGTAGAACAAATATTCCCTCAGGTTCTATCGACCACCGATACAACTCTACGCACGCTTGACGTTCGCTTTACCTAGAACAAGTATGAAACTAGAAGTACTTTGTAGGTGTTGTTGGATAGGATTGCAAGATAATAAAGAGCACGTAAATATAAACTAGGGGCTGTTTAGATAAATAAGCAATAAAGTTAATATAGCGAGTGTGGAAAAGTGGTGGTAGGAGTTGTGAAATAGTCCCTAAGCAATTGACTACTTTACTAGACCAATAGCAAGTTTTATGTGGGAGAGGCATAAGCTAACATACTTTCTCTTCTTGGATCATATGCACTTATGATTGGAACTCTAGCAATCATCCGAAACTACTAAAGATCATTAAGTTAAAACCCAACCATAGCATTAAAGCATCAAGTCCCCTTTATGCCATACGCCACAACCCCCTTACCCGGGTTTATGCTTCTGTCACTCAAGCAACCACTATAAGCGAATCATGAACGTATTGCAACACCCTACAATGGGAATCCCTCATGCTTGCGCGACACGGAGGGCACGATAGGACAGCAACATAACCACAAGCAAATTAAACCAATCATAGCAATTCACCAATTACCGATAGGACAACAAAAATCTACTCAGACATCATAGGATGGCAACACATCATTGGATAATAATATGAAGCATAAAGCACCATGTTCAAGTAGAGGGTACAGCGGATTGCGGGAGAGTGGACCGCTCAATATAGATGGGGGAAGGTGATGGAGATGTTAGTGAAGATGACGGCGGTGTTGGTGTAGATCGCGGTGATGATGATGGCCCCCGGCGGTGTTCCGGCGCCACCGGAAGCGAGGGGGAGAGTGCCCCCCTTCTTATTCTTCTTCCTTGACCTTCTACCTAGATGGGAGAAGGGTTTCCCCTCTGGTCCATGGTCTCCATGGCGTGGGAGGGGCGATAGCCCCTCCGAGATTGGATTTGTCTCTCTGTCTCTCTCTGTTTCTGCATTCCAGATTCTGGCCTTTCACTGTTTCTTATATTTCCGGAGATCTGTAACTCCAATTGGGCTGAAATTTTAACACGATCTCTATACTGATATTAGCTTTCTTGTTGTGAAAGAAGGGCACCAACCGCCTTACGGGGTGGCCACGAGGGCCCAGGGCGCGCCCCCTGCCTCGTGCCCCCCTCGGGCATCGTCTCTCGTTGATTCTTCTGCCCAAAAATCATAAATATTCCAAAAAAATCTCCGTTAGTTTTATCCCATTCGGACTCCGTTTGATATGGGTTTTCTGCGAAACGAAAAACATGCAACAAACAGGAACTGGCACTGGGCACTGGATCAATATGTTAGTCCCAAAAATAGTATAAAAAGTTGCCAAAAGTATATGAAAGTTGTATAATATTGGCATGGGACAATCAAAAATTAAAGATACGATGGAGACGTATCAGCGGATACCGGTCTTTTTGAGCTTATGGTGAAAACCTGTGAGGCTCGGAATGGTTGGTGGGCTCAAGCCAAGATTTGTTGACCACCTCATTGAACCCAGACAAAGATGCCCAGAAATTTTCGAACTTGAAAGTCCGCGACCTCCTAGGGACAGTGTCATCTGCGAGCAAGAGAGGGCAGTGGTCTGAGAGGGATGACGAAAGAGCGTGGAGGATGTGGGTGCTGAATTGGACATCCCAGTCGGCATTGCAAAAGAACGAGTCTAACTTGCATGGAGTTTGGTTTTGCCTTTCATTACTCCAAGCAAAACGCCTATTCTGGAGATGGATCTCCTTGAGCTCGCTGTTATGTAGCACGACACGGAAGTGATTGATGCGTCTTCTATCAACGTTTTTCTTGTTTTAATTTGTCGCAAGCACAACGGATTTGATTGAAATCCCCTAGTGCAAGCCAGAGGGCTCCGCTGGGAGGCTTTTGCATTGCAAGCTCAGAATAAAAGGTCTGCTTTAAGATAGAAGCGGTATGGCCATAAACGCAGGTGATGTTGAAGAGGATATATACCTGAGGCTCGAACATGAACCGTGGTCGACAAGCAGTAAGTGGAGATTGAGGCACCAGAGATGTCAATAGCCTGATCATCCCATAGAAGTAGAATTCCTCCGCGCATCCCCGAAGTCGGTATTTCAGTGATGAGCGAAGTGACAAAGCCTGTTGCCGCCAAGGAACTTGGCGGTGAAGGGGTCAACGTCGTCGAGCTTAGTTTCTTGCAAGCAAACGATCTAGCAGGAGGAAACGGAAATGGTCTCGCTGACAGTCACGTGACGGTTCAGACAATTTAGTCCCGTACATTCCAGCTAAGCACATTTGACTGTATTACCATTGGTAAAACAAATGAATCCTTGATTAGAAGTTGACATACAACAACTAGGTAGCACAAACCATTCACTACATCCAGCGTACGGAATAAAATGAAGCAAGCCCCTAAACAAGCTACATCCGTAGCAACAGCTACCAGCAAACACCCTTGGAGGTTTTAGCAACATCTAAACACTAGTAGATAACCCCGCGAGAAAATCAGACAACAGATGTCTGCGCCCCTACCACATCATAGCATGTGAGGAAACATTTCTTTAAAATAAAAAATGTGTTTTTAAGGGAAGGATGTGTTGCTCTATAATTAGGCCTACGTAGGAGGACACGATTATATAACTAGTCCATGATTCAGTGAGGGCCGAAACGCTAGTGTAGTGGATCTAACATACCTCCTATACAACGGTTTATGCGCCCCTTTCTCTTGATAGCGCTAGAAGCCACTGGTATGGGCCGACCCATATAATTCCTCGCTATTATTTCCTTCCCTAGGTTATTTTTCATGTTTTCTTTTAGTTAATTGGTTGACCATCGGAAATATAAAAAAATACGAAATTTTGAAAAAGTCCAAAGATAAAAAAACACAAAAGTGAAAACTTCAAAATTTTGAAAGTAGTTGATAAATTTTAAAAAATGATAATTTGAGAAAAAACACCATGTTTTAAAAAATATTGTGTTTTAAAATTTTCATACAATTTTAAAAAATTGTAAAAAACAAAACAAAATTTACAAAAACTGTTAAAAAGTTCTTGAATTTTCAAAAAAATCATAAAATTTGAGAAAAAGTTCATGAAATTGAAAATAAGTCTAAACATTTTAAAGATGTGAATTCTAAAAAGTTTTCTAATTAAGGAACAAAAAATAAAATACCAAAAATGAAAAAACTTTACAAGACCTGGTTCAAAAACACAGAGACAAGAAAAACCGGAAGCTTTCAAAGCTTCTGAAAACCCGGAAGCTACCAAAAGCTTCTGAAATCCACAACGAAATCCCGTTATTGGATCCTATATTTGTCTGCCCATTTGCTAGCGAAGTGGAATCGGCTGTGGGCCTGTTAACTGGCGCCTTAAGCGCCAAATAGCAAATGCTTGGATCTGAATATTGCCTCAAAAAAATAATATTGCCTGACAAAGATGGTCGTTACCCAAACAAACGGATCGCGTCATACTGGTAATCAGCAAAAGCGATATTGTTGCTGTTGACTGATCGAACACATCTGTTTACCATTTTGAATGAAGTTTCCAATGCAAAGGTAGATATGTCGGCATATGGCAACGCATGCAAGTCCGGCGTACATTGCCAAGGACAATAGGACAATGCAACATGTACATCCAATTAGGGCGACGGAAGTAATGTAGTGCTAATGTTCATCTTTGCCTAGTTTTCTCCGTATGTCTTCGATGAGTACAAATCGAAATGCTAACGACATTGGCCGATAAATACTCACCCGATCATCCGTACATGACAAGCAAGACCCTAGGACATGGCAGCCATGGTTTCCCCCGTGCTCTGGTGCGCTCTGTTATGCTGCCTCTACTCGGTCGCGCTTGGAGGCAAGGAGCACAACTTCGTAGTGGTGCCAGCCAGCTCCTTCGAGCCAGAAGCAGCATGTTCCACATCAGTAACTTCTGAGCTGCCGAACCGTGCGTCCGTGCCCCTGGCGCACCGGCACGGACCGTGCGTGCCCTCGGGGGCCAGCGGCAAGCCGTCTCTCGCCGAGAGGCTCCGCAGAGACCGAGCCCGCGCCAACTACATCATTCGCAAGGCCTCGGCGCGCACGAAAACGTTGTCAGCAGGAGACGCGAGCGTCCCGACGTTCCTCGGCGACTCGGTCGACTCGCTGGAGTACGTGGTCACCCTGGGCATCGGCACGCCGCCCGTGCAGCAGACCGTGCTCATCGACACTGGCAGCGACCTGTCGTGGGTGCAGTGCGCGCCCTGCAACTCCGCGCAGTGCTACCCGCAGAAAGACCCCCTGTTCGACCCCAGCAAGTCGTCCACGTTCGCGCCCATCCCCTGCTCCACCGACGCGTGCAAGGCGCTCTCGGCCGACAGCTACGACAACGGCTGCACCAACGCCACGGACGGCGGCGCCTCCCTGTGCGGGTACGCGATCGAGTACGGCAACCACGCAGTCACCACGGGGGTGTACAGCACGGAGACACTCACGCTCAACGCCGGCGTCTCCGTCAGCAACTTCAGCTTCGGCTGCGGCAGCAACCAGCACGGGCCCTACGACAAGTTCGACGGCCTCCTCGGCCTCGGCGGCGCGCCGGAGTCGCTCGTGTCGCAGACGTCGTCCGTGTACGGCGGCACCTTCTCCTACTGCCTCCCGCCGACGAGCGGCAGCGCCGGGTTCCTCACCCTCGGCGCGCCGAGCAACAGCACGGCCGACTTCCTGTTCACGCCGATGCGCCACCTATCCCCGGAGCTCGCGACGTTCTACGTCGTCACGCTCACCGGCATAAGCGTCGGCGGGACAGCGCTGGACATCCCGCCGGCGGTGTTCTCCAAGGGCATGATCATCGACTCCGGCACGGTCATCACGGGGCTCCCGAAGACGGCCTACGCGGCGCTGCGGACGGCGTTCCAGAGCGCCATGTCCCAGTACCCGCTCCTGCCGCCGTCGGAGAACGGGCTCGACACGTGCTACAACTTTACCGGCAACAGCAGCGTCACCGTGCCCAAGGTGGCCCTCACGTTCAGCGGCGGCACCACCGTCGACCTCAGCGTGCCGTCGGGGGTTCTGGTGGAAGGATGCCTCGCCTTCAGGGGAGAAAGCTCCGACGGCAGCAGCGGGATCATCGGCAATGTGAATCAGCGTACCTTGGAGCTCTTGTACGATTCTGGCCGCGGAAGCGTCGGATTCAGGTCTGGTGCCTGCTGAGTGTGTGTGACCCCGTTGAACTGGTGCTTCATTCAAGAGCACGTACGACTACTCCCTTTGTCCGACGATAATATAAGCGTTTTTACATCAATGTAGTATCAAAAATGTTCTTATATTATGAAACTGATGGAGTAGTATACTACGTGAGTATTTTATTTTTTGTTAAAATAATTCGCCTCATTTTATTAAATAAAGCCGAAACTGAAGTTAACCAAGTCCACACTCTGGAAGGGCACAACCCAAAATTTCAAAAGCATACCCTATGGGCATCTCCAACGGTTGCCCTAATTTAGGGCACCTCTAAGCAATCTCCGAAAAAGCCTTTTTTCTTTTTGTGGGGTCCTAAAAAGCTATAGAGAAATAAAATTTCAGTTTTACTCCTCTGATCGAGCCGGTTAGTGGAGTAAAAAGTTTACTCCTTGGCACCGCGGGCTCCTATTTTTACTTAGTGTCACACGCCCGAGCAAAAAAGAGTCCCCTCCTCCATCGGCCGCACCCATCCCAACCCTGCACCACATCTACTCCAGCGCCTCCCCTCTAGCCTCCGCCGGCCACCACGGGCCACCGTCGATGCCTGTAGGACCCGTCGCGTTCCCTCGCCCGCCCCCACCCAAATTTGGTCCTCTCCTGCCACCGTCAGCACCGTATTAGGCGCATCCCGGCCGCCGGCACCGTCGTGCTTTGGATGGATTCACTAGAGACCAAATAGCCTTGTCCCCGCAACAACTCAGTGTCGCATCTCGGTATGTCCTTCCTCTCTCGGCGCTCGAATCTCACTCGTCGATCGGCCATGGGCACAACCACTTCCGGCCATCAGTCGGGCTCAACAGTAGCCCAACAGCTCGTCGGCCCCGCTGTCGATTATCAAGTGTGACCACTACCTATGGGTGGTACTGCGCTAAGTTTCGAGCACGCCAAACATCCTAGATGGGTATTGTTGAGTATATGTGTTATGTGCATATTGTGTATTTGGCCCGCCTCCTAGTTCCTTGTATAGTTGAGGTCCATGGCCCACCTTTGTACATCATATATACGTGTCTATGCACGAAAAGCAATACATCGTACAATTCCCACAACATACATTGTATCAGTTTTTTAGGCTTCTTTCCTCGCTTTCGATCCGCCGCCGCCGCTCCAAGCCGCCACCGCCCGCGCCCTCCTGTCGCGACCCGCCGCCGCCACTTTCTGCCACCTGCAGCCGCCAGACCCGAGTCATTGCTGTCGCTTTTCCCCGTCGAAGCTGCTCCACCCGCCGCTGCATCTCCCACCCGATTTCCCGATCCCCAGCGTCGCCTGACCAGTCCCGATCGCCAGCACGCAGCGCCCGCCCGGCTCGTTCCCGATCGCTACCGCCCACGGCGCGCTTCCCTCTCCCGTTCGCCTCGCCACACCGGGCCAACTCGCTAGCCCCATCGCTACGCCACATCGGGCCAACTCGCTAGCCGCGCGCATCCACTACACCCCGATCGCTGCACGCGCCCACCGACAACCCGACTGTTGCACGCGCCCGCTTCGCCCGATCGTTGCTGCTTTGCCCGATCGCTGCTGCCACTTCTTCCGATCGTTGCCACCGCTTCTTTGCCCGATCTCCTGTCTGCCGCTTGCTGCCATCCCTCGTCATGTCGTCCGTCACCTCCTCCGCGTCCACCAAATCCAACCCGTTTGCCGACGCCAACCCTCCCAACGTGAACGACATCTGCAAGATGAACATTTTTGAGCGGGTGTCGGTTTGTCTCTCCCAGACGGACTCCTCCTACTACACGTGGAAGACGTATTTCTCCCTCGTGTTCCGGGAGTATCATCTCATCGACCACGTGGACGGCACCCTCGACTCCAGCCTCGTCCCCAAGTTCCATAATTGGTCCATCATCGACACCATGATCATCCGGTGGTTCTTCCTCACCATCTCGCCTGACCTCTTCCAGATGGTCGTGGCGGACGGTGACGATGCCTGCGCCGTGTGGACCAAGCTGAACGGGCTCTTCACCGCAACCAGCTCCAGCGTCACGTTTTTTTGCAGCAAGAGTTCTTTGGTGTCACCAGGACAGCACCTCCGTCGACGACTATTGTCACCGCCTGAAGACTCTCGCTGACGAGCTCCGCGATATTGGCACGGAGATCGGTGATGAACTCCTCCTTAGCACGCTCACCGCCGGGCTCAACAAGGACTTCGGCAATGCCGCAGCGAACCTCAGCCTCATCCCCAACCTGTCCTTCGCCAAGTTCATTGCGTACCTCCACTTGGAGGAGCGGTGGATGAAGCAGGTGAAGGCGCGGGCCATCCACACCGCCCTCGCCGCCGGCACCACCGTGGCGGCTCCGCGGTGCCTCCAGCCACCCCCGTCACGCCTCCGACACAGCGCCACCGCCGTACCCGGCCACCCAGCAGTCGGGGCTGCTCCTGTTGCCCTATGAGCCACCCGCCCCTCCCGTCCCTCCCGCCGAACAGCGTCGCGGGGGCCGGCGAGGTGGGGGCCGGCGCGGCGATCAGCAGCAGCAGCCGTAGGGCACCGGCCCGCCCCGTCAGCAGCAGCAGTTCCAGGTGCCCCCTCCGTGGGCCTCTGACTACAACCCGTGGACCAGTGTTGTTCATGCCTACACCATGCCGGTTCCACCAGCTCCTACACCAACCCTTCCTGTGCCGTGCCCGCCGGCGCACCAGGCGTATTACGCGGCTCCGCAGCCGTACGGAGGATACCCACCGCCGCAGCTGAGCGGCGCCTATGGTCTCCCTGCGGACCCGCCGCCGCCCTCGCCGGCCCTGCCGCCGGTGCCTTGGGATCCGGTGCTCCTCGTCGTGCTGCACACCGCGCCTATGCCGAACAACTACACTTGAGGAGGTGACTGGTACATGGACACCGGGGTTACGGCTCACATGTTTGCTCATCCTGGTAATCTTGCCTCCTTTACTCCCGTCACCAGCGACCGCCATATCATTGTTGGCGACGGTTCCACACTCCCTATCACACATGTCGGGCACACTTCTTTTCCTTCTAATTCCATGCCTATTACTTTGTCTAACATACTTGTGTCACCTCATCTTATTAAGAACCTTGTTTCTGTTCGTTGTTTAACTCGTGAAAATCCTGTTACTGTTGAATTTGACGAGCTTGGTTTTTGTGTCAAGGACGCTCGAACCAGGATGGTACTTCACCGATGTGACAGCCTCGACGAGCTCTATCTGGTGCTTTTGTCGTCCTCCTCCACCACCGCACCGGTTGCTCTCTCCGTCGGCGTCGATCTCTGGCACGCTCGTTTGGGTCATCTCAACCCCGTCACACTTCGTCATATTCTTAGGAGTTTTAGTTTCAGTTGTAATAAGATAGAGGATCACACCTGTCATGCCTGTCACGTCGGCAAACATGTTCGCCTCCCGTTTAATAACTCCACCACCATAGCTTCTTTTCCTTTTCAGTTGATTCATAGTGATGTGTGGACCTCTCCGGTTCCTAGTAACTCGGGCTCCTTATATTATCTGGTTATCCTTGATGATTATTCTCACTACGTGTGGATATTTCCTTTACGACAAAAGTCGGATGCACTCTCCACTTTGACGGCCTTTTACTCCTATATCAGCACGCAGTTTGGGCATCCCATCCTTGCTCTTCAGACTGACAATGGAAAAGAGTTCGACAACCTTGCTTTCCGCACTTTTCTGTTGCACCACGACACAGTTTTTCATCTCACATGCCTGTGTACTTCACAGCAGAACGAGCGAGCCGAACGCGTCCTTCGCACTCTGAATGACTTTGTTCGTACGCTCATGTTCCATGCTAATGTGCCGCCTTGTTTCTGGCCGGACGCACTCACTACTGCTTCACTTCTCCTTAACCTTCGCCCCTGCCGTCCACGGTGGAACTATGCACCTCACCATCTTCTCTTTGGTATGCCCCCATCGTATGACGGCTTGCGTATTTTCGGGTGCCTTTGCTATCCTAGCACTGCCGACTCCGCTCCTCACAAACTCGCACCTAGTTCTGTTGCTTGCATCTTCATTGGCTATCCCTCCAACTTCAAGGGATATCGGTGCTACGATCTCGTCTCCCACCGTGTGTTCACTTCTCAGCACGTTTACTTTAATGAGCATGTGTTTCCGTTTTAGCAGGTACCCCCGGCTGTTCCTCCCGCCACCGGTGACGCGGGCTCCTCAACGCCTCTCCCAGGGCACCCGGCGCCTGAGGCCAGTCCGGTCACCCGCGCCCGTACGTGTGTTTTTCGCCCGAGCTCTCGCTACGTCTCGGATGACTATGTCCATGCGGTGTCCACCTCTGAGCCGTCGTCGTTGCCGTCCTCCATTCGAGCCGCTCTTCGTGACCCGCTCTAGATGGCTGCGATGCAAGAGTTTGACGCCCTATTGCGTAACCAGATGTGGCAGCTTGTTCCCTGTCCCTGGCACGCCAACGTGATTACCGGGAAGTGGGTCTTTAAACACAAGCTCCATCCTGATGGTACCCTTGATCGCTACAAAGCGTGCTGCATCGTTCGTGGCTTCCGACAGCGTGCTGGCATCGACTTCACCGACACCTTTGCTCTGGTCGTCAAGCCCGGCACGATATGCATGGTTCTCCACCTTGCAGTCTCCCATGCTTGGCCGGTGCACCAGATGGATGTCTCCAACGCCTTCCTCCATGGTCACCTCGAGGAGCAGGTCTTCTGCCAGCAGCCCACCGGGTTCGTTGACCCGACGCTTCCCGACCACGTGTGCCTGCTTTCGCGGCCCTTGTACGGACTCAAGCAGGCTCCGCGCGCTTGGTACCAGCGCATCGCGGCGCTTCTCCACCAGCTTGGGTTCCGCTCTACCCGCTCGGATGCCTCGCTCTTCGTCTACCATCAGGGCTCTGACACGGCCTACCTGCTGCTCTATGTCGACGACATCATCCTGACGGCATGTACTGCTGGTCTCCTCAGTGAGCTCATGACTCCTCTTCTCGCTGAGTTCGCCATCAAGGACTTGGGTCCTTTGCACTACTTCCTCCGTATCGAGGTGGTGCGCCGTCCGGATGGCTTCTTCTTTCATTAGTGGAAGTACGCTCACGAGCTCCCGGAGCGCGCCGGCATGCTTAATTGCAAGCCCGCCACTACTCCTGTTGATACGAAGGCCAAGCTTTCTACCATGGATAGTTCTCCTACTTCGGATGTTGCTTTCTATCGGTCTATCATTGGTGCTCTCCAGTACCTCACTCTGACTCGACCGGAGATCCAGTATGCCGTGCAGCAGGTGTGTCTTCATATGCATGCTCCTCGAGATGTTCACTGGGCCGCCGTCAAGTGGATTCTCCGCTATATCTGTGGCACTATGGATCTTGGCGTCACGCTTCACGCCTCCGCCGACACCGCCCTCACCGCCTACTCCGATGAAGACTGGGCGGGCTGCCCTGACACTCATCGCTCCACTTCGGGCTATTGTGTCTACCTTGGACACTCACTTATCTCGTGGTCGTCCAAGCGGCAGCCTACGGTCTCTCGTCCTAGTGCTGAGGCTGAGTATCGTGCGGTGGCCAACGCCGTCGCCGAGTGTTCGTGGCTTCGCCAGCTGCTTCAGGAGCTCTCTTACCCTGTTGACCGTGCCACGGTGATCTACTGCGACAAAGTCTCGGTGGTCTACCTCTCCGCTAACCTGGTGCATCATCGATGGACCAAGCATATTGAGTTGGATATTCATTTTATTCGGGAACAGGTGGCCCTTGGTCATATTTGTGTTTTACACGTCCCTACTTCCCAACAATTTGCCGATATCATGACCAAGGGCTTGCCTATGGCGTCATTTGAGGAGTTCCGGTCCAGTCTTTGCGTCAGCCGTGGTGCCGCTTCGACTGCGGGGGGTGTTGAGTATATGTGTTACGTGCATATTGTGTATTGGGCCCGCCTCCTAGTTCCTTGTATAGTTGAGATCCGTGGTCCACCTTTGTACATCATATATACGTGCCTATGCACGAAGGGCAATACATCATGCAATTCCCACAACATACAGGTATTCTTCAAGTGCCAAAAGGATGGGGTGAGTGGTTATTTTGCGGTTGTTCTTCGGATTCGTTGTAATTTGGGACTTATTGTTTGCTCAAATCTGATTGTAGGAAGGATGCAAGTTTTGGTATTGGGAAGAAGAGTACCTTGATATATTGTTTAGGGAGAAATTTGCTAGATGTCCATGCACTACTTGCTATAGTTGAGATTAGAGACGACGCAATGTCCAATTGTGTGGTGAAACGGCTGGAGTAAAATTTAGAGAATCAAAATGTCATTATTCTGGGCACGAAAAAGTGACGTCTCCAACAGGTGACCTAGTGGAGAGGCGGCGGCTGCTATACAAGTGCTGGGTGCCCTCTATTTCTGTTGCGTCTCTGTTTTGGTCATTGTTTGTGAAACAGGGATTGATGGCAAGCCAGCGGGAGGTCGAGATGGAACTGGAAGTGGGCGCTGCGGAAGCCGATGCTCGCTTGGGCGGGACTGCCTCTGAGTCCGCGGTCGCCGGCTCGACGGCGGGGCTGGGTGCCGTTGGAGCGGTGGCTTCCTCCAAGGTGCCAGGGGCTAGGGCGGGCATGTGTGTGCTTGCGAATTCGTCCGCGGCCGCCGGCTCGGTGGCTACTGTGGCCGCCAAGGGGGCGGCTACTTCCTCGTCGGCTTCGCTCGCGGCCACCAGCTCGGTGGCTGCTATGGCCGCCAATGGGGCGTGATACGTCTCCAACGTATCTACTTTTCCAAACACTTTTGCCCTTGTTTTGGACTCTAATTTGCATGATTTGAATGAAACTAACCCGGACTGACGCTGTTTTCAGCAGAACTGCCATGATGTTGTTTTATGTGTAGAAAAGAAAAGTTCTCGGAATGTCCTAAAAATCCACGGAGGCACTTTTTGGAATTAATAAGAATTTTTGGGCGAAAGAAATACACCAGGGGGCCCACACCCTGTCCACGAGACAAGGGGCGCCCCCCCCCTATAGGGCGCTCCCCCTATCTTGTGGCCCCCCCTGGACCTCCACCAACCTCAACTCCAACTCCATATATTCACGTTCGGGGAGAAAAAAATCAGAGAGAAAGTCTCATCGCGTTTTACGACACGGAGCCGCCGCCAAGCCCTAATCTCTCTCGAGAGGGCTGATCTGAAGTTCGTTTGAGGCTCCGGAGAGGGGAATTCGTCGATGTCGTCATCATCAACCATCCTCCATCACCAATTTCATGATGCTCACCATCATGCGTGAGTAATTCCATCGTAGGCTTGCTGGAAGGTGATGGGTTGGATGAGATTTACCATGTAATCAAGTTAGTTTTGTTAGGGTTTGATCCCTAGTATCCATTATGTTCTGAGATTGATGTTGCTATGACTTTGCTATGCTTAATGCTTGTCACTAGGGCCCGAGTGCCATGATTTCAGATCTGAACCTATTATGTTTTCATGAATATATGTGTGTTCTTGATCCTATCTTGCAAGTCTATAGTCACCTATTATGTGTTATGATCCGACAACCCCGAAGTGACAATAGTTGGGATACTTCTCGGTGATGACCGTAGTTTGAGGAGTCCATGTATTCACTATGTGCTATGCTTTGTTCCGGTTCTCTATTAAAAGGAGTCCTTAATATCCCTTAGTTTCCGCTAGGACCCCGCTGCCATGGGAGGGTAGGACAAAAGATGTCATGCAAGTCCTTTTCCATAAGCATGTATGACTATTTATGGAATACATGCCTACATTACATTGATGAATTGGAGCTAGTTCTGTGTCACCCTATGTTATAGCTATTACATGAGTAATCGCATCCGGCATAATTATCCATCACTGATCCATTGCCTACGAGCTTTTCATATAGTGTTCTTCGCTTATTTACTTTTCCGTTGCTACTGTTACAACTACTACAAAAACCCAAAAACTATTATCTTTACTTTTGCCATTGTTACCTTTATTATCACATTACTTTGCTACTAAATACTTTGCTGCAGATACTAAGTTATCCAGGTGTGGTTGAATTGACAACTCAACTGCTAATACTCAAGAATATTCTTTGGCTCCCCTTGTGTCGAATCAATAATTTGGGTTATACTATACCCTCGAATGCTGTTGCGATCCCCTACACTTGTGGGTTATCAAGACTAATTTCTAGCGCCGTTGCCGAGGAGCATAGCTCTATTCTCTGAGTCACTTGGGATTTATATCTGTTGATCACTATGAAGAACTTGAAAGACGAACGAACTATTATTTTGCCCTCAGCTACGAGGGGAGGTAAGGAACTGCCATCTAGCTCTGCAGTAGATTCTCCTTCCGTTATTAGTAAGCTTGCGACGCCTAAACCTGCTACTGCTATGAATTCTGATATGTCGCATGTTATTGTTGATGCCACTTCTGCTATGCATGATGAAACTACTTCTGTGTGTGATACTACTTTGCCATTAGGTGAATTTCTTGATGAACAACTTGTTAGAGTTAGGGGGATTGAAAATATTGAAGATGCTATTATTGATGATAGTGATGATGAAGGTTCTCCCAATGATTATGTATTGCCTGTTGTCCCTAAGGGTTATGTTATGAATGAAGAAGCTGCTAGGGAAATCTTTGCTTGCAATGATAGATATGATCTTAAGAAATTATTAGCTAAATGGAAGCAGCAGTCTCTTAATGCTAGAATGAAACCTGGCCCTGCTTTTGCTACTTCACCTATCTGTGTTACTAATAAGGATTATGAATTCTCCGTTGATCCTGAGATTATTACTTTAGTTGAATCTGATCCTTTTTATGGCCTTGAATCTGAAACTGTTGTGGCACATCTTACCAAGTTAAATGATATAGCCACCCTGTTTACTAATGATGAGAAGTCTCACTATTATTATATCCTTAAGATATTTCCGTTCTCATTAAAGGGTGATGCTAAGACTTGGTATAATTCTCTTGCTCTTGGTTGTGTGTGTAGTCCCCGGGATATGATTTATTACTTCTCTGCTAAATATTTCCCTGCTCATAAGAAACAAGCTGCCTTGCGGGAAATATATAATTTTGTGCAAATCAAAGAAGAGAGTCTCTTGCAAGCTTGGGGAGGCTTCTCCGGTTACTTAATGCTTTGCCTGATCATCCTCTCAAGAAAAATGAAATACTTGATATCTTTTATAATGCACTAATCGATGCTTCCAAGGACTACTTGGATAGTTGTGCTGGTTGTGTTTTCAGGGAAAGAACAGTCACTGAAGCTGAAATATTATTGAATAATATGTTGACTAATGAAAATAATTGGACTCTTCCTGAGCCAATTCCTGAAGCAATTCCTGAACCAATTGAGCCAACTCCTGAGCCTATTCCTAAACCCACTCCGAAGAAGAGAGGTGTTTTATTTCTCAGTCCTGAAGATATGCAAGAGGCAAAGAAATCAATGAAATAAAAAGGTATTAAAGTTGAAGATGTTAAGAATTTACCTCCTTTTGAAGAAATGCATGGTCTTAATATACCGCATGTTGAAGAACCACATTGTCTTGATAACCCGACACAGGTAGTAAAGGTAAATTATCTCTAAAGATATGATAAAGTTGAAATCCCCTCTACTAAATTTCATAGCCCATGCTTAGATGAATTTGATGACTTTATGGCTAGACAAGAAAGTTTTAATGCTTATGTTGGTAGAGAGTTAAAGAATAATGCTTTCGAGATAGGACGCATAAGCGATAATATGGCTAGAGTTAAAGGTGAACTCCAAGTCATTAGCAAATATACTTCTATGGTTGCTACTCAAGCTGAGCAAGTACTTAAAGCTCAAAATGATTTGCTTGATGAATTAAATAATAAAAATGACTTTGCTGTTAGAGTGGCTACTAGAACTGGTAGAATGCTCAGGAACCTTTGTATCCTGAAGGCCACCCTAAGAGAATCGAGCAAGATTCTCAGAGGAATAATTTAGAGGTACCTAGTTCTTCTAAAAAGAAGAAAAAGAAAAACGATAGACCTTTGCATGCTTCTAGTGAACCTACAGTAGACACACCTGAGAATCCCAATGATATTTCTATTTCTGATGCTGAAACTCAATCAGGTGATGAACATGAACCTAGTGATAATGTTAATGATAATGTTCATGTTGATGCTCAACCTAGCAAAAACAATGAAGTAGAGATTGAACCTGATGTTGATCTTGATAACCCACAATCAAAGAATCAGTGTTATGACAAGAGAGATTTTGTTGCTAGGAAGCACGGTAGAGAAAGAGAACCATGGGTTCAGAAACCCATGCCCTTTCCTCCTAAACCATCCAAGACAAAGGATGATGAGGATTTTGAGCGCTTTGCTGAAATGATTAGACCTATTTTCTTACGTATGCGCTTAACTGATATGCTGAAAGTAAATCCTTATGCTAAGTATATGAAGGATATCATTACAAATAAAAGAAAGATACCAGAAGCTGAAATTTCCACCATGCTTGCTAATTACACTTTTAAGGGTGGAATACCAAAGAAACTTAGAGATCCGGGTGTACCAACTATACCATGCTCCATTAAAAGAAATTATGTTAGAACTGCTTTATGTGATCTTCGAGCTGGTGTTAGTGTTATGCCTCTCTCTTTATATCATAGACTTGAATTGAATAAGTTGACACCTACTGAAATATCTTTGCAAATGGCTGATAAATCAACTCCTATACCTGTCGGTATTTGTGAGGATGTGCATGTTGTGGTTGCAAATGTCACTATCTTAACGGACTTTGTTATTCTTGATATTCTCGAGGACGATAGTATGTCTATTATCCTTGGTAGACCTTTTCTTAATACTGCAAGGGCTGTTATTGATTGCAACAAAGGCAATGTCACTTTTCATGTTAATGGTAATGAGCATACGGTACACTTTCCGAGGAAACAATCTCAAGTTCATAGCATCAATTCTATTGGAAAATTTCCAAATATTATTATTGGAGGTTTTGAATTTCCTCTCCCTACTGTCAAGAAGAAGTATGATATTCTTATTGTTGGGGATTTTCATATCCCCGTTGAGGTAACTTAGTGTTATTCGAAATTTCTCGGGTTCCGTGTTATTCGGAATGAGTTTGTTAACAAGACTTGATCAACCTTGTTAGTGGATTCATTTTGATGATCATGAGATGGATGAAACTAGAAGGCACAACCTTCTGTACCCACTTTTTACTTTCTATTATTTAGAATAAATAAAGCAAAATAGTATTATCTGTCTGTTTTCTGAATTACCGTGCATTAAAAAAATATCCCGAAAATAAAAGTGCTCCAAATGCCCTGCAAATTTAGAATGATTTTTTATGGAATATTTGAGGATTTTAGGCACTGAAAACACTGCAGGAGGGGCAAGCACCAGGCCACGAGAGTGGAGGGTGTGCCCCCCCATAGGGCGCGCCCCCTGTCTCGTGGGCCCCTGGTGGCCCCCCTCCACTTATGCCAGCACCCACACACTTCATCTTCTACCCAAAAAAATTCCGCATCCAGCCCAAGCACGAGTCCTAGCTCATTTTGCTGCGATTTTCGATCTCCTTGCTCAAAGCTCCATTCACAAAACTGCTTTGGGAGATTGTTGCTTGGTATGTGACTCCTCCATTGGTCCAATTAGTTTTTGTTCTAGTGCTTTATTCATTGCAAATCTTTGCTGCATAGGTGACCATGTTCTTGAGCTTGCATGTTAAATGTATGAGGTCCTAAGCAATTCTAATGCATGATATAGGCTCTAGGCACTTGTAGGAGTAGTTGCTACCAATCTTGTTTAGTTTTATTCACTTTTATTTTGAAGTTACTAAAATTTCAGAAATTTTTCAGAAAAATAATTATGTCTAGGAGAATGTACCAAGGTGGTTCCTCGGTGAAGAAAGGTCCGAGGCCGCTGCAGCTCAGTACGACCCCAGTTTCACTTACGGATATCAGCCAGGCGGTCCTTGGTACTAGACCAACTTAGGCCAAAAGCCTAAGCTTGGGGGAGTACGTATTTCTCACCGACTTTACATTCATGTTCACACACTAGTCGTCGGTGCTCATACTCTTTCATTGTATTATCCATGCTAGTTTAAATTTCTTTTTCTAGTTTTCTTCTTGTGTGTTCGATAAACCTTGAGAAAACCAAAAAATTAGTTAGTTTAATTTCCATGCTTGTAGTAGAAATTAAAATGAAAACCCAAACATATTTCTAGTTCTTCTTCTTACTTGTTGGGAGCTTTCCCGTGTAAATAGTTTTATTTTATTTTCTTTCTTTTGGGGGTCGAGAAGACTATATTGAAAATGTTTAGTGGCTCTCATATGCATGATTGTTTATTTAACTTAGAGCCCATATTACCCTGTCTTCTCTCTTGAGTTGAATGCTTGCAGATTCCAGCTTAGTCCAATGCACATGCACTCTTATTATTATACACGTCGTTCGGTCGTGCAAGTGAAAGGCAATAATGACGACATATGATGAACTTATTGAGATGAGAAAAGCTGGTATGAACTCGACCTCTCTTGTTTTTGTAAATATGATGAGTTCATCATTTCTGAGTCAGCTTATTATGAGGTAAACATATTTGCAATGACATTTAGAGATTATAGTTGCTTGTGCCATGCTTGATTAGCTATGAGTTATAATGGTTTACCTTGCGTGCCAACATGCTATTAGAATAATTATGATGTGGTATGATGGGATGGTATCCTCCTTTGAATGAATTGAGTGACTCGACTTGGCACATGTTCACGCATGTAGTTGAATCAAATCAACATAGCCTTCATGATATTTATGTTCATGGTGGATTATATCCTACTCATGCTTGTATTTAGTGTAAATTAATTTTAATGCATGTTTACGACTGTTGTCGCTCTCTCAGTTGGTCGCTTCCCAGTCTTTTGCTAGCCTTAACCTGTACTAAGCGGGAATACTGCTTGTGCATCCAAACTCCTTAAACCCCAAAGTTGTTCCATATGAGTCCACTATACCTTCCTATATGCGGTATTTACCTGCCGTTCCAAGTAAATTTGTATCTGCCAAACTCCAAATCCTTCAAATGAAATTCTGTTTTGTATGCTCGAGCAGCTCATGTTACAACTAGGGCTGCCTATATCTTCTATGCTAGGTGGGTTATTCTCAAGAGGAGTGGACTCCGCTCCTCATTCACGAGAAAGGGCCGGTAACCGGGATTCCCAGTCCCATGATCCAAAAAGATCAAAGCAAATCAAAATAATTAAACAAAACTCCCCCAGGGTTGTTGTTAGTTGGAGGCACTCATTGTTTCAAGCAAGCCATGGATTGATGCTTGTTGGTGGTTGGGGGAGTAGAAACCTTTACCATTCTGTTTGGGAACTGCCTATAATGCATGTAGTATGGAAGATACAGCCATCTCATAGTTGTTGTGTTGACAGCAAAAGTATGCCGGTCAAAATGGAAGATACACGGAGCCGCCGCCAAGCCCTAATCTCTCTCGAGAGGGCTGATTTGAAGTTCGTTTGAGGCTCCGGAGAGGGGAATTCGTCGATGTCGTCATCATCAACCATCCTCCATCACCAATTTCATGATGCTCACCATCGTGCGTGAGTAATTCCATCGTAGGCTTGCTGGAAGGTGATGGGTTGGATGAGATTTACCATGTAATCAAGTTAGTTTTGTTAGGGTTTGATCCCTAGTATCCATTATGTTATGAGATTGATGTTGCTATGACTTTGCTATGCTTAATGCTTGTCACTAGGGCCCGAGTGCCATGATTTCAGATCTGAACCTATTATGTTTTCATGAATATATGTGTGTTCTTGATCCTATCTTGCAAGTCTATAGTCACCTATTATGTGTTATGATCCGACAACCCCGAAGTGACAATAGTCGGGATACTTCTCGGTGATGACCATAGTTTGAGGAGTTCATGTATTCACTATGTGCTAATGCTTTGTTCCGGTTCTCTATTAAAAGGAGGCCTTAATATCCCTTAGTTTCCGCTAGGACCCTGCTGCCACGGGAGGGTAGGACAAAAGATGTCATGCAAGTTCTTTTCCATAAGCATGTATGACTATTTACGGAATACATGCCTACATTACATTGATGAATTGGAGCTAGTTTTGTGTCACCCTATGTTATAGATATTACATGAGGAATCGCATCCGGCATAATTATCCATCACTGATCCATTGCCTATGAGCTTTTCATATACTGTTCTTCGCTTATTTACTTTTCCGTTGCTACTGTTACAACTACTACAAAACCCAAAAACTATTATCTTTACTTTTGCCACTGTTACCTTTATTATCATATTACTTTGCTACTAAATACTTTGCTGCAGATACTAAGTTATCCAGGTGTGGTTGAATTGACAACTCAACTGCTAATACTCAAGAATATTCTTTGGCTCCCCTTGTGTCGAATCAATAAATTTGGGTTATACTATACCCTCGAAAGCTGTTGCTATCCCCTACACTTGTGGGTTATCAGGGCGCCTACTGCTTCTTCCCCTGCGCCTAAAGGAAGGGACGTGAGGGAGGGGCCGAAATCGTTGATGCTGAACAAGGGGATTGCCAAGGTGGGTGGTCCAGCGGGCTGGCTCTCACCTCCACTCCAAAAGTCACCATTGACTTTGCTGCTGCGTCGGTGCCACCACACCTGTGCAAAAATGGGAAGAGCAAGGAGGCTGCGGGATTGAGATCGTCCAGTAAGCCTATCGTCATTAACCTAGAGGCGGCTATGCATGCGGTGGGGGGTAGCTCACGGTGGCCCGGGTGCTCTCGCCGTACCCGGTCGATCCCAAGATGGTCGTCAACGAGCTCAGAGGGCCATGGAGGCTGTGGGGCGATGCCGTGGCCTAGCAAGTCACTAGCGAAGATCGCCGTTTCGGCATCACCTTCATGGAGGAGGGGGACCGGCTTCATGTGCTGCAAGCTGGACCATGGCATTTCAGAGGTGACGATGTGGTTCTTGCGGCTTTCGACGGGAAGGGCAACGCGGCAGATGTGGCCCTAGACTCCATCAAAATCTGGGCACAAATTTGGGGCCTGCCGGTGCCGATCAAGACGGTGGAGATGGGCTACTTGTTGGGTGGCAAGCTCGGTAAATTGGTGGTCGTGGCACACAAGAACACGATGATCGTCGACGAGCACCTGCGTGTTCGGGTTGAGCACCGGGTTGACGAGACACTGAGAAAGTTCGTCGACACCAAGGATACAACTTTGGATGGCAACACAATTGAGATCCTATATGATGTAAAGTATGAAAAATTGCCCCTGATGGCCCGACGAACTTGGCTTGGTGGAAAAGATTACATAGGGAGGAGCAAGAGGAACGTGTTGCCGTGCAGGCGGCATGTGCAAAGCACGTCCAGTTTGGGGTTCCTACTCCCTCAAATAGTGGTAGTGACCTATCCAACGGTAAGGCCGCTTTTGCTGAAATTCTCATGAGCTCGGTGGGAAACAAGATACGTTGTCAAGAAGGCCAAGATCTTGTGATTAGCTTCAATACTACTAGTTCTAAGAGTATAGAGTTCAGGGGAGCTAGTCTTGCTCCTCCTGCTTGTAAAAAAGTGTGTGGAGAGAGGGTGGAAACTCTGGTAGGCATATATGGGAATATGGTGCATGTAACAAAAGAGGTAGATGTGGGAGAGGATGAGGTTCAGGGTAGAAGAAGAGAGTCTATGGGGGAGGGAAAAGATGGTGAGGGCTCTGCTAAGGAAGCTACCAACCCGGGGGCTGTCGGTCAACTGACGGGCGCGTCTGATGACGCCCGTCAGGAGCCATGAAAATACTAAGCTGGAACTGTCGAGGGCTGGGTCGACCTTGTACAGTTCAAGAATTAGTTTGCCTCAACAAGTCTTACCGACCCAACATTGTTTTTCTTTCTGAAACTAGGAAAAATAAAGATTATGTTGAGAGTTTGCGGTATCGTTTGGGTATGAAAAATGTTTTTACAGTTTCGGGTAAAGGCAAAGGCGGTGGCTTAGTGGCTTTTTGGGATGAGTGCTTCTCTGTGGACTTAAACAAATTTGGTGATCATTTTATTGACTTGTATATTTGCAAGAGTGGTGGACCAAAATGGAGGTGCACTTTGGTTTATGGTGAACTGAAGGCGAGTCAAAGGCACATAATGTGGGAGCTTTTGAGACAGATTAAATCTCTTGGTTCTGGTCCTTGGTTTATGGTCAGAGATTTTAATGAAGCTATGTGGCAATATGAGCATTTCTCACGTAATACAAGATCACCTAAACTCATGGCAAACTTCCGGGAGGTTCTCTCGGAGTGCAACCTATTTGATCTAGGGTTTTATGGTGTGCCTTGGACGTATGATAATAAGCAAGAAGTAAATCGAAATGTGAATGTGTGACTGGATCATGCGGTCGCGTGTCCACAATGGACTTCTATGTTCCCTCATTGTAAGGTGTCACACATTATTTCTTCCAGGTCAGATCATTGCCCTTTGTATATTCAGTTGATGGGTAATCAGCCTAACATCGCCTTTAAAAAGCATTTGAGATATGAAGCTTTTTGGGAGAGGGAAAGTCCGGCTTTGGACGAACAGGTTAAAGCGTGCTGGAATAAAAGTATGCAAGTGAGGTATTTGAAGGATGTGGCGACTAATCTGGGTAATCTAATGAAATTATTGCATTCCTGGAGTCATGATCATATTGGTTATCTCCCCCAAAAATTGGAAGCTGCTCGCAAAAGATTAAATGCTCTTTTTAAAAGGAGCAATAAGGCGGCCATGATGGAGAGAAAGGAAATTCTCCTAGAGATGGATGAGCTACTTATAAAGGAAAAAGTTATGTGGAAACAAAGGTCATGTATTGAGAAAATGATTTTGGGGGACCATAATACAAAATTTTATCAGAGAAAGGCCTCTTGGAGGGCAAAAAAAATAATATTTCTGCTATTAAGAGGAGTGATGGGTCTCTTACGGAGAACATAGATGAAATTACAGGTATCACTAACTCATTTTTCCAGTAGCTTTATACGTGTGACACTAATGTTGAACCCTCTCGTATTATTTTGATTTTGAAACCTCTCGTCAATGATGATATGAACGCGGAGCTTTGTAAACCTTTTTCCGAGGAAGAGGTTAGTGATGCTCTTTTCCAGATTGGTCCTCTAAAAGCACCAGGTCCAGATGGGCTTCTGGCTTGATTCTTTCGGAGAAACTGGGGTTTAATCAAGGAGGACATTGTTAAGGCAGTTCAACAGTTTTTTTTTATCTCGGGTGTTATGCCCGAAGGCGTAAATGACACCATCATTGCCCTTATACCCAAGGTGAAGAACCCGCAATCCATCAAAGATTGCAGACCCGTCAGCCTGTGTAATGTCATCTACAAAATTATTTCGAAGTGCCTGGTGAATAGATTGAGACCTCTTTTGGATGGTATGATTTCTCCCACTCAGAGTGCCTTCATTCCAGGAAGGTTAATTTCTGATAATGCACTTATGGCCTTCGAATGTATGCACTCGTTGAGTACGTTAAAGGATCAGCGTGGAGAGTTTTGTGCATATAAGTTGGACCTGGCAAAAGCATATGATCGAGTGGATTGGCAATTTTTAAAGAGCATGTTGGGGGCTTTTGGTTTTGCACCAATTTGGATTAACTGGATTATGACATGTGTTACATTAGTGATATTCCCAGTTCGCTTTAATGGCCAGTTGTTGCAACCTTTTTATCCATCTTGTGGTCTCAGGCAAGGGGATCCCTTATCCCCGTATTTGTTCTTGTTTGTGGTCGAGGCCCTCTCTTTGCTGTTAAAAGATGCATGTGAAAATGGTGCTCTAAAAGAGTTTCATGTGAACAGACAAGCTCCAGGTATTTCTCATCTATTGTTTGCGGTAGACGGCCTCCTTTTCTTCAGGGGATCCATTGATCAAGCCTTAATCATTAAAAATATCCTATCAACCTATGAGGGGGGAACTGGTCAGCTTCTGAGCCCTGATAAGTGTTCGATTAAATTTGGCAAAAAAGTGTAGTATGGAAGATCACGTGGCCATGATGGTCATTCTTAATATTACTGCAGAAGGTTTTGAGGATAAGTACCTTGGTTTACCGGTACCTGAGGGTAGAATGAAGGTTGGTAAGTTCCAGTCGACCAAAGATAAGACTCTAAAAAGACCATCAAATTGGATTGAAAAATATGCTTCAAGTGGTATTAAGGAAAATCAAATCAAGGCAGTGTTGCAAGCGCTCCCAGTGTACGCCATGGGCATCTTCAAATTTCCAGCTTCATTATGTGATGAGTTGGCTCGGATTATAAGGAATTTCTGGTGGGGAGACGAAGAAGATAGGAGGAAAATTCATTGTTTAGCTTGGATAAACTCACTAATCCAGAAAGACAGGGAGGCATGGGCTTCCGAGATCTTAGGTTATTTAATCAAGCTCTCTTGGCCAAACAGGCGTGGCGGCTATTGGTGTACCCAGATTCTTTGTGTGCTAAGGTTTTGAAGGCAAAATATTACCCCAATGGCCACATTTTGGATATTGTGTTCCCGCAAGCTATTTCGGTGAATTGGCAATGTATTATGCATGGCCTGGAACTGTTAAAAAAGGGGTCATATGGAGAGTGGTCGATGGTAAAAATGTAAATATTTGGAGAGATAACTAGCTACCTAGAAACGTCGACCTTAGAGTTACAACAAAGAAAAATCGCACTAGACTGAAATGGGTATCTGGATTATTCATGAGCGAAACAACAAGATGGGATGAAAATTTAATCATGTACTTGTTCTATCACCATGACGCAGAGGAGATTCTAAATGTATGTATTCAGTCTGGAGGAGAGGGAGATCAAGTTGCTTGGCATTATGAGAAAAACGGTATGTTTTTTGTTAAAAGTGCGTACAGATTGGCCTTAAATCTCAAGGACGGTAAGGGTGAGACAGGAACGTCCAACACTATTGATAATGAGAAGAGGAGGATGTGGGACGTTATTTGGAAGGCTAAAGTCCCACAAAAAATAATAATTTTTGCCTGGCGAGCCGCATCCAATAGTTTGGCGACCCAGGTAAACAGAGTTGCTCATCACTAAACAGTGTCAGATATGTGTACTATTTGTGGTGTGGAGGAAGAAAGTATTTTTCATGCCCTAGTGACTTGTCCTAAGACGTGTGCATTCCGTTTTGCCATAAGAGATGTGTGGAATATTCTTGGAGAGGAGTTCTTCAGATGTACGGGGCCGGACTGGTTTCTTATTCTGCTTGACCAATTGGGGTCACCAGTTCGCGAGCAAGTTTTATTCATATTTTGGAGAGCTTGGCATCTGAGGAATGATCAGATCTTTGGAAGGGGGAAAGAGTCTTTATCTGCTTCTGCTATATTTGTGGAAAATTACTGGAAATCTTTTACGACGGCAAATGCCTGTGTGCAAGTTGACCTGAGCAACAAAGGTAAGGGGGTGGTTGACAAGTGGAGGTATGTTACTCAACCCGCAATTGGTCATCGAGTTTGGGAGCCCCCGGATCCTGAGTATATTAAGATTAATGTTGATGCAAGTTTTGTGGAGAGCATGAGATCTGCTAGTGTTGGAGTTGTTGTCAGGAATGACCTGGGCAAAGTATTGGTCTCATCATGGGATTTTATCCGCTCATGTACTTGTGTGGATGAAGTGGAACTTCGTGCATCCCTCGCCGGGTTATACATAGGTATCACACTTCACAAACCAATTATCTTGGAAATTGATTGCACTTTTGTTGCTTCTTTTCTAGCTAGAGATTCCATTGACAGGTCTCCTTTGGTGGATCTGAAAATGGAAGCGTTGAGCGTATCAAAACTCATAAAGGATTTTAAGATCACGAAGATTGATAGGCCGGCAAATAGGGTGGCGCACGAGATTGCAAAATTCAGTTTTGACAGTAGATCCGAGGGCATCTTATGTAATAGTGTTCCGACATGTGTAACTGCTTTTGTAATGAACGATTGTAAGAATCTTAATTTACCAAAGTAATATATGGGGGTTTTAAAAAAAATAGGGCACAGAACCAATGGAACTCTTTTTTTGCAACTACAAACTTTGGTTCAAACTTATCTATACCTACTATTAAAGGGAGGTGATATTCTTGGTTTCGTCCCGCTTCGTTTGGTCCCGCTTCAATTAATTCTACAAACTCTATTTGGTTTTGTTACTTGCCACCCGTTTTGGCCCAACAGAAAAAGCCCACTTGGCGGCGCACTGAGGCCCAGGTCTAGAGGGGTGGCAAAATAAAAATGTCAATGGAAGGGTTCGATCTCATAACCTGCAAACTGGCCACGCACAGTTTGTCCAACTGACCCAGCTAGAGAATAAGAGAGGATTTTTTTCTCCCATTGCAATGCACGGGTCTTTTTGCTAGTAGATATGCAAAGTTTAAACACAGAAACATCCAAACATTCAAACTATACTACTACAAACATCCAAACATTCAAACATCATCACAGTCACCATCAAAACCCTCTCTCTCATGCTCAAGTTTGTTTAGACTCTACATTGATCATGGAAGGCCCTACATCATCGTCATGCTTGCGCCACTCGAGCTCCCGATCCCTCTTCGAATACCACTGCGCCCTGTACTGGACGCACTCTGGGTGCTCCCTCATGCACCTCGCCATCCTCTCCTCATCATACTCCCGGATGTTGACCTGCTCGTCGAAATCAATACATGTATCCGGCTTCGCCAGTTGGGACAGAATGGTAACTGATGGCCTGCCGAACTCTGCCTCGATCAGGGACTGCAACTTAGAGAAGTTGAGCTTCAAACACGGTAGCCTGAGCCTCCACATCACAACGTGATATGTGTGCTTTGTCTGCCCACTCGAAAGTGTCAAGCCAGTACCACCGGCAGGTGTGCTGGAACTCAACGCCGAACCGGCGGCCGGTCACCTGTGTTCCCCTAAGGCTCTTTGGCAGCATGGTGGCCGTAGTGTGGCTCGACAACATTGACAAGGTGCAGGCAGGCCAGATGCGGAAGTAGAGGAGCAGTCAGAGCCACGGGATGGGACAATGGAGGAGGTTCAGCGGTGGGTAGTGGAGGAGGTGCGGCGGTGGTGGAGGAGGAGGATGTCTACGGTGGTGGATGAACGACCGATTAGGCTCAGGAGGCAGCGGATCCGGCTAGAACCCGCCGGATTCGATGCGGCGAAAGCTGGATTTTGTTGTGGGGGGCTGCGGGAAGAAGTCGGTTGGGTGGCGAGGGGTGGGTTGGAGTTTTTGGGAAGCCGCCTTTGTGCCTCATATATGCAGCCGGTTGTGCCCTGTTTGGGTTGCCCAAAAACATTTTTGACTAGGTTGGAGTTTTGGGGAAGCTGTTGGAGACCTTTTTTGCCCTCCAAAAATCAAAAAAACGTAGTGTTGCCCTATAATAGGGTAGCTGTTGGAGATGCTCCAATGACATCATTCTACCCTAGTGCTTGGCACCCACAATCGCCGAAGTCAAGCCATGGTTTCGGATGCGAGATATGAGCATGGTTGTTGGCCTATATTTCTTCATAAAAACTCTAGCATTACCTTTTTTTACAAAAACAAACTTATGTTATGTTCCTTCCAGATCTCGCTAACCACCAACAAGAGCAAGGATGCCATGACTTTGCATTTACCCTACCTACCATGCACCACATGAGTCCATGTGTTTTACGCCCGTGAAGGCATTCCAAGAATTATACTAGGAGCATCTCCAGCCGCGCCCCCAGGACGGCCTCCCCAGGCGATTTATTTGCGCCGGCACCGAAAAAACGGCCCAGTCGCGCCCCCAGGACACTGAATTCCGCCAGCTCGGCCTGTTTTTGTGCCCGGCGCTCGCAGGCCGAACCCGACGCACTGGGGGTGCTTGGGGGCTCTGGCGCAAGGGAAAAGCGTTCCTGGGGCCATATTGACAAGCAAAAAGTCAAGCCACCCGCCCAGATTCGCCTCCTGCCCCCCGCGCTCGGCTGCCACCCTTACGCCACCCTATCGATCCCGGCGCCGACCACCACCCGCCGCAGCTAGGTAGACCATCTCATGCCGGGAAAAAGAAGGGGTTTCGCCGAGGCAGCCTCTTCGCCGCCGCCCCGGGCACCTTTTCTGGCGCTCCGGCCGCGCAGGGCCTGTACGCCGGCGGGCTTGCGCCCACCTCGCCCACAAGGTGTTCGGTGAATTGCCCGGCCTGGCGATGGACTCCGAAGATGAGGAGGCGCTCGTGGCGTTGCTGGATGAGGAAGACGAAGCTGACGTCTAGGAGCAGGAGCATCTCATGGTGCTCGCCGCCCTCGCCGACCTGCTCGCGAGCAGTGAGAAGCCGCGGCGAGGTGGCTCGATGGTTGGGCGGGTGAAAGCAAAGAACCGGCATCGTCTGGAAGGCTACTGCATGCTCTACTCGGACTACTTCGCCGACACTCCATTGCACGCTGAGAAAACATTTCGGCGCCATTATCGGTTGAGCCAAAAGCTTTTCCTCCGGAATGTGAATTCCATCTGGGAGTTCGACAGCTACTTCAAGTGCAATAAGGATTGCACTGGCACACTTGGATTCACCTCGATCCAGAAGTGCATGACAGCTATGAGGATGCTTGCATACAGAGCTCCCAGTGATTCACTCGACGACTATGGGCGCATGACCGAGTCCACCACCATTGAGTGTTTCTACAAGTTCGGTAGGGTAGTGGTGGTAGTGGTGGTAGTGTTTGGACCACAGTACTTGTGAACACCCAATGCGGAAGACACTGCTCGAATCCTAGCACGGAATGAAGCAAGAGGATTTCCTGGGATGCTTGGAAGCATCGACTGCATGCATTGGAGATGGAAGAACTGTCCATTTGCTTGGCAGGGGTTGTACAAAGGCGCCAAAGGCGGTTGTAGTGTGGTGCTTGAGGCAGTGGCCACACAGGACCTCTGGATTGGGCACTCTTTCTTTGGGATGCCAGGAACTCACAATGACATCAACGTCCTGCAGTGCTCCCCAGTCTTTGCCAAGCTTGTTGAAGGTCATTCTCCTCCGGTGAACTTCGAGGTCAATGGACGGCAGTACAACAAGGGGTACTATCTAGCTGATGGCATCTATCTGAGATGGTTGACATTTGTGAAGACCATCTCAAACCTTGTGCCAGGAGGCAAGAACGCCTGGTTTGCGAAGATTCAGGAGGCTTGCAGGAAGGATGTCGAGCGAGCATTTGGTGTGCTCCAATCTCGATTTGCCGTTGTCCGGTACCCCGCTTAGACCTGGTCGAAAGATCAAATGTGGGAGATCATGACTTGCTGTGTCATATTGCATAACATGATCATTGAGAGCGAGCAGGAAGAGCCAGTGTTTGACACTGAACCATACCACAGGCAGGGTCCTCTTGCCCAAGTTGATCACCAGCTACCGGCAAACTAGACTGACTACCTCAATATGCATCAAGAGATCCGAGACCCACAGGTGCATCAAGAACTGCAACACGATCTGGTGGAGCACCTATGGAGGCTCAAGGGCGAGGCTGGGAATGACATGTGATGAAACTTGAGTTTTTATTGTTAAACTATATAATTTGTAGTGAACTATTTGATTTATGTGATGAAACACGCCGAAACACGCCTAACTATGTGACGAACTAATTGATTTCTATTTGTATGCGAAAATTCACACCAAAACCTGCCAAACCGCGCAGAATATGGACCGATCCATGGAGTTATTGGGCCGTTTTTGGACATATTTGGGCCGAAAGATGGGCTGAATTCGGCGCCTGGGGGCGACCTGGGGGCGACGGCTGGGTGCCGAGCCGCCCCCAGCACCAAGTTTATCGCCGGCGCACCCCTAGGCCGCTCTTTTTCGATGCCCTGGGGGGCGAATGGCTGGAGATGCTCTAAAGAGGAAGGGAAGCTAAACTTGAATCATGGTCATAGCCGGATGGGAAGCGGAAATGGATGGAAGAGCACATGGGTCGTCATCTCCGGTAGCTAGTTGCGCAACTTTGCAAATGCCGGAATTCAGTCACAGAGCCGGTCCATGGTTCAAACCTGGGTTTGGATGACAAACCAAGCGAAATACTTGCACTTGGGGAGCCCAATTATTCCAAAATTTGAAATTAATCTGTGACAGCCTGGTTTTTGCCCTCTCTTCTTTGCCTTGTTTTTAGTTGATTTGGATTTGAGTTTGGAGTTTTTGAATCATTTCATTTGGACTTAACCACTTGGGTACCCCTTGACTTTCACCCAAGTGCTTCAACTCCTTCTCAAACCATCACTCCATCTCTGGATCATCTCAAAATATCACTTGGAATATTTTTCTTAAATGAAAAATATTCATTTTGCCCTCCTAAACCCTAGCTAGCCCTTTGTGCTCCAAAGCAACCCTAATTTTTCTTGCCCATAAAATCCTGAGAAATATCCCAATTATTCTTTGAACCCTAGGGCACCTTTATGAGCAAAAATATTTCATCACTTTTTGGAATATTTTGGCTACAGAAAATATTTTCATTTCTGGACAGAAATGGTAGTTTCTACAACAACTACCATTTTAGTAGCTCCATTGTAGCTGGTTTTTCTTGTGCATCTTCACCTTAGTAAGTGTTGGTTAGCCTCCAAAGCCCAGCCCTCAACTCCCAGTGGTTTGACCACAGTAAACCTCCAAAGTTACTGTCCAGAAACTTACTTGGAGTACAAATTCATTTTCACTACACCTGGAACCCAACCCAACCGTGGTAACACTCAAAACTACCAAGGACTACACGCCAGACATGAAGTTAGCGCTTAGGTTGGCCTGATGACATAGTTCACGCGGTGACCATGTTCGTCCAGGCGTGCTGGCATGCAAAGCACGCGCTCTGAGTGCCGCCGAGCGCTCTGTTGCGCGCGTGCTCGCTGCCCAGCCTGCCCGAGCGTGCCAAACCGCACCACCATCTCCGTCTCCACTCCCTTAACTCCTCCCTGGCACTCGTCGATGTCGGAGCTCGCCGCAGCGGGCACGGGCACGGTCCAGGCAATGACATAGTGTGCGGCGCACTGTGCTCATCGTCTTCCCCCTCGCCCATGTGCTCGTCCGCGCTCGCCAATAGTTCCCGCGTGAACTCCATCCTTTTCCCCCTCTCTCACTAGCGTCGTTCGTCGTCGGGCGCCATGGACAGGTGTCCTTCGGTGGAGCCCGAACCCTCCTTGCCGCTCGCCTATAAATGCGGTCACCCCCAGCCTCCTCGAGCACCCGCAGCCACTCCCACACACCTCACAAGCTAGTAGAAAGCCGTAGCCCGGCCGGGCAGGCCGCGGGCTGCCGTCCCCGAGATCGAGCTTGCCGGCGATCCCCTCGGGTCGTCCCCGCAGCTCCAGCCCCTCCAGGCCAGGGCAACCCTGTCAGGGCCTCCGCCACTCTCTGGTGGAGCCGTTTCACCCTGTTGGAGCCCCTGGAGCCGCCCCTAGCCGATGTCGTCTTCATCTCCGGCGACCGCTGCCCTCTGCCTCCGCTGGAGAGGCTGTTTACGATGCCGTCCAACCACTCCTAGCCACACTACAGGTACGGGTAGGTGCGCCTTCATCTTCTCCTTTGATCCCCCCCTCTCGTTTGGTCCCAAGGGCCCTCGCCGCCGGTGTGCGCTCCGACGAAGCTCTGCCACTCTCTGTTTCCCTCTCCTCCTCCTCCTCACCTGACTAGCGGGGCCCGCTAGTCAGCTACTCTGTATGCGCGTGAAGCGGTACGAGTGGTGGCGCCTTGGGCTTTTACGCCTTCGACATCACCCCCCATTCTGTTTTATTTTAATTCAAATTCATTTAAATCCAGAGAACTTCAAATAGCCATAACTTTTTATCTATAAGTCCAAATGCACTGATTCTTTTTGCATTGTGTTCTTTGTCCAAAAATCTAGCAGCTCACATAAGATGGGATTTTCCCCCGCTGTCTAGATTTTCTGGTGAATTTCAGAAGGTTTCTTGATGTTTTCTTTTTGTGTTTTATTTATTTTCAAAAGAGCAGGCTTGTCTTGAGGATCACCAGGAGGCTTGTGAACCTCATCTACACTAAGGCAAGCCACAACAACATTTTCATAGTGCCACTTCAATATTTGTGATTTTCCTACTTGAACTAATGGTTATTCATGCATTTAAATTATTAATGTGTTAATTATATTATGTTATATGCTTGTTATAGTAAATATGCTTGATTTACAGAAAGTTTGTAGTGAACCTAGTTAGTAAGCTAACAAGGATATAGTTATGAGTAATAAGAAGATAATATGGTTATGGAGATAAATAATTAGTGAGATTATTTTTGCATGATGAAAAATGATAAATTTGCTAGAAAAGATTCTGGTTAAAGTAAGGTTTGATCTTAACAAGAGGAGTATCATGAGTTGTTGATTGCTCTGTGAGAGCGTAGTTGATTCAGTTATTTTCGTTGATATGTAATGCATATGTTAGTGATGCATGTCATGGCATTATGACGTCGGTTACTTTCACTTTAAGTTGAACCTGATAATAACTCAACTTGAATATGTTGTTGACCGGGTCATGGTGCCGCTAAAACGAGTCTTTCCCAGTGCAACCACATTTGCCAGTATGGGACGGCCTTAATTCACTTCATTGGCGTGCCTCTGGTCGGTGCCTCCATCTAGGGAAGGTTATGGGCGTCCTCTACCCTGGCCTGGTAAGCAGGCATAACCTTGTGAGCCCATTGTTAAGTTTTTGGTACCGGGTCCCAAAGTGGATCGTGGCCACGACGGTGGTTGATGTGTCTTGAGGTAGACACGGGGCCACCCAGGACTAGCCCGATGGGGATTGAGTCGGAGTGGCCGGGAGAGTGCCATGGCAATGAAGTGGTTTCGTTGGAATGCCGTTGATCCACCCGAATGGGAGTGCGAGGCCATGGGTTCCGTAGTGTGGGTCCAGTGCGCTACCTCTGCAGAGTGTATTAATCTATCGATAGCCGAGTCCACGGTTACGGACACACTCGAACGTAGGGTACACCATGGGTCAACACTTAATGAATTTGCACACTAAGTATGATGTTTGCACCGTGGTGGTGGCGGAAAGGCCATCGTGTTGAGTTGGACCAGACAAGGTCGTGATTATCATCGCCGTAAGGATCACGGGCCATTTATTGGTCGGGTTGTGATCGTCGTAAGGATCACGGGCCATTTATTGGTCGTGGTTGTGATTGCCGTAAGGATCACGGGCCATTCATTGGTCGTGGTTGTGATCGTCGTAAGGATCATGGGTTTGTCTTTGTGTTCAACAAGTTTGTGATCTGGAAACGATCATGTTCGGTAAGCCAGTCCAAGGGACAAGTACCACTTGAGCATAGTCACAACATGTTGGATATTTTGTTGCATTGTTATTAATTGGTTAAATATCTTGATATTGTTTGTCAGTATGTTTATGCTTGTTGTGATCTTACAAGTACATTCAATGTACTGACCTGGCGTGTCATGCCAAATTTCAGGAAAGTCTTGTTGGAAAGGAGAGTTGTCCGAGTCTAGATCGTGTCCACATCGGTGTCCTTGTGCTATGGAGTTCCGCTATGACGTTGTTCCGCTGCCACGTAGTTGTCATGGTCGAGGCCCCTTTATGTTCACTAAATAATGTACATCTTGTTCAGCCGCACCGTGTGTGCCGCTTGGCCTTGCTAACTGTTGTAATATAAACTCTGATCCGCTAGCATCAATAAAGTGGTTGTATTTCTGTACCAAGTTGTTGTGTGTTGCCAGAAGATAAGGTCTCTGGGCTGGCAATGCATGATAAACCGGTCGCTCTGAGCCGGGGTGCCACAACGCTTGGTATCAGAGTCGCGCTAACTATAGGCCACGCTAGACTACGACGAGTTAACCAGACACTAGATACAAGTTGTAGTTGAGTGCCGGTAGCATTTGTAGCTAGTTGTTGCATTGCATGCACTAATTTTATTTTTATGCTAACCTGCTAATGGTTGTGAGTGTAGATGGCTCCGGTGCTGTATCCGTGCCAGTTGCAGCTGATGTCGTACACGTCGCCGCATCTCCTTCGTAACGTGTGGTGTCGGTTGTACCCCCACGGTGACGATCCAGTCTATCATGTGTACCGGGAGCGTCTAGCTGACTCAGTGTATGAGTATCACGCCGTGGTTACTCAGCGCACCAATTCTGATTCCAGCACTTACACTCGTACCTCTCTGAGCGGTTACGCTTCCACCGCTTCTCAAGCCGTCCAGTTTGCTACATTCGAGGTACTTGTTGAGCTCCGCTACAATGAGGTCCAGATGCAGAACCACCCAGGTTTCCACTACTATCCTTCTCTGCATGATAATGGTCGTGTCCGTTTCCCTGTCATTGATCCGGAGTTTGATAGTGTTGCTAGCCACCTTTCTCGCTATATCACTGCTACCTATCTTCTGATCTACGAGCTGGCTCGAGAGCTGAGTCGTGCCCATACTGCTTTAGCCTCTGCTATAGTCTCTGCTAGATCAGTCACTACTCCAACATCGATAGGATTTACTCCCTATATTCCTGCTAGTTCTAGTTCCCCTGTTTCCCCGGTTACTCCTCCGAGTAGCTCGGGCACCGCGACAGTGAGTCCACTTAGTTCTCTTGCTGAGTGGGTTTCACTTCTCTCCACTCCTGTAGCCCCGATGATTCACCCTCCACCTGCCCCGAAGGGAGAGCCTTCGAGGCAGCGTCGTCGTGTCACCTTTAACCCAGAGGTCTCAGTTAACCCCGTCAGTTCAGGATCCGAGTCCGCTTCAGGAGAGGACCCCGCAGCACTAGCAGAGCAGTAGAGCTTCCGAGTATTCGCAGTCGGCAGGATGGAGTACGGAGGTAGTCATACGAGTCATGATGTTTCATTTCATGTATGAGAGTAGTTGAACCTGGCATGTTGTTATCTTTCATGTATGAGTCTATGTATAATTATGTTGGAACTTTATTTTTATTCGCCGTATTTTCTTCGCCATTTCGGTTTTTCTCGGGCTTTTGTTGCTGGCTTCTCCCTAGTTTATTCTGAATGCTTCTCATCTCAGTTGTGTTGCCTTGGGAAAAGTCATATTAGGATGACGCGGGGAGGCTGCAGTAGAAACATTCGCGAGGGCTCTCCTGTTCGTCGTTCCACACGACAGGCAGGACAATCACCCGAGCCATACATTCCACCACCGCCTCCACCGCTAAATCCGCCCTCCACCGAGCAAATTCTGCGTATGTTTGAGGAAAGACGGAATAATGATGTGATTGAAATATTAAGAAGTCTTCAAGCTGTGGTTGGACAGAATGGGAATCAGCCCGGTCATCACTCCAAGCTATCAGATTTTCAAAGGACTAAGCCTCCCAGTTTCAGTCAGGCCATTGATCCCTTGGATGCAGATGATTGGTTGAGAACTATGGAGAAGAAGCTTGAGGTTGCTCGAACTGATGAAGGAGATAAGGTTCCATTTGTAACACATTATATTGAAGGCGTTGCTGCCATATGGTGGGAAAACGAAAGAGCCATGCGGTCTGCTGATGAAGAAATTACCTGGTCAAGATTCAAGGAACGATTCCGGAAATACCATATCCCTGCGGGAATTATGAAGACCAAGCAGCATGAATTTCTCGCGCTCCTCCAAGGAAGTCAGTCTGTGGGAGAATATTTGCAGAAACTCAATCATCTGTCACGTTACTCTCTATATGACGTGGCCACTGGGGAAAGAAAGATTGACAGATTTCTTGGTGGATTAAACCCGCAACTCCGGTGTACTCTCAGCATGTTCGGTTTCCCCGACTTCCAAACCCTGGTGAACAAGGCTTTCATTTTTGAAAGGGAGCACAAGCTTGTATCGAATAATAAGTCTGCCAACAATGATCACAAGCGCAAGCTTGAGCCAAGGAAGGAAATACAACCAGTGCAGAAGGCCCATACCTGGCAATAGACCCAGGTAGCATACAAGCCCAATTGGCAACAAAATGTTAACAAGACCACCACCCAAGTCAAGAATGACGTACCCAACTCAATTCAAGAGGAGCGTTTGCGCAGCAATTCTTGTTATAGTTGTGGTCAAACCGGACATTATGCCAAACAGTGTCCCAAGAACAACCGGACAAATGCTATATTCAGGCCACAAGTCCATTATATGGAGGCATGCCCGGACCAGCACGACATCACGGGATACGTTCATCACATCTCTGCCGATGAAGTCCAAGAGAACCCCGAAGTCGTCATTGGTATGTTCTTTGTTAATAACATACCTGCAATGATTTTATTTGACTCTAGGGCTTCCCACTCTTTTATTTCTTGGAGTTTTGTTTCCCAAAACAAATTTGCTTGTTCACTTTTGGGCAAGAATATGCTGGTACAAACCCCGGGATCTCTTATCAGAAGCAATCTAGTCTGCCGCAATCTGGAAGTCAATATCAACGGAGTCCATTTTCCAACTTCTTTGATACTTATTGAGTATGATAAGTTGGATGTTATCTTGGGTCTGAATTGGTTGACTCAGTATCAAGTGTGCATAAATTGTGCGACCCGAGAAGTCACTTTGACCAGCCAAGAAGGGCAGACTACAAAATTTTATGCTTGTAGAAGGATACCCTCAAAGGAAATGACCTTCACAGTAGTGGCTGAATTGGAATTAATTCCGGTGGTCAGCGAGTTTCCTAATGTATTTCCAGAAGAACTGCCAAGCATGCCACCTGACCGAGAGCTTGAGTTTGCAATAGATCTTGTGCTCGGGACCACACCAATACACAAGAAGTATTACCAAATGTCGTCATCAGAATTAGTGGAGCTAAAGAAGCAGCTTGATGAAATGCTCCAGAAAGGATATATCCGTCCCAGCTCTTCACCGTGGGTATCACCTGCTATCTTTGTGGACAAAAAGGATGGCATCCTCCGCATGTGTGTGGATTACCGTCAGCTGAATGATGTCACAATCAAAAACAAATATCCACTGCCAAGAATTGATGACCTGTTTGATCAGCTCAGTGGGGCCAAGGTATTCTCCAAGATTGATTTACGGACAGGATACTATCAGCTTAAAATCAAAAAGGAGGATATTCCTAAGACCGCATTCACCACTCGATACGGTCTTTATGAATATACATTTATGTATTTTGGCCTCACCAACGCCCCTGCCTTCTTCATGCACATGATGAATAAAGTATTCATGGATTTCCTTGATAAGTTCGTGGTAGTATTCATCGATGATATACTCATTTACTCAAGAAGTGAAGAAGAGCATAAGGAACACCTCCGAGCAGTGTTACAACGACTCCGTGAGCATCAGTTATACGCCAAATTCAGTAAATGTGAGTTCTGGCTCAAGCAAGTTGGATTCCTTGGACATGTGCTATCTTCCGAAGGTATAGCCGTGGACCCAAGCAAAGTAAAGGATGTACTCGATTGGTTGCCACCCACAACCGTACCTCAGATCCAGAGTTTTCTTGGATTAGCCGGATATTACCGCTGTTTCATTGAAGGGTTTTCCAAGATTGCTAAACCCATGACAAAGCTGCTCAGAAAGGATAAGAAGTTTGAATGGACTGAGGATTGTGAGAAAAGTTTCACTGAGTTAAAGAAACGACTGACAACTGCACCGATATTAAGTCTTCCAGATATCTACCGCGGTTTTGATGTGTATTGTGACGCTTCCAAGCAAGGACTGTGATGCGTACTTATGCAAGACGGCAAGGTAGTAGTGTATGCCTCACGACAGCTACGACCCCACGAGGGAAATTATCCCACTCATGATTTGGAATTGGCCACGGTGGTTCATGCTTTAAAAATTTGGAGACACTATCTCATCGGGAAAAGGTGCCAAATTTTTACCAAGTACAAAAGCCTCAAGTACATATTTACTCAGCCAGATTTAAATCTCCGTCAACGAAGATGGCTTGAGTTGGTCAAGGATTATGACCTTGGAATAAATTACCACCCGGGTAAGGCCAACGTGGTTGCCGATGCGCTTAGTCGAAAGCCCGTCAGTTTAAATGTCATATTGGAATCTTTGCCTCCTGAACTTAAAGAAGAGATTGCTCAGCTTAACCTGGTCATAGTTGAGGCTGGCCTTGCTAATGTTTTGGAAGTTACCCCTACTCTTGAGGAAGAGATCCGCAAGGCCCAGCCAGACGACGCCGATCTGCAGAAACGTGCCAAGCATGTGGTGGCAAATCAGACTTCCGATTTCTCGAAGGATCAGTTCGGTACCCTCCGATTCCGGGGAAGGATTTGTGTGCCCAATCAAGCAGCTTTATAGCAGAAGATCCTGTCAGAAGCCCGCGAATCCTCGTATTCAATTCACCCTGGAGGTACGAAAATGTACGAAGACCTTCGACAAATATTTTGGTGGGATGGAATGAAGAAAGACATTGCTTATTTCGTGGCCTGTTGCGACATATGCAACAAAGTGGAGGCAGAACATTAGAAGCCAGTCGGACTTCTCCAACCGCTGCCAGTGTCACAATGGAAATGGGATGATGTCTGTATGGATTTCATCACAGGACTACCTAAGACCCGACGGAGCAATGATGCAATCTGGGTCATAGTGGATACATTAACCAAGGTAGCCCACTTCATCCCGATCAAAACTCATATCGAGCAGATGAACTTGCACAACTGTATATATCCAGAATAGTCAGTCTGCATGGAGTCCCCCGAACCATCACTTCTGACCGAGGTTCACTTTTTACCTCCGCTTTTTGGTCCCGTCTCCATCAAGCCTTGGGGACGGAATTGAAATACAGTACCACTTATCATCCTCAGACTGATGGACAGACAGAGCGGGTAAATCAAATACTTGAAGATATGTTGCAAGCCTGTGCTTTGGCCCAAGGCCCAAAATGGGAAGATTGTTTGTCGTACGTCGAGTTCTCGTATAACAATAGCTTCCAGACCAGTTTAAAGATGTCACCGTATGAAGCTTTGTATGGCCGTAAGTGCCGCACTCCGTTAAATTGGTCTCAAACCGGAGATAGCCGTATTTTTGGAACGAATCTCATGCTGGAAGCCAAGAAGCAAGTCAAGGAAATCAGAGACAGATTGCAATTGGCCAAATCTTGACAGAAAAGTTATTATGATGCAAAGCACCGACAGATCAGCTTTGAACCCAGAGAACATGTATACCTTCGAATCATGCCTATGAAAGGTATCAAGAGATTTCAGACTCGTGGAAAATTGGCACCCGGATTTATTGGTCCATTTCCCGTTATGACACGAGTGGGTGCTGTTGCATATCAGTTGGAGTTACCCCCTGAATTGTCAGACATGCACAACGTGTTCCATGTTTCACAATTACGGCGATGCATACCGCCGCCTGAGAAAAAGACTGATTTGACAAAAATAGAGCTGGCAAAGGATTTCACATATGAAGAGAGGCCGGTGAAAATTTTGGATCAGATGGAAAGAGTCACTCGCAGTAAAGTAAGGAAGTTTTACAAAGTCCAATGGAAGCATCACAAAGAGTCAGAATCAACATGGGAATCAGAAGAATTTCTAAGGGCACATTAACCAGAATGGTTTCCAAGCAACCAAATCTCGAGGACGAGATTCATTCTAAGTGGGGGAGGTTTGTGACACCTGGTTTTTGCCCTCTCTTCTTTGCCTGGTTTTCAGTTGATTTGGATTTGAGTTTGGAGTTTTTGAATAATCTCATTTGGACTTAACCACTTGGGTACCCCTTGACTTTCACCCAAGTGCTTCTACTCCTTCTCAAACCATCACTTCACCTCTGGATCATCTCAAAATATCACTTGGAATATTTTTCTTAAATGAAAAATATTCATTTTGCCCTCCAAAACCCTAGCTAGCCCTTTGTGCTCCAAAGCAACCCTAATTTTTCCTGCCCATAAAATCCTGAGAAAAATCCCAATTATTCTTTGAACCCTAGGGCACCTTTCTGAGCAAAAATATTTCATCACTTTTTGGAATATTTTGGCTACAGAAAATATTTTCATTTCTGGATAGAAATGGTAGTTTCTACAACAACTACCATTTTACTAGCCCCATTGTAGCTGGTTTTTCTTCTGCATCTTCACCTTAGTAAGTGTTGGCTAGCCTCCAAAGCCCAGCCCTCAACTCCCAATGGTTTGACCACAGTAAACCTCCAAAGTTACTGTCCAGAAATTTACTTGGACTACAAATTCATTTTCACTGCACCTGGAACCCAACCCAACCGTGGTAACACTCAAAACTACCAAGGACTACACGATAGACATGTAGTTAGCTCTTAGGTTGGCCTGATGTCATAGTTCACGCGGTGACCGCATTCATCCAGACGTGCTGGCATGCAAAACACGCGCTCTGAGTGCCGCCGAGCACTCTGTTGCGCGCGTGCTCGTTGCCCAGCCTGCCCAAGCGTGCCAAACCGCGCCACCATCTCCGTCTCCACTCCCTTAACTCCTCCCTGGCACTCGCCGACGCCGGACACGGTCCGTCCAACGACACAGTATGTGGTGCACTGTGCTCGTCGTCTTCCCCCTCACCCCTGTGCTCGTCTGCGCTCGCCAATAGTTCCCGCGTGAACTCCGACCTCTTCCCCCTCTCTCACTGGCGTCGTTCGTTGCCGGGCACCGTGGACAGGTGTCCTCCAGCGGAGCCCGAACCCTCCTCATCGCTCGCCTATAAATGCGGCCACCCGCAGCCTCCTTGAGAACCCACAACCACTCCCACACACCCCACAAGCTAGTAGAAAGCCGCAGCCCGGCCGGGCAGGCCGCGGGCTGCCGTCCCCGAGCTCGAGCTCGCCGGCGATCCCCTCGGGTCGTCCCCGCAGCAACAGCCCCTCCCAAGCCAGGGCAACCCTGCCAGGGCCTCCTCCACTCTTCGGTGGAGCCGTTCCGCCCTGTTGGAGCCCCTGGAGCCGCCCCTAGCCGCCGTCGTCTTCATCTCCGGTGACCGCTGCCCTCTGCCTCCGCTGGAGAGGCTGTTTTCGACGCCGTTCGGCCACCCCTAGCCACACTACGGGTACGGACAGGTGCGCCTCCATCTTCTCCTTCGATCCTCCCCTCTCGTTTGGTCCCAAGAGCCCTTGCCGCTGGCATGCGCTCTGGCGAAGCTCCGCCACTCTCTGTTTCCCTCTCCCCCTCCTCCTCACCTGACTAGCGGGGCCCGCTAGTCAGCCACTCTGTACGCGCGTGAAGCGGTACGAGTGATGGCACCCTGGGCTTTTACGCCTTTGACGTCACCCCCCCAGTCTGTTTTATTTTAATTCAAATTCATTTAAATCCAGAGAACTTTAAACAGCCATAACTTTTTATCTATAAGTCCAAATGCATTGATTCTTTTTGCATTGTGTTCTTTGTCTAAAAATCTAGCAGCTCCCATAAGATGGGATTTTTCCCTGCTGTCTAGATTTTCTGGTGAATTTCAGAAGGTTTTTTGATGTTTTCTTTTTGTGTTTTTATTTATTTTCAGAAGAGCAGGCTTGTCTTGAGGATCACCAGGAGGCTTGTGAACCTCATATGCACTAAGGCAAGCCACAACAACATTTTCATAGTGCCACTTCAATATTTGTGATTTTCCTACTTGAACATATGATTATTCATGCATTTAAATTATTAATATGATAATTATATTCTGTTAGATGCTTGTTATAGTAAATATGCTTGATTTACAGAAAGTTTGAAGTGAACCTAATTAGTAAGCTAACAAGGATATAGTTATGAGTAATAAGAAGATAATATGGTTATGGAGATAAATAATTAGTGAGATTATTTTTGCATGATGAAAAATGATAAATTTGCTAGAAACTATTCTGGTTAAAGTAAGGTTTGATCTTAACAAGAGGAGTATCATGAGTTGTTGATTGCTCTGTGAGAGCGTAGTTGATACAGTTATTTTCGTTGATATGTGATGCATATGTTAGTGATGCATGTCATGGCATTATGACGCCGGTTACTTTCACTTTAAGTTGAACCTGGTAATAACTCAACTTGAATATGTTGTTGACTGGGTCATGGTGTCGCTGAAACGAGTCTTCCCAGTACAACCACATTGGCCGGTATGGGACGACATTAATTCATTTCATTGTCGTGCCTCTGGTCGGTGCCTCCATCTAGGGAAGGTTATGGGCGTGCTCTACCCTAGCCCGGTAAGTAGGCATAACCTTGTGAGCCCGTTGTTAAGTTTTTGGTACCGGGTCCCAGAGTGGATCGTGGCCACGACGGTGGTTGATGTGTCTTGAGGTAGACACGGGACCACCCAGGACTAGCCCGATGGGGATTGAGTCGGAGTGGCCGGGAGAGTGCCATGGCAATGAAGTGGTTTCGTCGGAATGCCGTTGGTCCAGCCGAATGGGAGTGCGAGGCCATGGGTTCCTTAGTGTGGGTCCAGTGCGCTACCTCTGCAGAGTGTATTAATCTATCGATAGCCGAGTCCACGGTTACGGACACGCTCGAATGTAGGGTACACCATGGGTCAACACTTAATGAATTTGCACACTAAGTATGACGTTTGCACCATGGTGGTGGCGGAAAGGCCATCGTGTTGAGTTGGACCAGACATGGTCATGGTTGTGATCGCCGTAAGGATCACGGGCCATTTATTGGTCGGGTTGTGATGGCCGTAAGGATCATGGGCCATTTGTTGGTCGTGGTTGTGATCGACGTAAGGATCACGGGCCATTCATTGGTCGTGGTTGTGATCGCCGTAAGGATCACGGGTTTGTCTCTGTGTTCAACGCGTTTGTGATCTGGAAACGATCACATTCGGTGAGCCAGTCCAAGGGACGAGTACCACTTGAGTATAGTCACAGCATGTTGGATATTTTGTTGCATTGTTATTAATTGGTTAAATATCATGATATTGTTTGTCATTATGTTTATGCTTGTTGTGACTTGTGAGCTTGCAAGTACATTCAATGTACTGACCTGGCGTGTCATACCAGATTTCAAGAAAGTCTCGTTGGAAAGGAGAGCTGTCCAAGTCTAGATTGTGTCCACATCGGTGTCCCTGTGCTATGGAATTCCGCTACGACGTTGTTCCGTTGCCGCGTAGTTATCATGATCGAGCCCCCTTTATGTTCACTAAATAATATACATATTGTTCAGCTGCACCGTGTGTGCCGCTTGGCCTCGCTAACTGTTGTAATATAAACTCTGATCCGCTAGCATCAATAAAGCGGTTGTATTTATGTACCAAGTTGTTGTGTGTTGCCAGAAGACAAGGTCTCTGGGCTGGCAATGCATGGTAAACCGGTCGCTCTGAGCCGGGGTGCCACATAATCTTATGTTACTTCTGAGTTGCCATAATTAAACTGTTTAGAATTCTTCACTCACATACTCTTTCTTTCAAGTTGCAAAATGATGAGTGTGTTTGACAAAAAATTCTTTGCAGTAAAATTTTATATTGCAAGACCTTGTCTCAAGTGGAGGTATGACCTTTGAATTTTCCATTTTGTAAAGGCTTGACGAAGGTCAAGACTTCTTTCTTCCTGAGAGGCTCATTTGTGATTGTTGATGGCCAATCTACGAGTTTCTGGAAACACACATGGCTTGGAGACGGTCCTCTTGCATTACAATATCCCACGCTTTATAATGTGGCGCATAGAAAAGATGCTACGATTCAGTATATTCTTGGATCATCTCCCTTGAACATCCAATTTAGGAGGGCCTTGATTGGAGATAATGGATGTCCTAGATATATTTGCTTCGTAGGTTCATGACCAATCTTTCTCATTCGACAGATGTTTTTAGACGGAGACTAAATACCAATGGGGTGTTTAATGCCAAGTTTATGTATGCATGTCTTATTAATACGGGGCCGGTGTTCCATAGAAAGCACATTTGAAAAATCAAAGTTCCATTAAAGATAAAAGAATTCATGTGGTTTGTTCAACGACAGGTGATTCCAATTAAGGATAACCCGGCTAAAAGAAACTGGAATGGATGTAAATATGTTGTTTTCGTGATGAAGAGGAAACAATTCGGCATCTTTTATCTCCCACTTTTTTACTGCTTTGATTTGGCGCACTATTCACGTGGCTTCTAACTGTCACCTCCAACTAGTATCACTAATTTGTTTGGGAACTGGTTGGTTGGCAGTAATAAAAAACTTAAGGGTCATATCTGTGTAGGGTCTTATGCCTTACTTTGGGCAATTTGGAATTGTCGGAATGACTGTAGTTTTAACAAATCATAATCTCCTATAGGTTATCTTCCTGGCCACTTCTTCAATTTGGACATGGCGTTACTTCAGCGTGGGGAAGCTGCGGAGCTCATGGCCTTTGAGTGCAACCGTCTGGAGATGGTTGCACATGCATTATTCAGCTGATTTGGCTGGCATCTCACTAATAGATTATGTGGTTAATGAGTCATGTAATCATTTTTATTGATCGGTTGTGGTTTGTTTACTTTTCCATTTAGTTGATGTTGGTGAATTACTTATATTATTTTTAATAAATTGATTGTGTGCATCCGTTGATGCAGAGGTCGGGGTACACCCTCTTTTCAAAAAACATTCACTCTCACTCCACATCATTTTCAATTCTATGACAATTCTCAAACTATGCAATAAATGGTGGACATGATTAAGTCCCATTTTGATAATTATTGTTTCTATCAAATACTACAAAAAAGACCCTACAACATAAACAAGAAATTATATGTGTCCACGAGAACTTCAATCCAAGTGGTGGGTAAATCCACTTCCCCAACCAAGTGAATTGAGTCGACAGAGCATGGCTTATCTAAATGTGTGGGTGGTCTCTCCCACGAGCCATATGTCTCATATCACTAATCTTTTAGATGAGAGGGACAAACCTCCTATTTTTTCTGTTGCTATGTGATAGCGCTGGAGTACACATGTGACACAATGGGGGTTCGGAACGCTGGTTTAGTGGACCATGATAGCGTAAAATGTGGTATCAAATACTAGCTACCTATGTCGATGGATTCACGTTTGCTGGTCATTGTTATTCCCACATCAGTTGTGGTAGGATGAACATCATGATTGTCGAGATGCTGACATAAGGATAGTGGCAGACCCAAGGTTTGGAGGGTATTCAAAAGAACATTCCAAATGTGTAGTGTTAGATATTCACAACAGAAAAACTCAGCAAGCATTGTTAGCTTAGAGTTCACATCATATAGTCTTTAAAGAAAATTTCAATTGTAGATGTTTTAGCACTGTTTCCGGATTAATATTAATTTATACTTATATTTTCAATGTTTTTGAGGGTATTTGAGAAAGCATGTCAAATGGAGTATGTGTGGGAGTTTTTGTAATATTTTTACAGAAATGGTATTGATCCAACATTCTGTGGGAAGGACTTTTCTCAAGGAACACCCTATGGCGTGTCCGATAGTCCTCCCACAAATCCCAGTGCATTCATTGAAAGACCATCGGAAGGAAACGTTTGAGCAGAACACAATCATTCACTCGTTTGATGCTACCTGAGGGAACGACCTTCGTCGGGGAACCTTTTCCCTATACCAGTGTCATGGCAAGTTCTATGTGAGACATGACAGTTCTTATGATGCAACAATGGCAAATTTCTAAAGGCATGAGTGTCAATCTCTCTTCTACAGCATGGAAATTCTCCATGCTATAGCATAACAATTCTCCTCTTTGCAGCATTACAAATCATGGACATTTGTGGTAACTTTCTCCTATTGTAGATGACATTTTTTTTCCATGTGCAGATCTTTGATACGCATGACAATTTACTTTGCTGGAGCATGTCAAATTCCTGACAATTCTTTCTGCTAGCATGATTTTTTTTCAACATTAAAAACCTTTCTGTACTAGCATGATAAATGTATCTGTTATAGCATGATTTTTTTAACGTTCTATGCAAGTGATTTTTTGACGAAACACTCCCTAGTAGCGTCGTACGCTCAAACAAGCCTCTTACAGAGAACGTTCGTTAGCTCGTTAGCTCGAATGATCTTCCCAAGAGAACGTCAACGCGTTATTGCCATTTCTTTACCCTTGAAAATAGAAGCTTAACTAAGCTTTACAAGTGGCTTCATATGCACCATGCTACGTTTAACATTTCTACTCCCTCAATTTCAAAATATTTAAAGTTCTAATTTTATTAAGTCAAACTTTGTTAAGTTTTACCAAATCTACAGAAAAATATACCAACATTGACAACACCACATAGAGCCAAAAAAAACTGTAGACCTTTGCAACAAAATAAAATTCTTTAGGAAAACCATAAAGCTCACAAAAAATATCTGACTGACTACTTTTATTCGCTTATCTGCTTACTAAATCCTAATCCCCTCCCCTCGTCTTCTCCCCCACAAAAGCAAACGCGCTGCTCCACTCCGAGCCGCGGCCATGGAGCTCGCCACCGCGGCCGTCGTCTCCACAGCCTCCATCCACCCCGGCCGCAGCCATTTCTCAACCGCACGCGTAGCCTCCTGGTCTAGTTCCTCGTCGCCGTCCTCCTCTCGGTCCCTGTCCACCTCCGCCTCCACCTCGCGGTCCCAGAGGCGTCGACTCCCCGTCGCCTCGGCCGCCGTAGAGCTCCGCGAGGCCGCCGCAGGTGGTGGAGACTCCGTCCGCGTCATCGAGACGCCGCAGCCCAACTCCAGTGTTAGCCCCGACTCTGCTCAATTAACTGCCTCTCTAGTGGAGTATATGAGTTGGAGAGCCGCGTAATTCTGTAATGTGGGATGTTGTCTCATTTTCTGTGGGATGAGTGGACTGCATTAGGGGATAAACTGATGAACTGATGCTTGATTCTAATGGTCATGGTGTGCTGCTTTGCAGGTTAAGTTCAGCGTGGAGGTGCCTCCCTCGATATGCCAGGAGTGCTACCAAACAACTCTTCTCGAGTACTCAAAGCGTTTCAAGGTACCATTTCTGTACTAAAACCTGTATCAAATGAAGAACATTGGAATTCGTGAGGACAAACATTATGCAAAGAGTTGCAAAGCACAGCCAGGAATGTGGGCTTATACCGAAGTTTAAGGGCTACATGTTCAGTAATCATGAATAAGATTGCAATATGTGTGTCAGTGTGTGCTACTTCTTTGCTGCACTGCTTAGCACCGAGAGCCTTCTTTGTCTGTGGTTTAGTCACAGGTGTTCTTTTGGGGTTTCGCCAAGTGTTTGATATTCTCATAAAAAACGAGCCCTGATAATTTTGTATATAAATGAGATGTGATGCATTCACAAAATGGAAATACTCATGTAATCTAGTATTTTCAGCTTGTATCAAATTTTATTGATCATAGCTAAATCACTAAGACCAGACGGTTCGGAAGTGGGAAAAGAGCTAATTCTACATGGTGCCTGTGATGCTGCTCTATATTCTGCAGTTTTTTATTGTACGCCCCTGCTATTCCTTCTTATCAGGTTCCTGGATTTCGGCCTGGAAAGATAGTTCCAGAAAATGTACTTTTAAATTACGTTGGACCACAACATGTACGGGCTGCTACAGTTGAAGCTATCTTAAGACATACACTTCCTCAAGCACTGTCCTCGGTATGAACTTCTCCCCAGTCCTATTTTACAAAGCAATACCCTGATATTTAACACAATGGATTCTTTGTTTCCAACCATTCATGACAAGCAAAATTAGTTCTGGTAACCTGTATTTGTCTTGCATTACTATTATCAGAGTGACGACATAGTTGAAATTTTTGAAGTAGACATTACCATTACATATGAACTGAATTGGCAGATCATCAGAGATGAAGCACTGTTTAACATTTTCAGCAGATATTTTGCTGAGAACATTTCTCACTGCAGATCCCTTCTCTGATGATCCAATCTCTTGCTGAACCATGACTTGTCTTTCTCCCTCTAAAAATATACTATGTACTATGTTATACTTTACATTACATCTGATCAGCTGATATTGTCATCTTTTTTTATAGGTAGAAGAGAGGGCATTAGAAGATTCTGTGCGCATTCTCACTAAGTTTGATGATATGAACGAGGCTTTCTCCCTTGACCATGTCTTTAGGTAGAGAGTTACTACCATCTTGGTCTCCTGCTTATTTCATTATCTGAACTTATTTAAAATTGTTGTTTTGATCATATATTTTTCTTTATACCATTTTTTTTCTCAGATATGATGTTGCTGTGGATGTTATTCCTGAAGTCCGTTGGTTATCTGAAGACAAATATAAGAACCTCAAAGTGGTTATTGAAATAGATGAAATTGTTGATGCAGAAAAGGCAGCCGAGTTGGAGCTTAAGCGTCGTCGTAAATCTCTAGGGCTGCTTCGAATAGTACCTGACAGAGGCCTACAGGTGATTTCTTACAGTTGCTCTAGTATGTAAATGCAATATTAATATACCATGAAACCTGTACCGTGTGTTAGCTTTAGTTTATTCAGGACTCTCATTTCCCCTTTCAAGTAACCGGCAAAGTTTTGCAGAAATCGGCCAAATTTCTAGTAGTATCTGACAAAGTGACGAACTGTTCTTCTTATTCCATATATTTGTGTCTTCCTGATTTTATGGTCTGCAGTCTTACGATGCCCACACTCTAACTTATACTATTAATAATACCCCTGTATTTGCTAGTGCCTGCGCTATAGCTCAGGGCTATTATGGCTGATAAAGTGTTATTGTCTGTTTCTAAAAGGAAAATTGGGCCCTGGTTGTACTACCTGAGCGAAACAGTTCCAGGAGCTTCTTGATGTTACACCGTGTACCTTTTATATCTATAGATGTTTCCACTAGGTTAAGCATTATGGTAGCTCAGCAACTTGTACTGATGGTCTGATAGTTGAATAAGTCAGCAATGTCATATGGCATCTACCGAAATTCAAAACTAACAATGATAATGGGGCAATAGCAAATGTGCCAACAGCGATAGTTCAGTCCAGTGAACACAATTACTAGTCGATGATGAACATTAATCTTGCTAAGATCCGCCCAGATCAGAGTCTGTGGCAATGGATGCTCACTGAATCTCATGAAGATGAGATAAGACCATGAGGGTGGGAGTCAATACGGCCTATATCTACACATATTTTAAACAGCGGGTAATCTGGTCATTTCGAAGCAGATCACATTGTTCTGCATTTGCCATCTGGCAAAGAAGGTGGCGAGGCTTGGATGACTACGGCTAGAGATTTCCCTACTAGCACGTCAACTTAGGAAAAAAAAATTATTCACAAATATGCATCTTATTCTAGTTGAAAAAGTTACTATAAAAAAAAAGATAGTTATGGGCCTAGCAGAACTATTGACCACAGCGAAGTCATCATGTACATATATACCCTTAACGTTTCCTTGTCAGTGTCAAACAGCATTATGACTTCTTTGAAAAAAAAACAGCATTGTGATTTTCATAATAAATGAAGGATGTATGAACTACGTGGCTTGCTTGTTTGGATTGGCATGTTAGATTAAACTTATTTCATGGTAAGTATCAGTAATGCTGTTATGTGGTAATAGCACCCTCTTTTGGACCATGTAGGTAGGCGATCTAGTGGTACTGGATATATTGGCTGAAACTATCACAACCGACGGCTCTAAAGGTGAAAAAATTCCATCAGCTGAGAGTACAGGTTTGTTTGTTTTTGCACAACTCCATTCTATTTTATTTTCACAACTTAATTGTTTGCCTATTATGATAATATGCTGTTATATATTTAAAATATTTTCCCAATTGTTTCTGGCTTTGTACACCACTTTGATTGCAACTGACTAATGTAGTGATGTGACTTTCAAGTCTACATATCCTCAGAATTCTCTTTTGTATACCAGAATACCAGATAAGATAGAATGCACACTATTGCTTTCATTCTATCTTGTGATGCACATCTGCTATGATTACAGGGTTCCACTTGGACACTGAGGAAAATAATAATCTTGTTCCTGGATTTCTGGGTTCGCTAATTGGGATTCGTCCTGGTGAGACTAGAACTTTTCCTATTCAGTTCCCTGAGTCATTTGAGCAGGAAACTCTACAAGGTGTCCGTGCCCAGTTTACTGTGAGTATCACTTCCTAAAAACCGAAATGTATTTACATGTGTATTGCACTCTTACTACCATTTAGTAATCACGTTATATTGTGCCTATATCACGCGGAAGTCATTAAACTTTGGAATTACTTTTACTGTCACATCTGTTAGTATGATTTTCATGTGAGAAATATAATTGCACGTGTATGTTAGTCCTGTTTGACTGCACACAAACTATGGTGACACAGTTTTTTATTCTAGTCTATAGCTAGTGCTGGAGTTTTCATTCCCGTTTTGACTGTATTATGTAGGTTGTCTGTAAAGAACTTTTCTTCAGAGAGCTGCCAGAATTGGATGATTCGCTTGCCGCAAAGCTCCTTCCAGGATGCAATACCATCGATGAGGTTTCTATTCCACCGCTATAGTATTTGTTTCACTTGCTAGTTAATAATAGGCATTGAAATCAACATCACTGGATATGTCCCTGTTGAACCTGTTTTCTTTTTGGAAAATTACTCCCGATTGATCATAGTTCGCAGTTCACCCTGCGAAATATTAGCTGTAAACTGTGCTCATCACACGATACGATGGTTGATGAATATTTTTTCCCACTGTTTTGAAACCATCCCTTCTGATTGAAACAGGTTAAGGAACGAATTTTGGAAAGATGCAAAGAAGTGGAGAAGACGGCTATAGAACAAGCAACAGATAATGCAATCCTCGACCAACTGGGAAAGGTTGTGGGCTTGCTTCTGAAATAGCTTTTCAATTCTGAATTATTATTTTTGCAGGGAGATCGCCCATATGTTACCTTTGGTTCCATTATCAAATTCCTTTTCACACTCTCTCCTAGATTGCATAAGCTTGCACTAATGTTTCCATTGGTTTGTGTAGTTGGTAGACGTTGATGTTCCACGTTCCTTGTTTCAAGAACAAGGTCAACAGTTGTATGGAGCGAAACTTCTCCAACTTCAGGTACTGAACAAGCAGTCTAACACTAGGTTAGCTTTTATATATTGCTTTCTAATGTATTTATTGGTTCCTTCAGGCAGAAAGGAAGCTAGACAAAGACCAGCTAGCATCCCTTTCAAGCGAAAAGTCTGTCCAGGAGTACCTGAAAAGTGAGAGGGAGAACATTGCTAGGATCATTAAGCAAATGTTGGTTGTTGGTGAAATATTCAAGGCTGAAAATTTGCAGGTAAATAACATGATTGTTGTTCATTTGTGATTCGAGTGATAGAACCCCTACTTTTGACATTTCTATAGCCACACACTTTTTATCCTGCATTAACAACATATCATCATGCAGTACTCGACAGACCAACTCGTCAAGGAAGTTGAGAACTCTATAGAAGAGTTCAAACGCTATAATCAAGACTACGACGAGGGGAACATCAAGCAGCAGGTTCTTAACTGTTCTTTTTCTTCTTCTGATATTTTCAGTGCTGAATTCCTTCAGTTTGCTGTGGTCTGGCAACACCATTTCGATCTTACTGCGACAATTTTTCTCTACTAGAATATATACGTGCTAGATGATAGTTAAATCCCCAGAAAAAAAAGATGACGGTTAAACAGTCATGCCTAGTAGTATTAAGTGAACCAAGGCAATGTCAAGGAAATTGTCTCCCTACCTATGCTTGTTCCCATGGCTGGAAAATCTCATTCTTTGTCTGCTGTGGGATTGAAAACGATGCAGGTTCAGGATGTTCTCGAGGCTGCCAAGGTGCTCGAGTGGCTCAAGGAGAACTGCACGATCGAGTACATCAAAAAATGAGCGCGACGCTAGATGCTCTGTCAGTTTTCAAGGATGGCAGGCGTGCAAACTCTCTCTGCTCCCACCTTGGTTTTGCAGACAGAAGGGTTTGCTTTGTTTATAGCACAAGAGAGATGTATCGTTTACATGTAGATGTCAAGTTTGCTCTATACATACCGAAAGTGTCACTCTAGTCCCGAGCTCAAATATCATAAACAACATACTATATTATGTGATGTGAGGAGTGGATATCCAAATATTGTTTTCTCTTTACAGCGTTAAATTTCCATTTCTGCCAAGACATGGCCAAGTTCGTCCCGGAGAAACATGCATGCTTGCATCTACATCATCAATGGCGATAGTCCGCACAAATCATTTCAATCTGATTATTCATGTGCAATCCTGAACCGGTCGATGGACTTGGTGCCATGGCCATGCTCTCTTCGGGAGTGCATGAACTCTGTGACGGTGAAAGCCCGGTAACGCTGCTGCTTTCCCGCCGTCAAGAGCTCCGGGAGGGGCCCGAACAAGTCGGATTCCTGGCGCTTGGCAGGATTAAAGAAGAGTGCAATGGACACCCTGGCATCTTGACGAGACTTGATCACCACCCTGTGCTCCACGCTCTCGTACTCATCATTTGAAACCACCTGATCTTTTTTCCATCCGCAAGTAAATCATCATGGTGGTAGATTGGTAGCAGTTCACATCCACAGAGCTGGAGGCACAACGCACCTTGAACACGTCCCCGATGTTGACCAGAAGCGCGCCGGGCACCGGCGGCACGTCGGCTCACCGTCCGTCGTGGAGGCGCACCTGAAGCCCTCCGACCCCGTCCTGTGCCAGGACGGTGAAAAGGCTGGGGTCCGTGTGCTCCAGACTGCCCACCACCCGCGCCGGCTCCGGGCACGGCGGGTAGTAGTGGCACGCCATCAGCAAGCCTTCCACCTGCATCGCCCTCTCCAGCCGCTCCGCGCCGACGCCGAGCGCCTCCGACAGCAGCCCGGCCATCTTCTTCCCGAGCTCCGTCGTGAGCAGCTGGTACTTGAGCAGCGCGTCTCGGCAAGCCGGCGGCAGATGGACGAGGTCAGGCGCTGGAGGAGGGCCGAAGCGGACCTGGAGCGTGTCGCGCCAGGGAAGGAAACGGCCGGCAGAGGTTTTACCAGGCTGGATGGGGATGGTGGAGTAGGTGACGCTCCCGACGGACGCGGGCGTGTAGAACGCTGAACGGACGGTGAGGGGCAGCTCGTGGAAGGCCCGGACGGCGGACACCGCCGAGTCGACGGTGGCGGCGTCGACGCTGTGGTTGGTGACATGGAAGAAGCCGCACGAGCGCGCGGCGGCGCGGATGAGCGGCAGGCTGGACGAGGGCGGGAGTGCGAGGTCAACGCTTGGGATGGTGAAGAGGATCGCGTTCTCGACTGGCGGTGGGGAGGGGCTGCTGGTTCTGGGCTCGGGTGCGAGGAAGAGCGGCGGCACGGAGGTGATGCCGCACTCGACGAGGCCGCGGACGCCGGCGCGGGCCGCATGAAACACGGCCAGCGCGACCGCGGCGTCGTAGTCGTCGGCTGCTGCCATCTTTTGTTCGGAGAAATACAATTGTGTTTGCCGGGCGAACTGCGTTTGTTCGGCTTTGTTGCCAACCTTGGCCGGCGTTTTTCTCTCGCGTGGGACTTAGGGGTGTTTGGTTCAAAAGTCTTAGGACTTTTTTTACTCCCAGGGACTAATAAAAAAAAAACTCTTCAGTAGAGTCTTTTTCTAGTCCCGGTAGAAAAAGTCCCTCCCATTTGATTCCCAGGGACTTTTTAGAGACTTTTTCTAGTCTCTGAAACTAAAAAGTCCCTGAAACCAAACACCCCCTTAGAAAAGAACCAAGGCTGCATTAGTTCTTTTTAACACGGTACAAACGCAAGCACTCATATACGCGCGCATACACTCATTCCTATGAACACACACGCACACCCTACCCCTGTGAGCACCTCCGAAAGCCTGAGCCGGCATATCATCTTAAAATTTACAAAGTCACTTTAGACACCTCATCGTTGACGACAACGTCTCCTCCCACTAAATGCACATCAACAGAAATCCTGAAATAAATTCAGGAATAAATACGAGCACCAGAATTTGAACCCTGGTGGGTTGGGATACCATAGTCCCTCTAACCATTCAACCACAAGTTGGTTCGCAAGGCTGCATTAGTTACTCTCTCGGTTCCAATATAATTCAAGTTCTAGGTTTAACTATTGACTCAACATATAAATTTGCGAAGATCTACAACATCAAATACACGTAGTATGAAAACATATTTCATAAAGAACGGTTATGCTATATCTCAGGTGCCTGGAAATTGTCTTCGCATCAGCCACTTTTTCTAGTTCATCTGAAGAGGCGGACCCACCATCTATCTTAGAAGAAGCCATTGCATCAGTATCTATCTTACGGGGAAGCCATTGCTTCATTATCTATCCTTAGGGGTGGGGTGCATGGGATCACCGAAGTTCTTCAATGGTATGGCGGGGCTTAGAGGGATGGCCGAGGCGACGACCAGCAACAAGGGTGGGAGGAGGTTGAGGGGAGGGAAGGGGGACAAGGTGGTGCGCGGTAGCGCCCATCGGCCGCGGATGGTGGAGGCCGACAGTTAGGGTGGGGTAGGTTGGGGGCGTCTTGACGAGGAAGAAGGAAGGGGGTGGGAGAAGATGAACAGTGCGCGATCTGTTTTGGGCGGTTGGATGAAGATCTGACGGTCTATGTCAAAAGTAACTAATGCAATCGGTTTTCTGCAGGTGCCTGACAAATTGAGGCTCCCCATAAAGAATCTCAAGAGACTAATTTGTCATGTCGGATCCCCTCCCATGGGGTTCGGTGGGGAGGTGGTGTTAGGTGCTCAGGGTGAAAGCTTTGTCCGATGAGGCCAGTGACGATTGACCTCAGGGGCCATTTTTTCCTTGGAGATGTTGAAGAGCCTCTCCTCACCGCCCTGAGTCTCTCGGACTCTCGAGCTTTAGTTTGGGTTTGATGGTGGTGCTTTGTTTGGCTAGAGTTTGCCCTTGTTTCTAGTTGGGTTTTTTGCATGACGTATCAATCATGTTGTTGTGTGATTTTAAGCCTGGTATTCCATATAAGTCGGCTCAATTTTTTTTTCTATTCCAATCAATGAAATCGGTAAAGCTCGTGCCTTCTCATCAATCTTTTTTATAAAAGAACTAAAGATGATTGGATCATACGTGTACTAATATTGAACAATATAGACAATTGCTTCTAAGTTGTAAAGGAGACACAAATATTTTATATGTAATTAACGTGGTTACATAATAATTGGATGTTGCCTACCAATTGAATCAATACGTCCTTAGAAAAATCAATGCTTTTTTGAATTATCAAGGAAGACATCGTTCCATTTGGTAATAAGACATGTGCGGTTTTCAACGAAAATCAATGGGAAAAAACTAGGAGTAAGGGGGGGAAATAAAAAATGGTGGGGTGGGGGGGGGGGGGGGGGGGAGGAAGTGAAGCGAAACACGAGTGGGTTAAATAGGAAATCAAAATCTTTTTTAGATAGTAGACATAGATACTCTAACCATCCCCTCCATTTTTTTCTTCTGTTTTTGTAAGGACCTATCTACTATAAAGGTTCATGGTAAGTATAAAACATCTTAAATATAATAAAAATTACACTGAGGTCATGGACCACCGAATTACCATTGTCACTACAAGAAAACGAATCGTCAACGCCCATTATCAGTTATCACCCTCCCATACAAGAGCCGGTCTGACCTTGTCGATGACAGTCGGGAAGTCTTTGTGAGCGTGCCCCTAAGGAACAACACCCTTGAGCAACAGTCATTGTCATTGAATCGATACGAAGAACCCGACACGAAATCTCGTCATCGCCTACGCACGACAACAAACCCTAACATCGCCGCCCCAAGGAGCTAGAAGGAATCTATGTTAAGCTCCATCTAATTGTTGGAAATATGCCCTAGAGGCAATAATAAAACGATTATTATTATATTTTTCTTGTACATGATAACTGTCTTTTATTCATGCTATGATTGTATTATCCGGAAATCATAATACACGTGTGAATACTATTGGGGAACGTAGTAATTTCAAAAAAATTCCTACGCACACGCAAGATCATGGTGATGCATAGCAACGAGAGGGGAGAGTATGTCCACGTACCCTCGTAGACCGAAAGCGGAAGCGTTATGACAACGCGGTAGATGTAGTCGTACGTCTTCACGATCCGACCGATCCAAGCACCGAACGTACGGCGCCTTCGAGTTCAGCACACGTTCAGCTCGATGACGATCCCCGGACTCCGATCCAGCAGGGTGTCGGGGATGAGTTACGTCAGCACGACGGCGTGGTGACGACGATAATGTTCTACCGACGCAGGGCTTCGCCTAAGCACCGCAACGATACGACCGAGGTGGAATATGGTGGAGGGGGGCACCGCACACGGCTAAGGAACAATCACGAAGATCAACTTGTGTGTCATGGGGTGTCCCCCTACCCCCGTATATAAAGGAGGGAGGGGGGAGGTGCGGCCGGCCAAGGAGGGCGCGCCAAGGAGGAGTCCTACTCCCACGGGAGTAGGATTCCCCCCCCTTCCAAGTAATAGGAGTAGGAGTCAAGGAAAGGGGGAAGAGAAGAGAAGGAAGGAGGGGGCGCAACCCCTCCCCCTAGTCCAATTCGGACTAGGCCTTGGGGGGGGGGGGGCGCCCAGCCTCTCCTCTCTCTTTCCCCTAAAGCCCAATAAGGCCCATATACTCCCGACGAATTCTCGTAACTCTCCGGTACTCTGAAAAATACCCGAATCACTCGGAACCTTTCCGAACTCCGAATATAGTCGTCCAATATATCGATCTTTACGTCTCGACCATTTCGAGACTCCTCGTCATGTCCCCGATCTCATCCGGGACTCCGAACTCCTTCGGTACATCAAAACTCATAAACTCATAATATAACTGTCATGAAACCTTAAGCGTGCGGACCCTACGGGTTCGAGAACAATGTAGACATGACCGAGACATGTCTCCGGTCAATAACCAATAGCGGAACCTGGATGCTCATATTGGCTCCCACATATTCTACGAAGATCTTTATCGGTCAGACCGCATAACAACATACGTTGTTCCCTTTGTCATCGGTATGTTACTTGCCCGAGATTCGATCGTCGGTATCCAATACCTAGTTCAATCTCGTTACCGGCAAGTCTCTTTACTCGTTACGTAATGCATCATTCCGTAACTAACTCACTAGCTACATTGCTTGCAAGGCTTATAGTGATGTGCATTACCGAGAGGGCCCAGAGATACCTCTCCGACAATCGGAGTGACAAATCCTAATCTCAAAATACGCCAACTCAACATGTACCTTCGGAGACACCTGTAGAGCTCCTTTATAATCACCCAGTTATGTTGTGACGTTTGGTAGCACACAAAGTGTTCCTCCAGTAAACGGGAGTTGCATAATCTCATAGTCATAGGAACATGTATAAGTCATGAAGAAAGCAATAGCAACATACTAAATGATCAAGTGCTAAGCTAACAGAATGGGTCAAGTCAATCACATCATTCTCCTAATGATGTGATCCCGTTAATCAAATAACAACACTTTGTCCATGGCTAGGAAACATAACCATCTTTGATAAACAAGCTAGTCAAGTAGAGGCATACTAGTGACACTTAGTTTGTCTATGTATTCACACATGTATCATGTTTCCGGTTAATACAATTCTAGCATGAATAATAAACATTCATCATGATATAAGGAAATAAATAATAACTTTATTATTGCCTCTAGGGCATATTTCCTTCAGTCTCCCACTTGCACTAGAGTCAATAATCTAGTTCACATCGCCATATGATTTAACACCAATATTCATATCTGTATATGATTAACACCCATAGTTCACATCGTCATGTGACCAACACCCAAAGGGTTTACTAGAGTCAATACTCTAGTTCACATAGCTATGTGGCTAACACCCAAAGAGTACTAAGGTGTGATCATGTTTTGCTCGTGAGAGAAGCTTAGTCAACGGGTCTGTCACATTCAGAGTCGTATGTATTTTGCAAATATTCTATGTCTACAATGCTCTGCACGGAGCTACTCTAGCTAATTGCTCCCACTTTCAATATGTATCCAGATTGAGACTTAGAGTCATCTGGATTGGTGTAAAAGCTTGCACCGATGTAACTATTTACGATGGGCTCTTTTATCACCTCCATAATCGAGAAATATTTCCTTAGTCCTTACTAAGGATATTCTTGACCAATGTCCAGTGATCTACTCCTAGATCACTATTGTATTCCCTTACCAAATACAGAACAAGGTATACAATAGGTCTGGTACATAGCATAGCATACTTTATAGAACCTATGACTGAGGCATAGGGAATGAGTTTCATTCTCTTTTCTATTTTCTGGCATGGTCAGGATTTGAGTCTTACTCAATTTCACACCTTTGCAACACAGGCAAGAACTCTTTCTTTGACTGTTCCATTTTGAACTACTTCAAAATCTTGTCAAGGTATGTACTAATTGAAAAAAATCTTATCAAGCATCTTGATCTATCTATATAGATCTTGATGCTCAATGTGTAAGTAGCTTCACCGAGGTCTTTCAATGAAAAACCTTTTATTCAAGTATCCTTTTATGCTATCCAGAAATTCTATATCATTTCCAATCAACAATAATGTCGTCCACATATAATATCAGAAATGCTATAGAGCTCCCACTCACTTTCTTGTAAATACAGGTCTTTCCAAAAGTCTATATAAAACCATATGCTTTGATCAACTCATCAAAACATATATTCCAACTCCGAGATACTTGCACCAGTCCATTGATGGATCGCTGGAGCTTGCACATTTTGTTAGCACCTTTAGGATTGACAAAACCTTCTGGTTGCATCATATACAACTCTTCTTTAATAAATCCATTAATGAATGCAGTTTTTACATCCATTTGCCAGATTTCATAAAATGTGGCAATTGCTAACATGATTCGGACAGACTTAAGCATCGATATGAGTGAGAAAATCTCATCGTATTCAATACCTTGAACTTGTCGAAAACCTTTCCCAACAAGTCGAGCTTAGTAGATAGTAACACTACTATCAGTGTCCGTCTTCCTCTTGAAGATCCATTTATTTAACATGGCTTGCTGGTCATCGAGCAAGTTAATCAAAGTCCATACTTTGTTCTCATATATGGATCATATCTCAGATTTTATGGCCTCAAGCCATTTCGCGGAATCTGGGCTCATCATTGCTTCCTCATAGATCGTAGGTTTATCATGGTCTAGTAACATGACTTCCAGAATAGGATTACCGTACCACACTGGTGCGGATCGTACTTTGGAATACCTACGAGGTTCTGTAGTAACTTGATTTGAAGTTTCATGATCATCATCATTAGCTTCCTCGCTAATCGGTGTAGCAATCACTGGAACTGATTTCTGTGATGAACAACTTTCCAATTTGGGAGAAGGTACAATTACCTCATCAAGTTCTACTTTCCTCTCACTCACTTCTTTCGAGAGAAACTCCTTCTCTAGGAAGGATCCATTCTTAGCAATGAATGTTTTGCCTTCGGATCTGTGATAGAAGGTGTACCCAATAGTTTCCTTTGGGTATTCTATGAAGACGCACTTACTGAGTTGGGTTCGAGCTTATCAGGTTGAAAACCTTTTTCATATAAGCATCGCAACTCCAAACTTTAAGAAACGACAGCTTAGGTTTACTGTTAAACCATAGTTCATATGGTGTCGTCTCAACGGATTTAGAAGCTGCCCTATTTAAACGTGAATGCAGCTGTCTCTAATGCATAACCCCAAAACGATAGTGGTAAACCAATAAGAGATATCATAGATCGCACCATATCTAGTAAAGTACGATTACAACATTCAGACACACCATTACATTGTGGTGTTCCAGGTGGCGTGAGTTGCGAAACTATTTCACATTGTTTCAAATGAAGACCAAACTCGTAACACAAATATTCGTCTCCACGATCAGATCGTAGAAATTTTATTTTTCTTGTTACGATGATTTTCCACTTCACTCTGAAATTCTTTGAACTTTTCAAATGTTTCAGACTTATGTTTCATCAAGTAGATATACCCATATCTGCTCAAATCATCTGTGAAGGTCAGAAAATAACGATACACGTCGCGAGCCTTAACACTCACCGGATCGCATACATCGGTACGTATTATTTCCAATAAGTCAGTAGCTCATTCCATTGTTCCGGAGAACGGAGTTTTAGTCATCTTGCCCAAAAGGCACGGTTCGCAAGCATCAAATGATTCATAACCAAGTGATTCCGAAAATCCATCTTTATGGAGTTTCTTCATGCGCTTTACACCGATATGACCCAAACGGCAGTGCCACAAATAAGTTACACTATCATTATTAACTTTGCATCTTTTGGCATCAATATTGTTAATATGTGTATCACTACGATCGAGATCCAACAAACTATTTTCATTGGGTGTATGACCATTGAAGGTTTTATTCATGTAAACAGAACAACAATTATTCTTTGACTTTAAATGAATAACCGTATCGCAATAAACATGATCAAATCATATTCATGTTCAACGCAAACGCCAAATAACATTTATTTAGGTTTAACACTAATCCCGAAAGTATAGGGAGTGTGCGATGATGATCATATCAATCTTGGAACCACTTCCAATACACATCGTCACTTCACCCTCAACTAGTCTCTGTTTATTCTGTAACTCCTGTTTTGAGTCACTAATTTTTAGCAACCGAACAAGTATCAAATACTCAGGGGCTACTATAAACACTAGTAAGGTACACATCAATAACCTGTATATCAAATATACCCTTGTTCACTCTGCCATCCTTCTTATCCACCAAATATTCAGGGTATTTCCATTTCTAGTGACCATTTCCTTTGCAGTGTAAGCACTCAGTTTCAGGCTTTGGTTCAGCTTTGGGATTCTTCGTGGGAGTGACAACTTGCTTGTCATTCTACTAGAAGTTCCCTTTCTTTCCCTTTGCCCTTTTTCTTGAAACTAGTGATCTTGTCAACCATCAACACTTGATGCTCTATCTTGATTTCTACCTTCGTCGATTTCAACATCACGAAGAGCTCGGGAATCGTTTTCATCATCCCTTGCATACTATAGTTCATCACAAAGTTCTACTAACTTGGTGATGGTGACTAGAGAACTCTGTCAATCACTATCTTATCTGGAAGATTAACTCCCACTTGATTCAAGCGATTGTTGTACCCAGACAATCTGAGCACATGCTCACTAGTTGAGCGATTCTCCTCCATCTTTTAGCCATAGAACTTGTTGGAGACTTCATATCTCTCAACTCGGGTATTTGCTTGAAATATTACCTTCAACTCCTGGAACGTCTCATATGGTCCATGACGTTCAAAATGTCTTTGAAGTCCAGATTCTAAGCCGTTAAGCATGGTGCACTAAACTATAAAGTAGTCATCATATTGAGCTAGCCAAACGTTCATAACGTCTGCATCTGCTCCTGCAATAGGTCTGTCACCTAGCGGTGCATTAAGGACATAATTCTTCTGTGCAGCAATGAGGATAAACCTCAGATCACGGATCCAATCCGCATCATTGCTACTAACATCTTTCAGCACAATTTTCTCTAGGAACATATCAAAATAAACATATGAAAGCAACAACGCAAGCTATTGATCTACAACATAATTTGCAAAATACCAGCAGGACTAAGTTCACGATAAATTTAAGTTCAATTAATCATATTACTAAAGAACTCCCACTTAGACAGACATCTCTCTAGTCATCTAAGTGATAACGTGATCCAAATCAACTAAACCATGTCCGATCATCACGTGAGATGGAGTAGTTTTCAATGGTGAACATCACTATGTTGATCATATCTACTATATGATTCATGCTCGACCTTTCGGTCTTTGTGTTCCGAGGCCCTATCTGTATATGCTAGGCTCGTCAAGTTTAACTTGAGTATTTCGCGTGTGCAACTGTTTTGCACCCGTTGTATTTGAACGTAGAGCCTATCACACCCGATCATCACGTGGTGTCTCAGCACGAAGAAATTTCACAACGGTGCATACTCAGGGAGAACACTTCTTGATAATTTAGTGAGAGATCATCTTAAAATGCTACCGACAATTAAAGCAAGATAAGATGCATAAAGGATAAACATCACATGCAATCAATATAAGTGATATGATATGGCCATCATCATCTTGTGCTTGTGATCTCCATCTCCGAAGCACCGTCGTGATCACCATTGTCACCGGCGCGACACCTTGATCTCCATCGTAGCATCGTTGTTGTTACGCCATCTATTGCTTCTACGACTATCGCTACCGCTTAGTGATAAAGTAAAGCAATTACAGGGCGTTTGCATTTCATACAATAAAGCGACAACCATATGGCTCCTACCAGTTGCCGATAACTTCAGTTACAAAACATGATCATCTCATACAATAAAATATAGCATCATGTCCTGACCATATCACATCAGAACATGCCCTGCAAAAACAAGTTAGACGTCCTCTACTTTGTTGTTGCAAATTTTACGTGGCTGCTACGGGCTGAGCAAGAACCGTTCTTATCTACGCATCAAAACCACAATGATAGTTCGTCAAGTTAGTGCTGTTTTAACCTTCGCAAGGACCGGGCGTAGCCACACTCGGTTTAACTAAAGTTGGAGAAACTGACACACGCCAGCCACCTGTGTGCAAAGCACGTCGGTAGAACCAGTCTCGCGTAAGCGTACGCGTAATGTCGGTCCGGGCCGCTTCATCCAACAATACCGCTGAACCAAAGTATAACATGCTGGTAAGCAGTATGACTTGTATCGCCCACAACTCACTTGTGTTCTACTCGTGCAAATAACATCAACGCATAAAACCTAGGCTCTGATATCACTGTTGGGGAACGTAGTAATTTCAAAAAAATTCCTACGCACACGCAAGATCATGGTGATGCATAGCAACGAGAGGGGAGAGTATGTCCACGTACCCTCGTAGACCGAAAGCGGAAGCGTTATGACAACGCGGTTGATGTAGTCATACGTCTTCACGATCCGACCGATCCAAGCACCGAACGTACGGTGCCTCCGAGTTCAGCACACGTTCAGCTCGATGACGATCCCCGGACTCCGATCCAGCAGGGTGTCGGGGATGAGTTCCATCAGCACGGCGGCGTGGTGACGATGATGATGTTCTATCGACGCAGGGCTTCGCCTAAGCACCGCAACGATACGACCGAGGTGGAATATGGTGGAGGAGGGCACCGCACACGGCTAAGGAACGATCACGAAGATCAACTTGTGTGTCATGGGGTGCCCCCTGCCCCCGTATAAAAAGGAGGGAGGGGGAGGTGCGGCCGGCCAAGGAGGGCGCGCCAGGGAGGAGTCCTACTCCCACCGGGAGTAGGATTCCCCCCCTTCCAAGTAATAGGAGTAGGAGTCAAGGAAAGGGGGAAGAGAAGAGAAGGAAGGAGGGGGCGCAGCCCCTCCCCCTAGTCCAATTCGGACTAGGCCTTGGGGGCGCCCAGCCTCTCCTCTCTCTTTCCCCTAAAGCCCAATAAGGCCCATATACTCCCCGGCGAATTCTCGTAACTCTCCGGTACTCCGAAAAATACCCGAATCACTCGGAACCTTTCCGAACTCCGAATATAGTCGTCCAATATATCGATCTTTATGTCTCGACCATTTCGAGACTCCTCGTCATGTCCCCGATCTCATCCGGGACTCCGAACTCCTTCGGTACATCAAAACTCATAAACTCATAATATAACTGTCATCGAAACCTTAAGCGTGCGGACCCTACGGGTTCGAGAACAATGTAGACATGACCGAGACATGTCTCCGGTCAATAACCAATAGCAGAACCTGGATGCTCATATTGGCTCCCACATATTCTACGAAGATCTTTATCGGTCAGACCGCATAACAACATACGTTGTTCGCTTTGTCATCGGTATGTTACTTGCCCGAGATTCGATCGTCGGTATCCAATACCTAGTTCAATCTCGTTACCGGCAAGTCTCTTTACTCGTTACATAATGCATCATTCCGTAACTAACTCATTAGCTACATTGCTTGCAAGACTTATAGTGATGTGCATTACCGAGAGGGCCCAGAGATACCTCTCCGACAATCGGAGTGACAAATCCTAATCTTGAAATACGCCAACTCAACATGTACCTTTGGAGACACCTGTAGAGCTCCTCTATAATCACTCAGTTACGTTGTGACGTTTGGTATCACACAAAGTGTTCCTCCGGTAAATGGGAGTTGCATAATCTCATAGTCATAGGAACATGTATAAGTCATGAAGAAAGCAATAGCAACATACTAAACGATCAAGTGCTAAGCTGACGGAATGGGTCAAGTCAATCACATCATTCTCCTAATGATGTGATCCCGTTAATCAAATGACAACTCTTTGTCCATGGCTAGGAAACATAACCATCTTTGATAAACGAGCTAGTCAAGTAGAGGCATACTAGTGACACTTAGTTTGTCTATGTATTGACACATGTATCATGTTTCCGGTTAATACAATTCTAGCATGAATAATAAACATTCATCATGATATAAGGAAATAAATAATAACTTTATTATTGCCTCTAGGGCATATTTCCTTCAAATACATAGACCACAACGTGTCCCTATTGAGCCTCTAGTTGACTAGCCCGTTAATCAACAGATAGTCATGGTTTCCTGGCTATGGACATTGGATGTCATTGATAACGAGATCACATCATTAGGAGAATAATGTGATGGACAAGACCCAATCCTAAGCATAGCACAAGATCGTGTAGTTCGTTTGCTAGAGCTTTTCCAATGTAAAGTATCTTTTCCTTAGACCATGAGATCGTGTAACTCCCGGACACCGTAGGAGTGCTTTGGGTGTACCAAACGTCACAACGTAACTGGGTGACTATAAAGGTATACTACGGGTATCTCCGAAAGTGTCTGTTGGGTTGACACAGATCGAGACTGGGATTTGTCACTCCGTATGACGGAGAGGTATCTCTGGGCCCACTCGGTAATGCATCATCATAATGAGCTCAAAGTGACCAAGTGTCTGGTCACGGGATCATGCATTACGGTACGAGTAAAGTAACTTGCCGATAACGAGATTGAACGAGGTATTGGGATACCGACGATCGAATCTCGGGCAAGTAACATACTGATTGACAAAGGGAATTGTATACGGGGTTGCTTGAATCCTCGACATCGTGGTTCATCCGATGAGATCATCGAGGAGCATGTGGGAGCCAACATGGGTATCCAGATCCCGCTGTTGGTTATTGACCCGAGAGCCGTCTCGGTCATGTCTACGTGTCTCCTGAACCCGTAGGGTCTACACAGTTAAGGTTTGGTGACGCTAGGGTTGTAGAGATATTAGTATGCAGCAAACCGAAAGTTGTCCGGAGTCCTGGATGAGATCCCGGACGTCATGAGGAGTTTCGGAATGGTCCGGAGGTAAAGAATTATATATGGGAAGTCAAGTTTCGGCCATCGGGAAAGTTTTGGGGTCACCGGTATTGTACCGGGACCACCGGAAGGGTCCCGGGGGTCCACCCGGTGGGGCCACCTATCTCGGAGGGCCCCATGGGCTGAAGTGGGAGGGGAACCAGCCCCTGGTGGGCTGGTGCGCCCCCCTTGGGCCCCCCTGCGCCTAGGGTTGGGAACCCTAGGGGAGGGGGCGCCTCCACTTGCCTTGGGGGGCAAGGCACCCCCTTGGCCGCCGCCCCCCCCTAGGAGATCCCATCTCCTAGGGCCGGCGCCCCCCTGGGGACCCTATATATAGAAGGGGGGAGGGAGGGCAGCCGCACCCTTGCACTTGGCGCCTCCCTTCCCCCTTGCTACACCTCTCCCTCCCGCAGACGCTTGGCGAAGCCCTACCGGGATCCCTGCTGCATCCACCACCACGCCGTCGTGCTGCTGGATATTCATCAACCTCTCCTTCCCCCTTGCTGGATCAAGAAGGAGGAGACATCAAACTGACCGTACGTGTGTTGAACGCAGAGGTGCCGTCCGTTTGGCGCTAGGATCTCCGGTGATTTGGATCACGACGAGTACGACTCCCTCAACCCCGTTCTCTTGAACGCTTCCGCTCGATCTACAAGGGTATGTAGATGCACTCCTCTCTCTCGTTGCTAGATGAACTCATAAATAGATCTTGGTGAAACCGTAGGAAATTTTTTGTTTTCTGCAACGTTCACCAACAGTGGCATCATGAGCTAGGTCTATGCGTAGTTCTCTTTGCACGAGTAGAACACAAATCTGTTGTGGGCGTAGATGTTGTCAACTTTCTTGCCACTACTAGTCTTATTTTGCTTCAGTGGTATTGTGGGATGAAGTGGCCCGGACCGACCTTACACGTACGCTTATGTGAGACAGGTTCCACCGACTGACATGCACTAGTTGCATAAGGTGGCTAGTGGGTGTCTGTTTCTCCCACTTTAGTTGGAGCGGATTCGATGAAAAGAGTCCTTATGAAGGGTAAATAGAAGTTGACAAATCACGTTGTAGATTTTTCAAAGGTAAGAAAATGTTCTTGCTAGAACCCTATTGCAGCCACGTAAAATATGCAACAACAATTAGAGGACATCTAACTTGTTTTTGCAGCAATTGCTTTGTGATGTGATATGGCCAAAAGTTGTGATGAATGATGAATGCTATATTGTGATGTATGAGATCGTGTTCTTGTAATAGGAATCACGACTTGCATGTCGATGAGTATGACAACCAGCAGGAGCCATAGGAGTTGTTTTAATTATTGTATGACCTGCGTGTCAATCATTTTACGCCATGTAATTACTTTACTTTATTGCTAAACCGTTAGCCATAGTAGTAGAAGTAATAGTTGGCAAGCAACTTCATGGAGACACGATGATGGAGATCATGATGATGGAGATCATGGTGTCATGCCGGTGATGAAGATAATCATGGAGCCCCGAAGATGGAGATCAAAGGAGCTATATGATATTGGCCATATCATGTCACTACTATTTGATTGCATGTGATGTTTATCATGTTTCTGCATCTTGTTTACTTAGAACGACGGTAGTAAATAAGATGATCCCTCATAATAATTTCAAGAAAGTGTTCCCCCTAATTGTGCGCCATTGCGACAGTTCGTTGTTTCGAAGCACCACGTGATGATCGGGTGTGATAGATTCTAACGTTCACATACAACGGGTGTAAGACAGATCTACACATGCAAAACACTTAGGTTAACTTGACGAGCCTAGCATGTACAGACATGGCCTCAGAACACAGAGACCGAAAGGTCGAATGAGTCATATGGAAGATATGATCAACATGGAGATGTTCGCCGATGATGACTAGTCCGTCTCACGTGATGATCGGACACGGCCTAGTCGACTCGGATCATGTAACACTTAGATGACTAGAGGGATGTCTAATCTGAGTGGGAGTTCATTAAAAAAATTGATTAGATGAACTTAATTATCATGAACTTAGTCTAAAATCTTTGAAAAAATGTCTTGTAGATCAAATGGCCAATGCTCATGTCAACATGAACTTCAATGTGTTCCTAGAGAAAACCAAGCTGAAAGATGATGGTAGCAACTATACCGACTGGGTCCGGAACCTGAGGATCATCCTCATAGCTGCCAAGAAAGCATATGTCCTAGAAGGAACGCTAGGTGAAGCACCCATCCCAGAGAACCAAGACGTTATGAACGCTTGGCAGTCACGTGCTGATGATTACTCCCTCGTTCAGTGTGGCAAGCTTTACAGCTTAGAACCGGGGCTCCAAAAGCGTTTTGAGTAACACGGAGCATATGAGATGTTCGAGGAGCTGAAAATGGTTTTCCAAGCTCATGCCCGGGTCGAGAGATATGAAGTCTCCGACAAGTTCTATAGTTGTAAGATGGAGGAAAATAGTTCTGTCAGTGAGCACATACTCAAAATGTCTGGGTTGCACAACCACCTGTCCCAGCTGGACATTAACCTCCCGGACGAGGCGGTCATTGACAGAATCCTTCAGTCGCTCCCACCGAGCTACAAGAGCTTTGTGATGAACTACAATATGCAGGGGATGGTGAAAACTATTCCTGAAGTATTTTTAATGCTGAAGTCAGCAGAGGTAGAAATCAAAAAGGAACATCAAGTGTTGATGGTCAATAAAACCACTAAGTTCAAGAAGGCAAGGGTAAGAAGAACTTCAAGAAGGACGGCAAGGATGTTCCCACGCCCAGTAAGCCAGTTGCCGGGAAGAAGTCAAAGAATGGACCCAAGCCTGAGACTGAGTGCTTTTATTGCAAAGGGAAGGGTCACTGGAAGCGGAACTGCCCCAAATACTTAGCGGACAAGAAGGCCGGCAACACTAAATGTATATGTGATATACATATAATTGATGTGTACCTTACCAGTGCTCATAGTAGCTCCTGGGTATTTGATACCGGTGTCGTTGCTCATATTTGTAACTCAAAGCAGGAGCTGCGGAATAAGCGGAGACTGGCGAAGGACGAGGTGACGATGCACGTCGGGAATGGTTCCAAGGTCGATGTGATCGCCGTCGGCACGCTACCTCTACATTTACCCACGGGATTAGTCTTAAACCTCAATAATTGTTATTTAGTGCCAGCTTTGAGCATGAACATTGTATCTGGATCTCGTTTAATGCGAGATGGCTACTCATTTAAATCCGAGAATAATGGTTGTTCTATTTATATGAGAGACATGTGTTATGGTCATGCCCCGCTGGTCAATGGTTTATTCTTAGTGAATCTCGAACGTAATGTTACACATATTCATAGTGTGAATACCAAAAGATGTAAGATTGATAACGATAGTCCCACATACTTGTGGCACTGCCGCCTTGGTCACATTGGTGTCAAGCGCATGAAGAAGCTCCATGCTGATGGACTTTTAGAGTCTCTCGATTATGAATCATTTGACACATGCGAACCATGCCTCATGGGCAAAATGACCAAGACTCCGTTCTCCGGAACAATGGAGCGAGCAACCAACTTATTGGAAATCATACATACTGATGTGTGCGGTCCAATGAGCGTTGAGGCTCGCGGAGGATATCGTTATGTTCTCACTCTCACTAATGACTTAAGTAGATATGGGTATGTCTACTTAATGAAACACAAGTCTGAGACCTTTGAAAAGTTCAAGGAATTTTAGAATGAGGTAGAGAATCAACGTGACCGAAAGATAAAGTTCCTGCGATCAGATCGTGGAGGAGAATATTTAAGTCACGAATTTGGTAAGCACTTAAGAAAATGTGGAATCATTTCACAACTCACGCCGCCTGGAACACCTCAGCGTAACGGTGTGTCTGAATGTCGTAATCGCACTCTATTGGATATTGTGCGATCTATGATGTCTCTTACCGATTTACCGCTATCATTTTGGGGATACGCTCTAGAGACAACTACATTCACTTTAAATAGGGCTCCATCTAAATCCGTTGAGACGACACCGTATGAATTATGGTTTGGGAAGAAACCTAAGCTGCCGTTTCTAAAAGTTTGGGGATGCGATGCTTATGTCAAGAAACTTCAACCTGAAAAGCTCAAACCCAAGTCGGAAAAATGCGTCTTCATAGGATACCCTAAGGAAACCATTGGGTATACCTTCTACCTTAGATCCGAAGGCAAGATCTTTGTTGCCAAGAATGGATCCTTTCTGGAAAAAGAGTTTCTCTCGAAAGGAGTAAGTGGGAGGAAAGTAGAACTTGATGAAGTACTACCTCTTGAACCGGAAAGTAGTGCAGCTCAGGAAAATGTTCCTGTGGTGCCTACACCGACTGAAGAGGAAATTAATGATGATGATCAAGGTACTTCGGATCCAGTTGCTACTGAACTTCGTAGGTCCACAAGGACACGTTTCACACTAGAGTGGTATGGCAACCCTGTCCTGGAAATCATGTTGTTAGACAACGGTGAACCTTCAAACTATGAAGAAGCGATGGCGGGCCCAGATTCCAACAAATGGCTTGAAGCCATGCAATCCGAGATAGAATCCATGTATGAAAACAAAGTATGGACTTTGATAGACTTGCCCGATGATCGGCGAGCGATAGAAAATAAATGGATCTTTAAGAAGAAGACGGACGCGAATGGTAATGTTACCATCTATAAAGCTCGACTTGTCGCTAAGGGTTATCAGCAAGTTCAAGGGGTTGACTATGATGAGACTTTCTCTCCCGTAGCGAAGCTGAAGTCCGTCCGAATCATGTTAGCAATTGCCGCATACTATGATTATGAGATATGGAAGATGGACGTCAAAACGGCATTCCTTAACGGCTATCTTAAGGAAGAACTGTATATGATGCAGCTGGAAGGTTTTGTCAATCCTAAGAATGCTAACAAGGTATGCAAGCTCCAGTGATCCATTTATGGGCTGGTGCAAGCATCTCGGAGTTGGAACATTCACTTTGATGAGATGATCAAAGCGTTTGGGTTTATGCAGACTTATGGTGAAGCCTGCGTTTACAAGAAAGTGAGTGGGAGCTCTGTAGCATTTCTCATATTATATGTAGATGACATACTTCTGATGGGAAATGATATAGAACTTTTGGACAGCATTAAGGCCTACTTGAATAAGTGTTTTTCAATGAAGGACCTTGGAGAAGCTGCTTACATATTAGGCATCAAGATCTATAGGGATAGATCGAGACGCCTCATAGGTCTTTCACAAAGCACATACCTTGATAAGATATTGAAGAAGTTCACTATGGATCAGTCCAAGAAAGGGTTCTTGCCTATATTGCAAGGTGTGAGATTGAGCTCGGCTCAATGCCCGACCACGACAGAAGATAAAGAAGAGATGAGTGTCATCCCCTATGCCTCAGCCATAGGATCTATTATGTATGCCATGCTGTGTACCAGACCTGATGTAAACCTTGCCGTAAGTTTGGTAGGAAGGTACCAAAGTAATCCCGGCAAGGAACACTGGACAGCGGTCAAGAATATCCTGAAGTACCTGAAAAGGACAAAGGACATGTTTCTCGTTTATGGAGGTGACAAAGAGCTCGTCGTAAAGGGTTACGTCGATGCTAGCTTCGACACAGATCTAGATGACTCTAAGTCACAAACCGGATACGTGTATATGTTGAATTGTGGAGCAGTGAGCTGGTGCAGTTGCAAGCAGAGCGTCGTGGCGGGATCTACATGTGAAGCGGAGTACATGGCAGCCTCGGAGGCAGCGCATGAAGCAATATGGATGAAGGAGTTCATCACCGACCTAGGAGTCATACCCAATGCGTCGGGGCCGATCACTCTCTTCTGTGACAACACTGGAGCTATTGCCCTTGCCAAGGAGCCCAGGTTTCACAAGAAGACCAGGCACATCAAGCGTCGTTTCAACTCCATCCGTGAAAATGTTCAAGATGGAGACATAGATATTTGCAAAGTACATACGGATCTGAATGTCGCAGATCCGTTGACTAAACCTCTTCCGCGAGCAAAACATGATCAACACCAGAACTCTATGGGTGTTCGATTCATCACAATGTAACTAGATTATTGAGTCTAGTGCAAGTGGGAGACTGTTGGAAATATGCCCTAGAGGCAATAATAAAATGATTATTATTATATTTCCTTATTCATGATAATTGTCTTTTATTCATGCTATAATTGTATTATCCGGAAATCGTAATACACGTGTGAATACATAGACCACAACATGTCCCTAGTGAGCCTCTAGTTGACTAGCCCATTAATCAACAGATAGTCATGGTTTCCTGACTATGGACATTGGATGTCATTGATAACGAGATCACATCATTAGGAGAATAATGTGATGGACAAGACACAATCCTAAGCATAGCACAAGATCGTGTAGTTCGTTTGCTAGAGCTTTTCCAATGTCAAGTATCTTTTCCTTAGACCATTAGATCGTGTAACTCCCGGACACCGTAGGAGTGCTTTGGGTGTACCAAACATCACAACATAACTGGGTGACTATAAAGGTATACTACGGGTATCTCCGAAAGTGTCTGTTGGGTTGACGCGGATCAAGACTGGGATTTGTCACTCCGTATGACGGAGAGGTATCTCTGGGCCCACTCGGTAATGCATCATCATAATGAGCTCAAAGTGACCAAGTGTCTGGTCATGGGATCATGCATTACGGTACGAGTAAAGTGACTTGCGGGTAACAAGATTGAACGAGGTATTGGGATACCGACGATCGAATCTCGGGCAAGTAACATACCGATTGACAAAGGGAATTGTATACGGGGTTGCTTGAATCCTCGACATCGTGGTTCATCCGATGAGATCATCGAGGAGCATGTGGGAGCCAACATGGGTATCCAGATCCCGCTGTTGGTTATTGACCCGAGAGCCATCTCGGTCATGTCTATGTGTCTCCCGAACCCGTAGGGTCTACACACTTAAGGTTCGGTGACGCTAGGGTTGTAGAGATATTAGTATGCAACAAACCGAAAGTTGTTCGGAGTCCCGGATGAGATCCCGGACATCACGAGGAGTTCCTGAATGGTCCGGAGGTAAAGAATTATATATGGGAAGTCGAGTTTCGGCCATCGGGAAAGTTTCGGGGTCGGTATTGTACCGGGACCACCGGAAGGGTCCCGGGGGTCCACCGGGTGGGGCCACCTATCCCGGAGGGCCCCATGGGCTGAAGTGGGAGGGGAACCAGCCCCTGGTGGGCTGGTGCGCCCCCCTTGCCCCCCCTGCGCCTAGGGTTGGGAACCCTAGGGGAGGGGGCGCCTCCACTTGCCTTGGGGGGCAAGGCACCCCCCTTGGCCGCCGCCCCCCTAGGAGATCCCATCTCCTAGGGCCGGTGCCCCCCCTGGGGACCCTATATATAGAAGGGGGGAGGGAGGGCAGCCGCACCCCTTGCACTTGGCGTCCCCCTTCCCCCTTGCTACACCTCTCCCTCCCGCAGACGCTTGGCGAAGCCCTGCCTGGATCCCTGCTGCATCCACCACCACGCCGTCGTGCTGCTGGATCTTCATCAACCTGTCCTTCCCCCTTGCTGGATCAAGAAGGAGGAGACGTCACGCTGACCGTACGTGTGTTGAACGCGGAGGTGCCGTCCGTTCGGCGCTAGGATCTCCGGTGATTTGGATCACGACGAGTACGACTCCCTCAACCCCGTTCTCTTGAACGCTTCCGCTCGATCTACAAGGGTATGTAGATGCACTCCTCTCTCTCATTGCTAGATGAACTCATAGATAGATCTTGGTGAAACCGTAGGAACATTTTTTTTCTACAACGTTCACCAACACTAATCCACCCGACAGACAGACTTAAGAAGGATCGAAGCTCGAAAGACTGACTCGGAGAAGAAGCTTCGCCACCTGTCCAAGCGTCACTCTCTCTCTCTGTGCGCGCACGCGTGTAAAAAAACGTCTTATCTTTTGAAATAGAGCAAGTACCTTTTTTTCTTCTGTTTTCTCGCCTAAAAAAACAGAGCTCGCCTACAGGAGCAATGAACGGTGGGAAAGGTCAGCGATTGTTTTTTCATAGGCAGGGTAAAATGAGGCGAGATGGGGATAGGTTTACTATTACTCAAAAGCCCAAAATAGAGATGTGGGCAAACAGGAACATGGTTGAAGTTGCTCTTACAGATTTTCATACTTCTTTTACCAAACTCAACATGCATATGTGTTAGTTTTTTTAGGTTCTGTATATGTGTTAGTTAATAGTACGAAGTACTATGTCTTTTTTTAAGGAGGCTTACCCCCGGCCTTTGCATCTCTTGATGCACACAACCATTTATTAAAAAAATTGCCCGAAGGTTCCACCAAGAAGTCTCAAAATAAACAAAGGTCCTAGTAACGAAAGAAATGCCACAAGCGGCCCAAAAAATAAAATCACAACCGGCGCCCAAAGACTAGGAGACTAAATGCCTATCCTATTAGTGGATCACCATCCAAACCGGTTGTATGTATCCCGTGCAACCATCTCCCATCGGCTGCACCCAATATCTATATGCTCCCTGTGGTCCGCACGGCTGAGTAATGACCACGTACGGATCCAAGTAGACATTCTGAAGATGACTTGCACAAAATTAGTGATGGTTTGTTTGTTAAAGGCAACGCCATTGCGACAATTCCACAAAGACCAAAGTAATGCACATGCTCCCACTCGGATATGCGCCGCAGACTTTGGCTCCACTCCAGCCAACCAGTTATCAAACAAATGTGATATCGTGAGAGGTGGAGTTATATTGAAGCTAACGTGAATAGTTCGCCAAAGCAGTTTAGCAAGTGGACAATTGATAAATAGATGCTCTATTGTTTCATCCTGATCACAAAAGTAACATATTTTACTTCCTTCCCAGTTACGCTTAGCTAAATTATCTTTAGTGAGAATGACACCCTTATGCACAAACCACATAAAAACTTTTATCTTCAAGGGCACCTTAACTTTCCAAATATGCATCGTCCGCGGGATAGTCCCAGTATTAATCAAGTCTGTGTACATGGATTTAACCGAGAAGACTCCTGACCTGGAGAGCTTCCATTGCAGAGTGTCTGGTACATCGGAAAGGTTAACCTCCATTAACCTACGCACAAGATGTAACCATCTATCCCAACGCTCACCAATAACAAATCGCCTAAATTGTATGTTAAGAGGAACGGAGCCCATCACTGTAGCAATGGAAACCTTTTTCCGTTGTGCAATGTTGTAAAGGGACTGATACTGCAAGGCCAGTGGTGAGTCACCTAACCAAGTATCTTCCCAGAATCTAGTTTCACGTCCATTCCCGACAATGAACTTAGTCCTGCTGAAGAAGGCTACCTTCGTCTTCATAACCCCTTTCCAGAACGGTGAGTCACACGGTTTGGCCGTAACCTGGGCTAGAGTTTTGGCATAGAGATATTTGTTACGCAGAAGCTGAGCCCAAACTCCATCTGATTCTATCGATAAACGGTACAGCAATTTGCTGAGTAAACACCTACTTTCACCTCCAAATTTTCAATTCCCAAGCCTCCCTGATCCTTAGTTCTGCAAATTACATCCCATTTTGCCAATCTATATTTATTTTTGTTCTCATCAATTTGCCAAAAGAATCTAGATCGATAAAAATCCAATCTTTTCCGTACCCCAACCGGGACTTCAAAGAAAGAGAGGAGGAACATGGGCATACTTGTGAGTACAGAATTAATAAGCACCAATCTTCCTCCATAAGACAAAAGTTTGCCCTTCCAACAACTGATGCGGAGCATCCTTCCATCATCCCCATGGACGCATCTACATCTCCTTCAACACCACGTGGACCCATGACTCGAGCCCGCTCTAAAGCTATCGAAGATAAGGTGAACTCGCTCCTCTCCGAAATCCCTCTTTCTACTCACGAGACATGTCTACTACCTCAGACGGAAACTCTATGTGTGATCAGGTACATCGCTGAAGAAGAAGCGACAGGCGTCAACTCTCTGCTCAGCCCGGAACCTGCCCAGAACTTCCGGCCCCCGGAACTTCTGACCTGCCCGGAACTTCCGGCCTCCTTCGACATCGACCACCCTAGACCTGCCAACTTTCTGCTTAGCCAAGAACCTGCCCGGAACCTGACCCGGAACTTCCGGCCCCCGGAAGCCAGCCCTGCCTCACCTGTGCCAACTTTCGGCTTAGGCCGGACCCTGCCCGGAACCTCCGGCACCCGGAACTTCCGGCCTGGTCCGGAACTTCCGGCCCTGCCTGCGCGCAGCCACTTGGGCCGAGGCCTGTGTACCCTTTCGCCCCGTAGACTATATATACTCCTTCATCCCGTACGTTTTAGGGTTAGCATTGGATAGCTCATATTTGTGTGAGAGCCTTGCTCATCCACTTGGATACTTCTCCTCGAAGCTCAGGACCTCTTCGGAGAAGATCCCCCAAGCGGATTCAAGACCCCTTTCTAGGGAAGACCACCAAGACCTCCGTACGGAGAAGACCGGTGCCTTTGTATCCTTACCTTTGTTGATTGTGGATCATATGTCTCTCTTTGTGTTCGGTGATCTACCACTCGTGTGATTGATTCTATGTCGGTTTCATGATTCTCTCTCGTTCTCCCTGTGATTTCCCCTTTGTGCTTCCATGTGTTCTTCGTGAATCTCCATAGGACCCTCTCCAAACGTGAAAGATCGTCCAACTAGGGTTTTGCCCTACATCATATGGTATCATGAGCCACGTTGATCACGTTTTTGGAGCCCCTACCCTTTGTTTTCTAGCTTGATTTTGTTGTTTTTGTCCTAATTCCGAAAATTCCCCACCAAAAATAGCCCCAAAATTTTTTGTGATTTGTTGGTGAGTTGAGATTTTGTTGGATTTGATCCATGGATTTGCTTTGTTTCGAGTGGATCTAGCTTCCCTGCCCTTCCTTCCTTCTAATTTCTTCTTTCTCCCCTCGGATTTGGGTTTTTCCCCAAGTTTTTCCGCCCAAATCCGCGATCTCGAAGTCTCTGTTCTTGGCAGATTCCCGACCCCCGGAACTTCCGGCCTTGCCCGGAACTTCCGGCCCCCGGACCTTCTGGTCATCCCCGGAACTTCCAGCCCCCGGACCTTCCGGACCCCGGAACTTCCGTCTTGCGCGAAACTTCCGGCCTAGACAGAACGGTTGCACTTCTTCGACACTTCCGCTACTTCGGAAACTTCGATCACGGTGCAGCGGCATCTTCGCCAACATACTGAAGACCGTGCATTGCATCCCCATCGAATTTTGCATCCGTTTCAACCTTCAACCGAAGCAAGGACGGTAACATCGACGACATCTTTGTCATACCTTGCAATTGCATTGATAACCCACATTGCCTCATTTCGCGTAGCTTACCCATCGAGACTAGCCATTGAGTAATGCAGGCAACGTGACTTGTGCACATTAGGGATCATACTCCATAAGCATACATACCATACCATAGTGGTGCATATCTTGGGATCCACTTGTGTGTCACAAAGTTGTCATAGCAAACACAATTGCTCTCTTGGTTCGTAAAGTTTTGCATAAGAAAAGAGCTCAAAGAGTGAAAGAGCCACCCAAGCTTTTAAGCAAAAGAGGAAAGATAAGCAAAGAGCTTATGAACAAGAACCATAGCAGCATACTACATTAAGATTGTCATATTGGATCATCTTGGATCATTGCACCGAAATACCATACATATAGCATACTTGGGATAGAGATACTTGCAATTTTTCCTAGTAGGTTGTGCACAAGTTTGCGTATCCGCCTATTGTGCAATCGTGCTAGCGTCTCTCTAGTATTGTGCAACAAGAGCATTTTCGTGGTTTCCACATTTTGGCTCACTTTTGGATTGCACAATCCCACTTATCTATTTGCGTGTGTGTTTCCGTGTACCCATACTTGCTTGGTCTACTTGTTGCATTTGCAAATTTGTGAACCTTTTCAACATTATTGAAGCTCACTTACTATTGCATCAAATTTTGTGCCACCATCCTAACCAAGCTCCACCATAAGCTTTTACGTGTGTAGGTGTGCGAACCGACAAGAATTGGTACCAACAATGCTATTTCATTGTCCGCATTTGAGTGAACTTGATTCATCTTCAACATTGGTCAAGGTACATTTGGTACACGTTCTTTTCCTTCTACCACTTACATTTTGCTTGGTATGATGGATAGGCCAAGTTCTTCTACAAATCCACCTCTCATCGAGAACGACGACGACATGTCATCATTCGTCACAAAGAGCCACCTCTTTGGTGCTCAAAGGGCGTTACACCAAGAGCAACAAGCTATGAGCGACCGCATCGACAACCTCGCCACCGACTTGCGACTCTCCGAGCAACGTACAAGAGACTACTTCGATGACAAGTTCGACTCTCACAAGCAAGAAAATGATGCAAGAATGGACGAGATTCGCGCCTTGATGAGGAACCGGCATCATTCCACTTCTTCCTCCTCAAGACGGAGCCGCTCGAGTCGACACTCCGATGACACCTTCTCTGGCTCAAGTACACCATCTTCGACCATTCTTCGACGAGCTGCGCATCAAGACCGTCATGCACCTCGCAACCCGCTACATGACAAGCATTCACAAGAGTAAGACGATGAGCAAGTCCCTCGTCCTCAATCAAACCAAGTGGCTTTTTCTCAAGCTCAAGAATGGCAACGACTACGGCACCAAGAAGAAGAACGAGCGTGTCTACACCAAGAAGAACAAGATGCCGAGGCTCAACGTCTTCAACAACAAGAACGAGAAGCGCAAGCTCTTGAGGCGCAACGTGCCCTTCAAGAATCAAGTCGAGCCATCGCCAACCGCAATCGCGAACGGTGCAATCAAGAGGAAGCTCTTCGAGAAGAAATCCAAGAGAGGAACTACCAACCGCGTGTGCAACGTCAAGCTCCACAAGCCCCTCCACAAGCTCGTCAAGCTCCTCTTCCACCTCAAGCTCAACAAGAGCAAGTTGATCATGGACTTCCTCCGCGCCAAGAGCAACATGAGGATGACTATCCTCCACGTCAAGGACGTCATCATCACCATCGCCAACAACACAATGAAGAGCAACGCTATGGAAAACTCAAATTCACAATGCCCAAGTTCAATGGAAGCAATGATCCGGAAGAGTACCTCTCATGGGCATTGAAGGTCGACAAAATCTTTCGTTTGCACAACTTTGAGGAAGAGAAGAAGATCGCTATGGCATCACTTGAGTTCCAAGACTATGTGCTCATATGGTGGGAACAAGTCCTTGAACGCCGCGAAGCAAGAGGTGAACCTCCAATCACCACTTGGGCTCAAATGAAGGATGTCATGCGGGCACGCTTTGTACCAACCTACTACAACCGCGATCTCTTCAAGAAGCTACAACTCCTCAAGAAAGGAACAAAGAGTGTTGAAGAATACTACAAGGAAATGGAGATAGCCATGATTCGAGCCAATGTCAAGGAAGATGATGAGCAAACAATGGCACGATTCTTGAATGGACTCAATCATCCCATCAAGAAGATCGCCGACTTCCAACCCTATTCCAACCTCATTGAGCTCGTACATCAAGCAACCAAGGCGGAACGTCAAGTGCAAGATGACTTCAAGTACGCCAAGTACTCATCCAAGACCTACGGTTTCTCCAACATCCAAGCTTCAACGACTCCTTCAACATCTACAACAACCAAACCTTCTCCAAGCAACGACGACAAGTCAAGTTACAAGAAAACTTCGGCAAGTTCAAGTCACCTTCCTCATACGACAAGCAACTTCAAGCCGCGTGCTTCATCATCTACTCCAACCGATGAGACCATCAAGACAAGTTCCTTCAAGTGTTTCACTTGTGGCGGCCGAGGCCACAAAGCCTTCCAATGCACCAACAAGCGCACCATGATCCTCAACGACGATGGCACTTATGACTCAATGAGTGAAGATGAAATGGAAGCTATTGAGCAAGTGGCCATGCACCAACGCGTGAACGAGGATGAAGATGATCAAGTCTTTTGTGATGAGGATTCGAGCCCCGCTCTCGTTGTCTCCAAAGTCTTGACACTTCAACATCAACAAGAAGAAGACCAACGATGCCACATCTTCCACACTAAGGCCGGCATCAATGGAAGGTCCGTCAAGGTCATCATCGATGGAGGTAGTTGCCACAACTTGGCAAGTGAAGAACTATGCTCCAAACTTCAATTGGTCAAGAAGAAGCACCCACACCCCTACAAGGTTCAATGGCTAAGTGACTCCGGCACTATATGAGTCGAGCATACGGTCCAAGTCTCCTTCAAAATCGGTGCATATGAGGACACTTTGGAGCGTAATGTGGTCCCAATGACCGTTTGCCACCTCCTTCTTGGTCGACCATGGCAATTCTACCGTGCCGTCATCCACAATGGGCGAACCAATCACTATAGCTTCGAGATGAAAGGGAAGGAGTATGTGCTACGACCTATGTCTCCTAGTCAAGTGATAGCCGACAAGAAAGCCACCACCATGGAGAGAAGAGTGAGAAAGTGACCCAACAAAAAGTGAGTGAGAGCCACAAGCCAAATATGAGCGCCTCTTCGCCTAGAGAGAAAAACCTCATCCTATTTGCCACCAAAAGTGAGATAAGAGAAGTGTGTGAGAACCCATCGAGTGTGATGCACTTCGTCCTCGTGTGCAAAGATGGAGAGCCAACAACTAACACCTCTCACGAGTTACCTTTAGTGTTTCAGTCTCTTTTGTAGGAATTCAAAGATGTCTTCCCCGATGAGCTACCTCCGGGTCTACCTCCACTATGAGGCATTGAGCATCGAATCGACCTTATCCCCGGGGCGCCACTTCCAAACAAAGCCCCATACCGTGTCAATCCCGAAGAAACCAAGGAGATTCAACGACAAGTACAACAACTCATCGACAACGGTCATGTACGTGAAAGCTTAAGCCCATGTGTCGTTCCCGTTATACTTGTGCCTAAACCCGATGGAAGTTTCCGCTTGTGTTCCGATTGTAGACCCATAAACACCATTACCGTTCGTTATAGGCATCCCATTCCTCGTTTAGATGATATGCTTGATGAACTTAGTGGAGCAAACTTTTTCTCAAAAATAGATCTTAAAAGTGGCTATTATCAAATTCGCATTCAAGAAGGTGATGAATGGAAAACCGCTTTCAAAACCAAATTTGGCTTATATGAGTGGTTAGTGATGCCTATGGGTTTGTCGGAGGCACCCAGAATATTCGTGCGTCTTATGCATCATGTGCTTAGACCTTACATTGGAGTCTTCGTTGTGGTTTACTTTGATGATATCCTTGTGTTTAGCAAAACCATGAAAGAGCATATTAATCATGTTAAATCTGTGTTGCAAACTCTTCGCAAGGAACGCCTTTATGCAAACTTGAAAAAATGCACTTTTGGCGTTGACAAAGTGGTTTTCTTAGGTTTTGTTGTCTCTTCCAAGGGTGTCCATGTTGATGAAACTAAAATTGAAGCAATTAAAACTTGGCCCCAACCCACCAATTTGCAACAAGTGAGAAGTTTTCTTGGTCTTGCAGGATTTTACCGCCGCTTTGTGAAAAACTTTAGCACAATTGCCGCTCCTTTACATACTTTGAGTAAGAAGAATACTCCTTTTGTTTGGGGATCTTTGCAATCCACCGCTTTTGATGAGCTTAAATCTTTGCTTACTCATGCTCCGATTCTTGCTTTGCCCAACTTTGATAAAACTTTTGAGGTTCATTGTGATGCAAGTGGTACCGGAATTAGCGGAGTTTTGATGCAAGAAAAGCGAGCCATTGCTTATTTTAGTGAAAAACTCTCCGGTGCTCAACTTAATTATCCCATCTATGACAAAGAATTGTATGCTTTAGTGCGTGTGCTACATGTTTGGGAACATTATCTTAGACCTCATGAGTTTGTCATCCATACCGATCATGAAACACTTAAGTACCTAAAAGGTCAAACTAAGTTGAACAAGCGTCATGCCAAATGGAGTGAATTTATTGAATCTTTCCCCTATGTGATCAAGTACATTAAGGGTAAGGAAAATGTAGTTGCCGATGCACTTTCACGCATATGCATGCTTGTCACTAAACTTGAGTTGAATGTTATTGGTTTTGAGCATATAAAAGACTTGTATGAGCATGATCCTTCTTTTGCTACTCCTTACGCTAAGTGTTTGATACACACGTCTTGGGAACGATACTACATAAAGGATGATTATCTTATGAGAGCTAACAAACTTTGCATTCCCGAGTCTTCTCTTCGTTTGCTCCTTTTGCAAGAGGCTCATGGAGGTGGACTTATGGGACACTTCGGACGCGACAAGACTTTTGCCACACTCTCCAAGAACTATTTTTGGCCCAAGATGTTTCGTGATGTCTCACGCTTCACCAGCCGTTGCTCCACATGTTGCAAAGCTAAGTCTAAAGCTCAATCCCATGGTCTTTACATGCCCCTTCCCATTCCTTACCAACCTTGGGAAGACATTAGCATGGATTTTGTACTTGGTTTGCCTAGAACTCAAAATGTCAAGGATTCCGTCTTTGTTGTTGTGGACAGATTTTCTAAGATGGCACATTTCATTCCTTGCAACAAGATAAACGATGCTTCACATATTGCAAATCTTTTTTGTAGGGAAATCTTGCGACTTCATGGATTGCCGAAGACGATCGTCTCCGATCGTGACGTCAAGTTCTTGAGTTACTTTTGGAAGACGCTATGCGCCAAGCTCGGAATCAAGCTCTTGTTCTCATCCGCATACCATCCTCAAACCGACGGCCAGACGGAGGTGACGAACCGGACACTATCCACTCTACTTCGCGTGTTGATCAAGAAGAACATCAAGGAGTGGGAGGCGTGTCTACCCATCGCCGAGTACGCCTACAACCGTGCAAGACATTCGACTACCGGCAAGTCCCCCTTCGAGGTCGTCTACGGCTTCAACCCATTGTCACCATTGGACATTCTACCTCTTCCTCTACAAGAGCGCACCAACATGGATGCGAGTGCACGGGCAAGCTACATCAAGAAGATGCATGAGGATACAAGACACACCATCGAGCGCCAAGTACAACGACTCGCGTCCAAGCTCAACGTCAACAAGCAACCCAAGACATTCAACATTGGAGACCTCGTGTGGCTACACCTTCGCAAGGACCGCTTCCCCAACGAACGCAAGTCCAAGCTTCTCCCTCGAGCCAACGGACCCTTCAAGGTGCTAGCACGCTACAACGACAACGCCTACAAGATTGAACTCCCACGAGACAAGTATACCGTGAGCGACATCTTCAACGTCAAAGACCTCTTGCCTTTCCATGGTGATGAAGATTTTGATCCGAGGTCGGATCTTTCCCAAGGGAGGGGAGATGATGCGGAGCATCCTTCCATCATCCCCATGGACGCATCTACATCTCCTTTAACACCACGTGGACCCATGACTCGAGCCCGCTCTAAAGCTATCGAAGATAAGGTGAACTCGCTCCTCTCCGAAATCCCTCTTTCTACTCACGAGACATGGCTACTACCTCAAACGGAAACTCTGTGTGTGATCAGGTACATCGCTGAAGAAGAAGCGACAGGCGTCAACTCTCTGCCAGCCCGGAACCTGCCCGGAACTTCCGGCCCCCGGAACTTCCGGCCTCCTTCGACATCGACCACCCTGGACCTGCCAACTTTCTGCTTAGCCCGGAACCTGACCCGGAACTTCCGGCCCCCGGAAGCCAGCCCTGCCTCACCTGTGCCAACTTTTGGCTTAGGTCGGACCCTGCCCGGAACCTCCAGCTCTCGGAACTTCCGGCCTGGCCCGGAACTTCCGGCCCTGCCTGCGCGCAGCCACTTGGGCCGAGGCCTATGTACCCTTTCGCCCCGTAGACTATATATACTCCTTCACCCCGTACGTTTTAGGGTTAGCATCGGATAGCTCATATTTGTGTGAGAGCCTTGCTCATCCACTTGGATACTTCTCCTCGAAGCTCAGGACCTCTTCGGAGAAGATCCCCCAAGCGAATTCAAGACCCCTTTCTAGGGAAGACCACCAAGACCTCCGTACGGAGAAGACCGGTGCCTTTGTATCCTTACCTTTGTTGATTGTGGATCATATGTCTCTCTTTGTGTTCGGTGATCTAGCACTCGTGTGATTGATTCTATGTCGGTTTCGTGATTCTCTCTCGTTCTCCCCGTGATTTCCCCTTTGTGCTTCCGTGTGTTCTTCGTGAATCTCCGTAGGACCCTCTCCAAACGTGAAAGATCGTCCAACTAGGGTTTTGCCCTACATCAACAACTCAGTCTCTTTTCAAACCGATCATCGATACATTTCCACTCTTTATTAGTGAGCTTGCGGTGATGAATCGGAATCCCTAAATACGTGAAGGGTAACGTGCCTAATTCACACCCGAACAACTACTTGTAAGTTTCTTGTTCTTCTTTGGCGCGTCCAAAGCAAAACAGCTCACTCTTATTAAAGTTAATCTTCAACCCTGATAGCTGTTCAAAAAGGCAAAGCACTAACTTCATGTTTCTGGCCTTGACAAGGTCATGTTCCATGAAAATGATTGTATCATCGGCATATTGAAGAATGGACACCCCATCCTCAACCAGATGTGGGATAAGACCACCTACTTGGCCGTCCTGTTTTGCTCTATTAACAAGAACAACCAACATATCAACCACCACATTAAAAAGGATCGGAGACATCAGATATCCCTGTCTCAATCCTTTTAGCGTCTGGAAGTACTGACCAATATCGTCATTTACTTTGATGCCAACACTGCCACCTTGTACAAATGATTCGACCTGCTTCCTCCAAGCCTCATCGAATCCTTTCATACGCAAGGCCTGCTGTAAGAATGGCCATTTCACTTTATCGTATGCCTTTTCAAAATCCACTTTGAATACCACCCCATCGAGTTTCTTCGAGTGAATTTCGTGCAAGGTCTCATGAAGAACGACCACTCCCTCGAGAATATGTCATCCTGGCATGAAGGCAGTCTGGGTTGGCTGTACCACAGAATGGGAAATTTGAGTCAAACGGTTTGTGCCAACCTTTGTGAAAATCTTGAAGCTCACATTGAGCAAACATATCGGCATGAATTGCTCGATGCAAATCACTTCCGCCTTCTTCGGTAACAACGTGATAGTACCAAAGTTAAGCTTAAAAAGCTGAAGGTGGCCATTAAATAGATCCTGGAACATGGGCATCAAGTCGCCTTTAATAATACCCCAACATTTCTTATAAAACTCAGCTGGGAATCCATCTGGACCAGGTGCCTTGTTATTTTCCATTTGGGATATCACATCAAACACATCCTTCCCTGTAAAAGGTGCAGTGAGCACTTCGTTCTCTTCCTCCCTCAGCTGAGGAATGTCGTCCACCATGCTCTCATCGAGGGTGACATAGTTCTCAGCTGGGGCCCCAAAAAGATTTTTATAATAATTGATAATATACAATTTTAGATTTTCATGACCCACTATCGTACCCTCATCTTGTTCAAGTTGAATGATTCTCTTTTTCCTATGTTTCCCATTGGCAATCATATGGAAAAATTGAGTATTGTTATCGCCTTGAACAACCTGGCACACTTTTGCTCTAAGTGCCCATTTCAATTCCTCTTCTCTAAGAAGCTTTGCCAGACTAACCTCAGCTTCTCTTTTAGCCACTCGCTCATCCATCTCCAGTGCAGTGCTTTCAGCTTTTATGTCAAGGTCATTGATAACAATTAACAATCGTTCTTTCTCTTTTCTATACGCACCACTATTGTTCTTAGCCCATCCTCGCAAGAATTGTCTAAGATGTCTAATCTTATACTACCATCGATCAATATGTGACTCTCCCCTGTGTTCCTTCACCCATTCCCTTGTGATTAACTCAAGGAAATCCTCTCACTCGAACCACGCCGTTTCAAAAGGGAAAACATTCTTGTTCCCATGGTGAGCCGCCTCACCAGAGTCTACAAGAAGGGGTGTATGATCAGATATTCCCCTCTATAACGCCTGCACCATCACTAGCGGGAATTTTTGTTCCCACTCTATACTTGTGAGGACCCTATCAAGTTTTTCATAAGTCGGATTTGGAAGAGTATTAGCCCAAGTAAATTGCCTCCCCGTGAGATCAATCTCTCGCAAGTCTAGGCTTTCAATGATCGCATTAAACATGAAAGACCATCGGCCATCAAAATTGTCATTATTTTTCTCTTCTCGTCTTCTAATAATGTTAAAGTCACCAGCAACGAGAATAGGTAAACTATCACCCCCACAAATCCTAACTAAATCTGCGAGGAAGTCCGGTTTTAGCTCTGGCTGCGCCGCCCCATACACAGCTACTAAAGCCCACCTAAACACGTCAGGTTTTGACCGCACATGGAACTTAACTGCAAACTCCCCCCCCCCCCAGAATACATCTAATACTTCCAGGGACTCGCAGTTGACACCGAGGAGTATCCCGCCAGATCTTCCCCGAGGTGGCAGACAATGACAATCAAAGTCAAGACCACCTGAGATCGTTCCAAGAAATTGCGAAGTGAAATTATCCCTACCAGTCTCAAGCAACGCAATAAAATCAAGTTTGTACTCCCGAGAAGCATCCGCCAAAAACCTACGCTTAGCCAAGTCCCTAAGACCTCTGCTATTCCAAAAAATGCCTCTCATGAATCGTCATGAAATTTCTTCTTAAAATTAAGCCTAGCACTTCGCGCACCGCAGAAAGGCCATATACCTTTTTTTGCCGTTTACGCTTTGGTGCCTGAGGGAGGATCATACAGTCCGCAAGACTAGTATCCTCGCCGAGATCTATAGGTGAAGATAGAGTGGCTGCATGCCCCTCCTCTTCCAAAGTTTCCTCATGTAGAAGGTTCGCAGGAACCAGATCCTCACATAAACCCTCCAATTCACACATACCCAACTTATTAATCTCTCTTTCTTGCATTGGTTTTACAGCCGCTATATTTTTAAGCATATCCATTGCTCTATCTGTCTCTAAATCAAGAAGAAGTAACTACTTCGCGATTGTTATTACCTAAAGAAATACCCAGATTATCCGCCTTATGCATAATATCATTTTCAGAAAAGTGTAAAACAGAACAACTGGTATTTAAAGACAGACCTGTAGAAGACTCCGTGTCGCGGATCTTGGCCAACCGCATGGCACGCCCGAGCTGAAACTCATCCGCATTCGGTTGCCCCTGAATACGCCGGCTGGACCGCCTCCCACCTGATGCCGGATCAGGGATACCCCCAAAGGCCACCACCTCTGGGATAGAAATGTCCATCCCCTGACCGAAACATGCCACTGGATCAGCCACCTTCGGCCTTGGTTCCTAAGCTGCTCGCACAGAAGGCGCCTCCACAGTCGTCACCTCCTGTGACAACTATGGATAAGCCGTGTCTCCCCGTGGATCCGGAGAGGAAGAAGGCCCAAACCCCGCCACCACAACATTCGCCTCCTGCTGTCGTTGCGATGAAGGAGTATGACGCTGATGCGAGATGTCCGGAGCAGCCGCCGCAACGTTGGATAACTCCGCGAACTCCACCGACGAGGGAGGGACTGAGGCCGCCTGCATGGAGTCGCTCCCCCTAGGTGACCTCGGTGCCGCCAAATCGTCACCACCCTCAGAGAAAGAGAACCAGACTGGAGATAGCGGAGGTAATTCCTGCTCAACAGGGTCATCTCTATCCACCCGATCCCCCCACAGGCGCCCAGGTGCCGAGATCGCACCAAAGGACCCGAACCGAAGTCCTGCCATATGCACCAACATGGGGGCGCGAGTCATGCTCCCCGAAGTCGTGGGTGTAAGGTCCTCATCCTCCAGATCAACTCTGAGAGTCCCAGATGGTGTCACAGTCACATCAAGCACGTCACAACGAAGCCCCGCCATGGGCGCCACAGAGGAGGTCTTGCCCACTGGGGCCTCAGACACCTAACCCTGCCCTCCAGAAGCAGCAGACTGGTTAACATGCTGATCATGGTCCATAAGATCATCTTGCTTGCCTTCCCCGCCATCAGTCCCACCATCAGTCCCACCATCAGTACCCATGGCATTGTCAGCATCCTGTATCATCGGAACCCCCTCAATCTCAATTCTCAGGTCATAGCTCATACCCTCATAAACCCAACCTAAGAAGCACGGAACCGCATCCACATCCAGAACTCCCACCCTCATACGTGCAATGCCATGCATGCGCGTGAAAGGCATATCGACCTCCAGAGTCTTTCCAATAAGAGATCCCAGGCACCAAACCTCCAAGAAGTCATTCAGCGGTTCCAGAGGAAGCCCATAAAATCTGACCCAAATCTGAGCAAGCGGCACTCCCACCGGATTATTGCGCTTCCACTCATCAAACTCAAGAATACAAGCACTTCCAGGAACTTTACACATGCCAAACTCATTAATCTTGTCTAGATCAAACTTTGTAGGATAATCAACCTTAAACGTGGTCTCATCAATCCGAATAAGCGCCCACTGAAACGTACTAGAAACCAATCTCTTTAGTTGCAAAATCACTTGGTCCTCCGAAAGACTGCCCTTAGTCACTCTAATGATTCCAGTTCTAGCATTCTCTAGTCGTGGTCTACAGGATCTCATCGTAGGTGTCTCAAAGAACATAAGTTTTTCATCACACACACCATAAAAATTCACCACCGGCTTAGGAGCTGACAAAAGTGGACAACCATCCTCATGTTTCGGTCTCAAACAGATATCACAGAGCTCTGTCGTACAACCTACCGCATAGTGCCCTGGTTCACCACAACGGAAACAATACGTTTTCTCCCTCTTGCATTGACCTTTGCTCATCTTATCATTGTCACCTTTGTCAGAGGCATTCTCCACCGTCGTTGGCACTGCCGGAACAACCACGTTTGCTAGATCCCGAACCACCGCAACTGCCTCCGCAGTAAGCGGCTTAGCTACCGGTGCAACAGCACGGAAGTCGAGGCAGCCGCATTGTCCTCCGCCGACTTTGTAGTCTCAGTAAGCTGCGTCGTGTCACGGCGAGGTGGTGGGTCTCGACACGGGACACGGGATCCATTCCGGCCAAATCTACCCGTACCACCACGCCCGCCTCTGAAGAAACCTCCCCGGCAAGGCACATATTGTTGAGTACCCGCCGGCCCTTGGACGAAACCTCTAGTCGGGGCGTGGAAAGCACGTCCGCCGGCATCGCCACGACCGGCACCGACCGATGCTCCTCGACCCTCCCCATCGAACTGGCGCGCCGGCGCCCTAAAGCCACCTCCGCCCCGCGACCATCGTCGGTCCCAGAGTTGCCATAGCCGCTGCGACCATAGTGTGTTCCACCGCCACCTCCGGCGGCCCGGCCATAGCCATCCCCACCATCTCTCCCTCTTACATGCATGATTTTAGTTAGATACATTCGACTTTGATAATTTTTATAGAAAATCTTGAACTTATATATACATATGACCTTTCACTGAGTCACTATGTCATATTAGATCATATGACCACAAAATTCCCTAGGATGCGCTGCACTGTGTTTATCTTGCTGGCAAGCTACATGTAGGATCTCAAAATACTAGTCCCTTTGTCTCATAATGTAAGACGTTCTTACATTACGGGACATCTTATATTATAAAACGGAGGGAGTAACATAATGTAAGACGATTTTACAGATTTACATTATAGACGATTTTACGTTATAATGTAAGACGTGCGTTAGTTGGTGAGGGATGGACTGCCTGGATGCACTTGGTTCGAAGATTGGTAGATGTTCAATTATCCGACCAACCGGATTTGACGCACTGGAAGTTAGCTAGAAATGGGATATTTATGGTGAAATCTTTCTACATGAATTTGATTAATTCCAGCCCAATCTCAAGATCGTTACATATTTGGAAGGTTAAGGTTCTCTTGCGTATTAAAAATTTCATGTGGTTCGTCCACAAGCAAATAATACTCACCAAGGATAACTTAATAAAGAGGCGATGGGTAGGTAGTTCACGTTGTTGTTTTTGTGATCATGATGAAACAATACAACATCTATTCCTTGAGCGTCCACTCGCCAAATTGCTTTGGAGAACGATTCATATAGCCTTTAACATTAATCCTCCAGTTGACATTGATTCGTTGTTTGAAACGTGGTTAGCTGGGGTTGAGCATATTACTGCGTCCCGTATCCGGATTGAAATATGTGCGCTTCTACGGGCTATATGGAACTGTGGGAATGATATGATTTTTAACAGAAAATACACTTTAACTTTCTTGCAGGTCATCTTCAGAGCTACCGCATGGATCCGTACGTGGTTCTTACTCACTTCTATGGACTACGGGGAGCCTTTGGTTACTGTGTGCAACCAGTGGAAGATGATAGCACGGGCTATATTCAACCGGTTCGGATGGCGGTCACATAACAGGATAGGAGTCTAGGAAGCTCATCCTTTACATTGTCTTACCGGTTGCAATTTTGAGCATGTACTTTTCAAAAAAAAAAATCGCTCCGCTTGCGAGCCGTAATACATCTATGACTTTGTGCTATTTCAAGGATTTTTAATAAGATGGCTGCATGCATCATTATGATGCAGAGGCCGGGGGTACGCCTTCATTTCCAAAAAAAAAAGAACGATCTTACATTATGGGACGTCCTACACTATCCGTTCCATAATTATCCGCCTATAATGTAAAACGTTCTTTAAGATGGAGGGAGTAACATAATGTAAGTTTACTGGACAGAGGGAGTAACATTCAATCCTCTGTACAGCGTCTGCAGATGCTCTGGCTAGCCGCTCCCTCCGTTCCAAAATAGATGACTCAACTTTATATTACTTTAGTATAAAGTTGAGTCATCTATTTTGGAACGGAGGGAGTAGCATGAAACGGATTCGTCCAATTAGTGCAACACGCTCACGCTGTTCCGTATGTTCAAAATCCAAAAAAAAAATTCAGATAGCCGTGCGCACGAAATACATGTATGCATTCTCCGTGCGATCAAAAAATAAGTTTAGGGCAACATGTAATAGACTTTGAGCTGTACTTTCTTGACACACGAATCTGTACAATTTAACAGGCACATGATACTTCTACTCAAACTTTCTGCTAGCGTAGTTTCAGTTCACCTGAATTACACTACGAAGTTGAATAAAAGCGCGCACGTGCATGTTAAACTGCAGAACATCACAACGGTCAAAATGCTTGCACATATTGTAAGAAGCCTCGTACAAAGAATGCAACCTTCCTTTCCAGAAATCCAAAATGTTCCAAGAAATCTGACTAAATGGGCAGCTGATCCGTTTATAGCATTGCAATAGCAACCTAGGAGCTGTCCATCATGCTATCAGTCCCAGCCAAGTTGACCACACCGAAGTTACTGCCATCCGGGAGCTTAGCTTCGGTGGCTCCAAATGTGAAATTACTCGGGATGTTATTCGGGCTGACCCGCTCAAAGATGGACCCTGGAGCCTGCTGGTTAAAGATGGGCACCTGGACATCACCAGACGGCTTCGGAAAACCAAATCCAAGAGAAGGGAACGAATCCGTGGGAGCAACATTGGAACTGAAAAGCTTCTGCTCAAACTCAATCAACTGCTGCTGTGCCGCTGTAGAAAAAAGAACGCAAGTAACTTTCTTTAGCCCACCACGAATTTCATACAACTGCCACATAAAGCATGAACCTTTGAAACATGCACATAATTCCAGCCTCCCTCATAATTTTCATGCTATTTGCTACCATGCTTTTTTTTAATTTGATTTGATGTTTCCAACTAGGGCGTAGTACAGCAATGAAGATTTAAGTTCTCCAATTCAGATATTGGAATCAGAGAAGAACAATTACAGCGTAAATTCAACCTTATTTTCTTCTGGTTTCTCGTAATAATTCATCTTGAATGTCAGCAAAAGTTTTGCACAAGTGTAAATTATAGAAGTTACCATCAGCCAGTTGCACTTGTGGCCTCCGTTCTTTCACCCACTGAAAACATTGTGCAAGTCGCCAGCCTCTGGACTTCATCAAGAAGGCTACTACAAATGCAGCTGACCTGATCAATGTGTTTTTGAATGCATTAATCAAAGATGTCCTAGCAATGTCAAAAACAATGACTGCTAAAGAGAACTAATGTTATACGTACACACCTACTTTTCCCTGACATGCAATGGACTAGCACTCGTGCTTTATCCCTCTCGCATTGTTCTGAAGTTGAAAACAACAAAATGAGTACGTATAGGATGTACTTATTGACTGAGCACCAGATAAACCTATGTTAAATATGGGATGCTAGGCAGACTGGGAGATTAAGAGTGAAGAATGTTTTATGCTAAAAGAGAGTGAATGACTGCCACAAAAAACAAATGTCAATCTTGCAGGATAGAACAATGGAAATGGTAAGCATCATTTGTGCCTATTTGTTGCAGGCTGGCGACTAGAAGAACAGCACCATACCTAGGAATTGGATTGCATCATCAAACTGCAAAGTCTTGTCGTCTTGAAGGCAGTGGTAAGTGAAAGAGTTCCGGTAAAGGTTTTGGCATAAGGGTACAGTCTGTCAGGTAGAGAGCATTGTAAAATATCATTTCAGTTTCAAAGAGAGCAAGAATATTTGAGAAGTTTCAGACTGACATGTGACACATGTTTAAACAAAAGAAGATCAGGCAAAGTCAGTTAGTAAGGGTTTTACCACTGCACAGTCCACCAGTGACAGCCAGGCAAAGAGCTGGTAAGATATCATTCCTTCTTCAAACAGAACAACAATATTTGCAATGTTTCAGATGACACATCTAAGCGATGGAGGACCAGTCCAAGGTAAGATATCAGCTAGCTGGTCCGCATTTGCCTAGTTATCAACTTATCATTGACCTATTGACAAATCTCAGCAAGACATCGATGTACAACTAAATCCAACTGTAGTGTCTATCATAACCACAAGTTACCATTCCAATACTTATTAACCTGGCATGTTCACAAACCACACATATATATATCGCGAGCAAAGAAATCATGGCTAAAGATGCTATCTAAAAACAGAATCGCAGGATCTACAATGCTCCTCCACCTCCCTCTCTGTCCTCACCCATTCTCTTCCACTTGTATCAGTTAGAGTAGTATATATAGCCATGTAGCCTTTTGTCTTTACCCCATTGTATAAGGGGTTTTCTGCATGTTTCCTGCACCTGTACATGTATATATACTGGCCTATGGCCCCATGGGAATACAAGCATATTTCCTAATATGGTATTAGAGCATTAGGTTTTTTTTTCGCACGCGCAACTCGTGCTCTCCAATCCAATCTCATCTCGCACGCCACTGCCTTCTCCCACCGACCGTCGCTGTCTTCCCCGTGGATGTGCTGCGCCTGCCGGTGAACGCCCCTGCATACCCCGTGCAGGTGGCTCGTTGCGTGCCTGCTGCAGTTCGCCTGCTCCTGCATACACAAGCACGTGGCCCCCTGCTGCTGCACCCAAGTGCTTTGTGCGGCTCCACTCCATCCGCCGATTGGTCATCCGCTACTGCTGCTGCTCCACCCAATCCGCTGCACCAGCCGTCCACGACTGCCTTTGGTCTGAATCGGCGCTACCTCGTCCTCTTTCGGCGTTTCCTCTGGCCGGCTCTCACGCCCGGATCTGCTGATTCGATCTACTGGATTGGTCATCTGCTGCTTCCGATCAGTGTAAAAAAAAATAATAACTATGGTGTCTTCCGCACTCTCCCGTGATTTTTGACGGTGTTTTCGGTGTTCCCTACACTGATCCCGTCTCGCACATGTGCCTTTCCTCGGTGCTTGGTGCTCGTCCGTCTGTGCAGTCGTCCTGTATGGCGACTTCCGCAGATGGTGATGGTCGTTCTACACCGTTCTCTCCAGACAGTCTTGGTAGTCGCTCTTCCATGACTCCTCCTACGACCTCTGGATATGGTGATTGTCGCTCTACACCAACTCCTACCGCAACTGTCACAGGTGAATGTCGCTCTTCTCCGACACCTCTCGTGACTTTCACCAGCTGTGCTGGTACATATGACTCCATCGACCGCGCCTCGCACATGCGCCTTCCCTTGGCGCTTGGTGCCTGTCTACATGCGGACTCGTCTCCTCCACCGGCCTTTGCCAACGCTACTGGTCATGTTACACCGCCTCCTCTGGCGGCTTCCACAGGTGGTGGTGGCCGCTCCTCTCCCGGTGCTACTACGTCGCCTACTTCAGCTCTCTACTTCACCGGCAGGAGATTGTGGGACTTCGTGGCCTGCTGACCGCCTCTGGCTCTTCATTGTCGGGTACATCTACAACGACCTCTTCAGTTGAGCCCCTGGCCCATCTTCCTCGACCTTTTCAACGGAGGATATATCTTTCCTCACTTTTCCCGACACACCTATCACTCCCGTTCAGCCCTTGTCTATCCGCCGTGCTACCCCTGCTTCTTCGCCTATTATCGATTCGCCGTCACCATCACCCAGGTTTCCTCACCTCGCATGTCACCGGATTCTTCACCTTCATCCCCGGTCTACCACGGCGATTCCTCCTCGTATTCTTCCATCTTTTCTCAGTATTATACTCGTCGTTCGCGTCCTGTGGATGCGTCTACTGATGTGCCATCTTCCTCTTCTCAGACTAGTTATGGCTTACGTCCTCGTCCGCTTCCGCCTGTTGATCGTCTTGGTTTTCCAAGTGCTGGTGCTGCTGTTCTAGAGCCGACTTCTTATCGTCAAGCTGTTGTTCATCCCGAATGGCAGTTTGCGATGGCAGAGGAGCTTGCTGCTCTTGAGCGCACCGGCACATGGGACCTTGTTTCTCTTCCTCCCGGTGTTCGTCCCATCACTTGTAAGTGGGTCTACAAGGTTAAGACTCGCTCTGATGGATCTCTTGAGCACTACAAAGCTCGCCTTGTGGCTCGTGGCTTTCAACAGGAGCATGGTCGTGATTATGATGAGACTTTTGCTCCCATGGCCCATATAACCACTATTCGCACACTTCTTGCCATGGCCTCTATTCATCATCGGTCCGTGTCTCAGCTTGATGTTAAGAATGCCTTTCTTAATGGTGAGCTGCGTGAGGAGGTTTACATGCAACCCCCACCTGGGTATTCTGTTCCTGATGGCATGGTCTGTCGTCTTCGTCGCTCTCTCTATGGCCTTAAGCAAGCCCCTCGCGCCTGGTTTGAGCGTTTTGCCTCTATGGTGACTGCCGCTGGTTTTTCAGCTAGTGCTCATGATCCAGCGTTGTTTGTCCACCTTTCAGCTCGTGGTCGGACTCTTCTTCTTCTCTATGTCGATGATATGATCATCACTGGCGACGACCCCGAGTATATTGCCTTTGTGAAGGCCCGTCGTAGTGAGCAGTTTCTTATGTCTGATCTTGGCCCTCTTCGGTACTTTCTTGGGATAGAAGTCTCTTCTACCTTTGATGGCTTTTTTATTTCCCAGGAAAAGTATATCCAGGATCTCCTTACTTGTGTTGCGCTTACTGATGAGCGCATTGTTGAGACTACCATGGAGCTCAATGTTCATCTCCATGATACTGATGGTGACCCCTTGTCTGATCCGGCGCGTTATCATCATCTTGTTGGGAGTCTTGTCTATCTAGTTGTCACTCGTCCGGATATCTCTTATCCAATCCATATTTTAAGTCAGTTCGTCTCTGCTCCCACTTCGGTTCACTACAGTCACCTTCTCCGTGTTCTCCGATATCTTCGGGGCACGATCTCTCACCGCCTGTTTTTCCTCGCTCCAGTTCATTACAGCTTCAGGCCTTTTCGGATGCTACGTGGGCTAGTGATCCCTCGGATCGCTGCTCACTTTCTGCTTACTGTGTTTTCCTTGGTGGTTCTCTCATTGCCTGGAAGACGAAGAAACAGACCGCAATTTCCCGTTCGAGTGCAGAGGCTGAGTTGCGAGCTATGACTCTTTTGACGGCAGAGGTGACTTGGTTACGGTGGTTGCTTCAGGATTTTGGTGTTTCTGTCACTACACCTACTCTACTATGTCTGACAGTACAGGTGCTATTAGCATTGCGCGTGACCGTGTGAAGCATGAGCTCACCAAGCATATTGGTGTTAATGCTTTTTATGTGCGCGCTGGTGTGCAGGATCAGGTCATTGCTCTTCAGTATGTGCCTTTTGAGTTACAGTTGGCGGATTTCTTTACAACGGCCCAGAACATGGCTTCTATCACTCCAAACTCAGTGTTGTTCATCCACCATGAGTTTGAGGGGGGGTGTTAGAGTAGTATATATAGCCATGTAGCATTATGTCTTTACCCCATTGTATAAGGGGTTTTCTGCATATTTCCTGCACCTGTACATGTATATATATACTGGCCTATGGCCCCATAGGAATACAAGTTGCATATTTCCTAACAGTATCCTCCACCTCCTCCGATTCAAAATCTCCACAACTACATCACGCCCTGCCGGTTCAGTTGCCCTTCCGCACGGCCAATGTATGTGCGACATGGCGAAGGCGATCACACAGGGCAAGGAGAGTTGTTCTTGTATAAAATGTAGGTATCTTGGACACCTCTATTATTATTTGAAATTACGCTATGCATACCCACCCAAATACACCTTCACATGGGTCATAAAAAAGGAGTATTGTTTGAAATTATGGTCTGCATACTCACCCAAATACACCTTCATGTGGGTCCTAAAAAGAGGAGATACAAATAAAATATCTCCCGCTCTCTCTGCCAAACATTATGTTGTCATTTTCTCTCTCATCTGCCTGCTTCATTTCATCTTACCTCACCTTCGCAATCCGACAAACCCCTCAGCGTCTCTAGTCGTTCGTGTACAAGGCAGCAGTTGTTGCCTTCATGAACTATGGGCTCTAGAGCGCTAGGTTTAAGCTACAGGAAATCTCACAAAAACATTGGAAATATGCACCCCTGAAATTCACAGATCCAACTAAACTCCTTGCAGCACGCCGGTGATGTATATGTAGACTGTATAAGCAGAGGAAGCAACACACATGAACATTTCTGAACATTTGCCTCCCATTTCTGAACAGTTGGAGAAACCAAGGGCAACTCCAACGCGCCTACGCATTCTGCTCGCGTGCGTTCGTTTGGGTCGAAACGGACACAAACTGTGGCCCAACGCGCCGACGCAAACGGACGACCGTCCGCTTTTTGTCTGCACATGACCAATTTCAGGCTCAAATTTTAGCCGGGTTCGCGTCGGCACGGACGCGCGCGACGCCCATCCTTGTCCTCCCCCTGGCCCGCCAGTCGGTGGCACATTGGCCATTCTTCCCCTCTCCCATCCACAGCCAAGACACCCGGCCAGCCAGCCCTCGCCCAGTTCCGACCTGTTGGACGCTGCCCAGGCCGCCGGCCGCACCCACAATACAGCACGCCGCACCCGATGGCCGCTCTTGTCGGCATTGGTGGCCTGTTTTCACCGCCGTCGTAGCACCCCCTCGACCACGCCACACCCCTCGGCTCCGCCACCGCCAGCAACGCTCCAAGCCCGGCGTTCTCGCTCGACGTTCGCCACCACGGTCGCCTCCACACCGACAGGCCTACTGCCTGGTCTAGGAGAGGCGCGGGGCTCTTCACCAGCCGGCTTCTTCAACCATGCCCGCAAGGTGTTCGATGTTTCGCCCGCAAGGTACAAATGGATAGTAACGATGAATACTTTTCCAACAACTTCATTTGTGATTCGAACGATCCGCCATCGAACGATGAGGAGTTTGTGGTTGCTACTTTGGTCGTCCATGACCACATTGCTAGGCAGTTGCTGATGTTTAGGGGCCTAATCGTGGGCCATGCTCCAGCATTGAATCGCAACAGAGAGAGCGGCCATTGCCTACTCTATGAAGACTACTTCAAGTCCTCTTCCCCACTCTTCAAACACAAGCTATTCTGACGCCGCTTCCAGATGGCTAGACATGTGGTGTACGATTATTATTACATATGCAAGGAGGATGCCCTCGGAAAAGTTGGCTTCTCCTCTTATCAAAAATGCACTACAGCTATTCGGATGCTTGCATACGGAATACCCTGTGATCTTATTGATGAGTATGCCCACATGAGTGAGTCCACGTGACTAGAATCCATGTACGGGTTCTGCAAGGCTGTGGTGTCAGTGTTTGGCCCAGAGTACTTGAGAGAGCCAACTGCTACGGATACAGCCCGGTTGTTGGCGATCAAGGCAGATAGAGGCTTTCCAGGGATGCTTGGTAGCATAGATTGTATGCACTGGAAGTGGAAGAACTGACCATCTGCTTGACAGGGGCAGTATAAGGGCCATGTGAAAGCTTGCACTATCACAGGTCGTGGCTTCACAAGATCTTTGGATTTGGCACTCTTTTTTCGGCATGGCCATCTATCACAATAACACAAACGTGTTTCGGCGTTCTCTGGTGTTCGGAAGGCTTGCAGAAGGCAACTGCCCAGAGGTCAATGTTGAGATCAATGGCCACCACTACAACAAAGGATACTACTACCTGGCTGATGGTATCTATCCTTAGTGGACTACTCTTGTGAAGACAATCCCCAACCCGATAGGAGAGAAGAGGCGGAGATTTTGCCCAAGCACAAGAGATTGCTAGGAAGGATGTGGAGTGTGCTTTTGGTGTTCTTCAATTTCAATGGGGCATCGTTCGGTATCCTGCTAGAAGTCGTGGGAGGTGATGACTGCTTGTGTGATCATTCAACATGATCACAGAGGATGAGCGGGAAGATGAATTCTTCGATCAGGGGTTTCAATTTCAGGGTGAAAATGTTGTGCCTGAGCATGGAGGAGCGGCAATGTTCGCACAGTCCACCCAATTTCATCATGAGATGCGTGATTGGGCAACTCACATTCAACTACAAAATGATTTGGTTGAGCATATGTGGGCTCACCTTGGCGACCAATAGAAGTATCGGCTCTTTTCTTTCAAATGTATTTGTGACAACTCAAATTTCATTTGGTTTGTAAACTATGAGATTTTTATTTGATTGTAAAACTACCATAATTTTATTTGGTTACGAATTATGTGAACTTTAGGCAAAGTTTTTGATGTGTATGCAAAAAAGGTGCAAAAATATGGGCCGCGCGAACAAAAATGTGTCGGCCCGTTGGCCTCACTGACCACCCAAACAAGAACGGGGCGGGCACCGCCCAAAACACCGATCCAAACGGACAAAAAAGGGACAAAATCCGCATCTCGGCGCGTTGGAGTTGCCCTAAATAGCTACTCCCTCCGTACTCCCTCCGTTCCTAAATATTTGTCTTTTTGAGATTTCAAATGGACTACCACATGCGGATGTATGTAGACATATTTTAGAGTGTAGGTTCACTCATTTTACTCCGTATGTAGTCACTTGTTGAAATCTCTAGAAAGACAATTATTTAGGAACGGAGGTAGTATAAGTCTTTGTACAGATTTCACTATGAACCACATACGGATGTATCTAGATGCATTTTAGAGTATAGATTCACTCATTTTGCTCCGTATGTGGTTCATAGTGAAATCTCTTCAAAGACTTATATTTAGGAACGGAGGGAGTAGAACACTAAACGTTGCCCCCATATTGTCACGCCATCACTGTCAGTTTACTGTGGAAAAGCTTTGACAAAACGAACATTCAATCAATTCCTCACGCTATAATCCTATTCTTGTTGCGAAAGTCCTACATCGTGAATCGAGTCCGGAGCAACCAAACCCGATCGAAAAGAAGCAGAAATCTACCATTCCCGAACCCAACCGCACGGTCCAGCGCAGGAAATGGAAAGCCATGCATCCATCCATCCATCCATGTAAGCTTAATGAGCAGAAGATCGCATACGTTGAGGATGTGGGAGATGCCGATGGTCTTGAGGAGCTCGGAGCGGGAGGCGTTGTCGTAGCTGCCGAGGAAGAGGAAGTCCTTGAGTATCTCCGAGGGGAACGCCGACTCCTGCCGCGGCGACGCCGCCGCCCCGGCGGGCCCCAGCGCCGGCGGGCGGTGGCCGCACACCCCGCACGGCTCCCCCTCCTCGTACTTGTGGTAGTGCCCGCAGATCCCGCACGGGTTCTCCCGCTCCCGCTTCCTCATCCCCTCCCCTCCTCTCCTCGCCGGCGATCGAATCGGGGGGATTCTGCTCGGGGAGTGATCGAATCGGGGTGGCGTGGAGGAGGAGCTGGATGGAAGAGAGGGGCGCTTCCGTTTCCTATTTTTAATTTCTGGAAGATCTTTTGTGGATTTTGTTTACTGGTAGTAGATCGGATCGGTTGGGCGGGCGGGCGCCCATAGAAACAGACGGGTCAAAGCGAGGTGGCGTGGCGAGGCGACGGAGGAACCTGGATCATTCCTGAGGATCAAGGGCGGAGATCGCGTCGAAGTTGTTCGAGGTTTTGGTAAGCGCTGCGCCGACGGTGACCGGTGATCTCTGTCATGTACAGTATTTTTCACAGGGATCCTACCGTAATAGAGGTGCAAATTGGTGAAACTAGGGGCGTGTTTAATTACAGTAGTGAACAGTAGTTGCATTGCATACGCATCTCAACCCAGCCTGGTTGATTAAAAACAGCACCAAATGCGTCATCTGCAAGTTGTTTGGTTGCCTGCATCTAGGGTCCCTGCATTAGGTAATACGCAGGTGCACTTTGTTTGGTTGTCTGCATTGGCCCAAGCGGCACATGAACACGGTGTTTGGTTGCACGTCTGTGGTATGATTAAGAGCTAGCACTTGCACTTAGCACACAGGGTTAAGAGCTAGCAGAAGGAGGGGGAAAAAGAAATTCGGTGTGCGCCGGACAATGGCGACTGCGGTGGATAGTGGTTGTGGCGCCGTGTCCGACATGACGAGCATGGAGTCGTGGACGAGCGACCACGTCGGCGGCCCGGCGAGCAACACCGTCGGCCAACTAGTTGCGATGCTCGCGCAAAGACAGACGACAGAGGAGAAGAATGCGGTGCTCGCGCCATGGTATCGTCAGTGCAGTGGACGAGAGAGAAGGCCGAGATGATCGACGCCGGAAATGACTCCACTGTAGTAGGGCGAGAGAGAGGAGGCCAAGATGATCGACCGTGTCGGCAGCGTGGCCAACTGCAGTGTGCACGGAGGCAGGAGACACAAGAAAGCAGTGTGCGCGTGTAGGATCGAAAGTATGTCTAGAGAGGGGTGATTAGACTACTTGACCAAATAAAAACTTAGCCTTTTCTCAATTTTAATTCTTGGCAGGTTTTGGCAACTTAGCATAAGTCAAGCAATCAACCTACACATGCAATTCTAGAGTATAGCAGCGGAAAGTAACACAATTGCATATGAAGGTAAAGGGGAGGAGTTTGAGGAGGCAAACGCAATTTGTAGACACGGAGATTTTTGAGCCGTGGTTCCGATAGGCGGTGCTATCGTACATCCACGTTGATGGAGACTTCAACTCACCAAGGGTAACGGTTGCGCGAGTCCATGAAGGGCTCCACCCACGAAGGGTCCACGAAGAAGCAACCTTGTCTATCCTACCATGGTCGTCGCCCACGAAGGACTTGCCTCACTAGGGGTAGATCTTTACGAAGTAGGCGATCTCCTTGCCCGTACAAACTCCTTGGTTCAACTCCACAATCTTGTCGGAGGCTCCCAAGTGACATCTAGCCAATCCAGGAGACACCACTCTCCAAAAAGTAATAAATGGTGTGTTGATGATGAACTCCTTGCTCTTGTGCTTCAAATGATAGTCTCCCCAACACTCAACTCTCTCTCTCACAGAATTTGGATTTGGTGGAAAGAAGGTTTGGGTGGAAAGCAACTTGGGGAAGGCTAGAGATTAAGATTCATATGGTAGGATTGGAATATCTTGACCTCGACACAAGTGTAGGTGGTTCTCTCTCAGAAAATGTAAGTTGGAAGTGTAGGCATGTTCTGATGGCTCCCTCCACGAATGAAGAGGAGGTGGAGGGGTATATATAGCCTCCACACAAAATCTAACCGTTACACACAACTTACCAATTTTGGTGGGACCGAATTGAGAAACTCGGTCAGACCGATTCAGTAAATCTAGTGACCGTTAGGAATTTCGGTGGGACCGACATGCAATTCGGTAGGCCCGATATGGTTAGGGTTAGGGCATAACGTAATCTCGATGAGACCGATTACACAAACTCGGTGAGACCGATTTTGTTAATAAGCTAACCAGAGAGTTGGTCTGGTAAACTCGGTGGGACCGATTCGCTCATCTCGGTGGGATCGAAACGTTACGAAAGGGAAACAAAGAGTTTACGTTACAATCTCGGTGGGACCGATCGCACATCTCGGTGGGACCAAAACGTTACGAAGGGAAACAGAAAGATTACAATCCCATCTCGGTGAGACCGAGGTCCCTATCGGTGAGACCGATTTGCCTAGGGTTTGTGGCAGTGGCTATGACATCTGAACTCGGTGGCGCGGGATAGAAAGAATCGGTGGGCCGAGTTTGACTTTTGGTTTGGGTCATATGTAGATGTGAGAAAGTAGTTGAGGACTTTTGACCATATCACTAAGCACTTTGAAGCAAGAACCTCATTAAGCAACACCTCATCCCTCCTTGATAGTATTGGCTTTTCCTATAGACTCAATGTGATCTTGGATCACTAAAATATAAAATGTAGAGTCTTGAGCTTTGAGCTTGAGGCAATCCTTTTTTCCTTAGCATTTTGAGGGGTCCACTTTTCTCATTCATGCCATGCCAATCATTGAGCTTTCCTGAAATATTTATCTTGGAATAGCATTAGCTCAATGAGCTATATGTTGTTAGGAATTACCAAAATCACCTAGGGATAGTTGCACTTTCAGTCTCCCCCTTTTTGGTAATTGATGACAACATATAGATCAAAGCTTCGACAAATGATAATAAGATTGAAAACATTGTCACTTTGAGAAATATGTGAAAAACAAGAGCTCCCCCAAAGTTTGTGCATAGTTTAAGATTTGCTTTGGACTGCAAATGCACAAATAATTAGGATCATGGGATACTCTTCCATATCACATACATCTTGGTGGAGCACTCAAAATGATAATAATTAAATACATGCACTCATCACCAAGCAAAGTGAATGATCATATGAGAATAAGAGATAATATCATCCAATCAAGCATTAAGTTAGCATAGTATATGATCGACCACATGATCATCCAAGTATCAAACAAACGGCAGAATGTATCTTAAACAAGCAAACAAATAAATTTCAACCACCAAAAACAAGAGAGAACAAAAGCAACACTCTCTCTCGAAGCCTATGATCTATACATTTTCTCCCCCTTTGGTAATAAGTTATCAAAAAGTTCATAAAAAATGCATAGTGCTATAACGACTCTCAGGCTTGGTCTTGATGTGGTGGTGTAGATATGACTCCAAGGACGAAGGCATCAGTTGAGGTTGATGGAGCTGGTGGAGTGGCTACTGAAGCTGGTGGCACTGAAGTTGTTGCTGGTGCTGATGAAGTTGCTCTAGTGTCTGTCACTGGCACTACAGCAGATCTCTGGCCTCTGGGCACTCTAGAAAATGTATCTGTGGTAGAATTGCCCTTCCTCTCCTCCATTTCATCATGAAGTTGCTCAACAACTGACTGGATCTCAGTGACCTTCACATCTAAATCATATAACTTCCGCTCCATGATTCTCTCCAAGCTCTCCTGGTTTTGTGTTAGGGTGGCCAAACCCTTCTCAATTCTCAGAGTGGAGGCAATCAAGTAGCCAAGCTGATCTTGCTTGTTCTTCAAGAAGTACTGAGATGCCTCTTCAGCAATTGGCATCTTTGCAGCCTTTTCAGCCCTTGCCTTCTCCTTCTTCTCTTGTGCTTGCACAGAAGATGGTTCATGTTCATCCATAACTACTGTATTGTCCTCAAAATCTGGGAAGATGTGCAGGTGTTCCTTGTCCAAGAGGTAAGTGCCTATGCCCATTTTGGAGTTGATGAGCTCCTGAATCTGTGGGGCATACCCACAACTTCTCTTATGGTCAGCAGCAGTCCTCTTGATAGTCTCTACTATTAAGCTCATGACCTTGAACTTCTGAGGCACATCAAATATGTGAAGCAAATTAATTGCATGGCCTCTGATCATCTTGTGATCACCTGACTTTGGCAGTAGAGTGTGCCTGAGGATCCAGTTGATTGTTGACAAACCTGACAGAAAGTAATGTACTAATCCAAATTTGTGCGTCTCAACAGCAGCATCTGGGATCTCTTTGTACATATGTGCCATGAAGTTGTGATCCTTCTTCTTCTTGGCATAGACATCCAAGTCATCTTCACTCTCGTTAGGGGCATTGATCAAACTAGCCCATTCTTCAACAGTTGATTGGTATCTGGTACCTTCATACATCTAGACAATCCTTCCATCTGAGTAGAAGTGAGCTGTGGAGTAGAACTACATAATAAGCTCATCATTCCATTTTGTGAGTTTCTGCCCAACAAATTTTTCTACCCCACATGACTTGAAACTATCATAGACTCCTGGATAATGCTCTTCATTTTCCCTGAAATACTTCCAGTCCACCCATCTCATATCACAGACAATTGGCTTCTTATCAAGCAACACTATCTCATAGAAGTCATGATGTTCCTTTGTATGGAACATGTAGTCCACAGCAGTCCTTCTCCTGACAGCATAGGAATCTGTCAATCTCCATTGTCTGAGTCCTGCATACTTCCTGAGCTTCATATCCTCAGTTACTGGGTGAGCATCATTGTGATCTGGAATTTTGAGTTTCAACTTCCTCAAGACATGTGACTCATCATCTTCTTCTTCTTCAGCAGCTTCAGGCACTGGGCCTTGTTCTTTTCTGCAGCTGGTATGCTCCTGGTGTTTCTCTTAGGTGCAATCTTGGGCTTAGGAGCAGCTTTGGGAGCTTCTTTGGGCTTATATGGAGCAGCCCCTGATCTGATTGCATCTCCCATAAGCTTCTGAGCTTTAGGTGTTGGTGCAGCAACCTCTTCCTCTTCTTCCATCATAGAGGGTTTTCCCACTACTCTGGCCATAGTTTTCTTAGCTCTTTCTTTCCTTTTCTTCTCAGCCACTTCTGGCTCTTTGGGTTCAGATCTCTCAGTATCTTGAGTTGATCCTCTGACCTTCAGCATAGGAGTCCTCTTGGCTGGGACTTTCCTGTTCAAGCCAGGCTTGGTGGCAGCAGTTGTGCCATATTCTTTCTTTAACACCTTCCTGGATGTGGCTTCATCCTCTTTAGCCACATAATCTTCATCTTCAGAATCTGAGGTTCTCTTCTTTCTGGCCCTGGTGGAAGCTTTAGGCAAATTGCTAGGAGTGCTCCTGCTGCCCTCATCTGAGGAACTGGAGGGACTAGTGCCCTCAGTTAAGTGAACTTGCTCTTCCACTCTGTTCTGGCTGTCACTCTGATCAGACATAGTGCAAACTCTAACAGCAGACCCTGTGAATAGATATAGATGAGATAGAGGGGATGAGCATGTCACATCCCTAGTTCTGGTATGACCTAGACTAGCTAGTCATTTGTGCGTCATATTTAAATTCCATTTAATTTTGAAATGGGGATTTGTGAAACCCTCAGAATCATTTTTGAAAATGACCCAAATAAAAATTGCTCCAAAAAGGTCCAAGAAAATGCTCATGTTGCTCTCTGAAAATATTGTACAGAGATAAAAATCAAACCAATATTTTTAAGAGCCCATAAGTATTTATTTTGGGCATTTGGAATTAATGCATAAATATTTGCATTGGATATATATTTGTTATATATATAATATATGTCCAAAAATTATGCCATTTGTTGAGGAGCTCTGGAATAATATCACTAGTTCCTACAAAAATTGGCATAAGTAAATAAAATGATTTAGTATTATTATTAAATCAAAACAAATGTCAGAAAATAGAAAAAGAAATAGGAAAAAGGGAACCTACCTAGCGCTTACCTCCATGTGCAGTCCGTTACTGTGCAGCCCAGCAGCAGCCCAGCCCGCCTCCTCCTCTGTCTTCTTCCTCGTGCCTACTGGCATTATGCGTGTCGCGCGCTCGCTCGCCCGCGGCCACGTCCCCCGCCACCTCCTGCTTCCCCTCCTCGCCGACCTGGACGCCCTGGACGACGCCACGCACCGCCTCGTACCCCTCTCACTCTTCCGTGCCCACTCCTCTCCTCTCCCTCGCTCTCTCACGCGACGCCCGAACGCCACCGTCGCCGCCACTCGCCGTTACCGTAGCCACCGCCTCCCCTTCGCCTCTCCGACCAGCCCAGAAGCTCCGCCACATCTCCGGCTACCTCTCCGTCAAGCCAAGCGCCTCGGGAGGCCCTGGAGAGTCGCCATCGCCGCTGTCTTCATCTCCAGCCGCTGGAGATCATCCTCGCCGCCACGCCGCCGTCCGGCCTCCCCCGAGCCCGCTGAAGACGCCACCGGAACCGCGGTGAGCTCCTGCCTCGTTCCCCTCTCTCCGTTTAGCCGCCCGCATGCCGTAGCCCCTTTTCCCCACCACGGTCAAAGCCTCTCGCCGCCGTCCATGTCGCCGCCGTCGCCCTGGCCACCGCAGCCCGCAACCGAGCTCGTCACCGTGCTCCTGGTGCCACGAGGGTGCCGCAGAGCCCCTCGAGTGGCCTCCCCGTGCCCCACAGCCCGCTCCCGCTCGGAGCCCGTGCTTCGGCCGCCGCCGTGAGCTTCGCTCCGGCGAGCTCCGCCCCCAGCTCCTCCCACCTACCCCACCAGATGCGCGAGAGCCTGGGCTACGCCCCAGTGCTCTCAGACGTCGCCCCCGTGGCCTGTGGCGCGGACTCCGCCGCGTCCAGAGTTTGCCGGCGGCGAGCCCCGTCGCCTGAGCCCTGCCACGTGGGCCCGGCCCGTCAGGTGATTAGCTTAGTGCTAATCACTGCTTATTTAACCCCCTGACACTGACCAGTGGGCCCAGTGCCACTAATTCTTTAATTAAGATAAAACTAAACCCCCCTGTTTAACCCGTGTCACTGACGTGTGGACCCCACACGTCAGGTTTGACCAGTCAGCGCTGTTAACTTGCTGACGCAAGCATGACGCAGTGCTGACGTTATTATTTATTTTCTGGATTTAAATTAAATTAGGAATTCTAGAAAATTAGCAAAACTTCAAAAAATCATAGAAATTCAACCGTAACTCAGATTGAACTAATTTATATATGAAAAATTATCAGAAAAATGCAATCTATCCATTGGTACCAGTTTCATGCATGTCAAACCAACTTATACCTACTGTATAAGTGAAACACTAAAAATGGCATATATAAGAGCTTAATTTGGAGTTGCATTGAACCCTTGGTTCAAATGGACTTCATTCAAATTGAATACTAGTTGCATTAGCTCAAACGGCATCACATCTTCATGCCATGTTCATGCATCATTTTGTTGCATATGCTTGTGTTTTGATTGTTGGCACCGTTCCTTCTCGATAGGTCCTGCTCCGGAGACCGTTCCAGAGTACCTGTCTGTGAAGCAGTGCCTCCTCTGTTGATCTACCAGGCAAGCAAACCCCCTTGTTCATTCCGATAAAATCCTACTCTCTCGCTCCTGCTCTCAGTTATTGCATTAGGACAACAACGATTCATCTGCTACTTTGTGCTGCGGTAGTTGAACCCATTCCTCTGCATGACATGTCATTGTCACAGTAAATAGTTGAAACCCACTAGCATGTGTAGGAGTTGATTGAAGCCATTGTTGTGTTCCTACCATGCCATGCCTGCTATTGCTTAGAGTGTGTCAGGTCTGATTCATTGGGAATGAATTGGAGTACAGTGCTCTATGTTCTGATGCTGAGAGTGAACGTGTGAACATGATTTGGTAAAGGTAGCGGTGAGAGGCCATGTAGGAGTACATGGTGGGTTGTCTCACTGGAACTGTCCTTAAGCACTGAGTTCTGTGTATGTCGTCCAATGACTCGATACTACCACACATTGGGTTCCGGTAACTCGACCCCTCTCGGCTTATTAACCAACTTGATCTCTGTCCAGGAGTTGCAACTAGTTTCTGGTGTTTGTAGGTAGTGTTAGTAGTCTACCAAGTGGCACCCGGCCAGGTGGGCTTGGGACAGACTAGGCACAGTGGCACGGTGTACCAAGTGGCACCCGGATGGTGGGCTTGGGAACCCTGCTCACATCGTTTGGGGCCGTGAGCGACACCCCGGCTGGATCTCCTTGCGGATGGAACCCGAATAGGCGATAAACCTGGACTAGAGTCTTGTGTGGTTAGTCAGGTCGTGGCCGACACTCTCGCCAGGCTTCCGCTTGAAGGTTGCCGAGATACATGACATGTACATGGCGGTAAGTGGCGAGAGCGTGTGTGAAGAAGTACACCCCTGCAGGGTTAACATGATCTATTCGAATAGCCGGGTCCGCGGTTATGGATTTCTTAGATGCTTACATGGTACATAGACAACTTGAAGTGGATACTCTAAAATGCTCAAGACAAGTGTGAGTGCTATGGATGGCTTACCCCTAGGGAGATGGGGATGAATCCATAGTAGTGTATTGTGTGGTGATTAGTGGACTCGTGTACGTTGTCTCACCTCAAGAAGTTTCTCGTAGTCGTAGAACAGGATAGCCACTGAGTCAAAGTTGGCTTGCTGCAACTAAACCCCACATTACCCTCTTGATACAAATGCATGTATGATAGGATCTGATGTAAGTCTTGCTGAGTACCTTTGTACTCATGTTGCTTTATTTATGTTTTTGCAGCGGAGACTTCGGTCTTACTAGTGTTCTCGTGGACTTCGACAAGTAGCTTGTACCTCAGCTACGATCTTGATCGGATATTGTAGTTAGTCAGGCTCTTCAGCCTTTTTCATTTGTAGATGTCTATACCCAGACATGTAATGCTTCCGCTTGTTGCTTGTATGCTCTGTATGATGGGTCTTGTGACCCCTGTTTGCAATAAATGCTATGATGGCTCTTTGAGCCTTATCTATATGAGTTGTTGAGTTATGCTGTGATGCCATGTTGTACAACACATACTTGCATGTTATGCGTACGTGTAATGTGTATTGCTATGTGTGGGATCTGGCTATCTAGTTGTTTATCCTTAGTAGCCTCTCTTACCGGGAAATGTCTCCTAGTGCTTCCACTGAGCCCTGGTAGCTTGCTACTGCTCCGGAACACTTAGGTTGGCCGGCATGTGTCCTTCTTCGTTCATGTGTCTATCCCTTCGGGGAAATGTCACGCGGTGTCTACCGGAGTCCTGTTAGCCTGCTACATCCCGGTTTGCCGGAGTCCTGGTAGCCCAGTTGCTACAGCCCGGATTCACTCACGGATGACCGACACGTTCGTTGCTGGGTCATGTATGCCTGTCCCTGTAAGTTAGTGCCACTTTGGGTTCACGACTAGCCATGTCAGCCCGGGTTCTTTGTCATATGGATGCTAGCGACACTATCATATACGTGTGCCAAAAGGTGCAAACAGTCCCGGGCATGGTAAGGCGACACCCGTGGGAATACCGTGCGTGAGGCCGCAAAGTGATATGAGGTGTTACATGCTAGATCGGTGTGGCATAGAATCGGGGTCCTGACAGCTTTGGTATCAGAGCCTGACTGCCTGTAGGATTACCATGCCAAACTGGTCGAAGTTGAGTCTAGAAATTCTTTAGTTATGTAAGGGAATTGATTGTGGGAAGGAACGTAAGGCTCTTTTTACTCCTTATACCTCATGGCCTTCTGATCTGAGTCATCCTATCTTTCCTACGGGGTTAAGGAACTAGGCTTTCTCTTTCGTCTATCAGGATCACGTGTTACTACTCCGTAGTCCCATAGGATTGGTTGATCAGAGTCATACCCCAGTTTTTGAGTACTTCCGGTGTAGTCTGTTTAGTACTATCCCAGAACCTTGAGTGGTGATGTTGAGTTGTTGTACTACCCCATTGTTGGCAGGATGTCTCATTCTGAGCATTCTACTGCCGTTATGCTGCCGGAATTGCCCTAGGAGTTCGAGAGTTACTAATTTCCTTGTTCTACATTCTATAGCTCATAGATGATGTTGATTCTGTCCTTGGTTTCGTTTCTCAGGATGTCATCAGCTAAGCGAAGTTCTGTTGTTCGTAGCCAGAACCACGGAGATGGTAGGGATGAGGATCCTCCCGACCAGCTTTCATTGGCCGAGTTCATGTTAGAGATGCAGAGGAACAAGCGTGAGTCTAACCGCTTGTTGGCACGTATCGAGGAGAACACCGCACATCAATCCAATAAGTCTGCGACCATTCATGACTTCATTCGCTTGCACCCACCTACCTTTCATCATTCCATCGAGCCACTCGATGCAGATGACTGGCTCCGTAGCATCACTCATAAGTTACGTTCCGCGAACGTAGCTGAAGATGACAAGGTCACCTATGCCACATACCACCTGGAAGGTCCTGCTAGTCTTTGGTGGCAGAACTATGAGGCTATGCTTCCAGCTGGCCAGATTCCTACATGGAGAGATTTCACTGAGGCTTTTTGCGAGCATCACATTCCTCAAGCCCTCATCGATCGCAAGAGAGAAGAGTTATGTAGTTTCACCCAGGGTAAGATGGTTGTTGATGCTTATAGTAGAGAGTTCGAGAACCTCGCCCGCTATGTTGCAGGAGAAGTGTCCACGGACGCCAAGAAGCAGGCTAGGTTCCGGAAGGGTCTCAACCCCAAGTTGTGTCGTGATCTCCACCTGCATCATTGTGATACATTCCAAGCTCTTGTGAACAAGGCCATCAATGCAGAGACAGCTTAGCTCACTTACAAGGAGTCTCGTAAGCACACCCGTGATTTGGGATCTTCCTCCGGCTCCAGTTCTCAGAAGCGCCGGATTTGGGTTCCAAACTCCGCTCTTCCTTCCGGATATTCACCGAGGCCATCTTATGTGGTGCCTCCCCCAGCTCAGTCGTATGTTCCACCCAGGCCTATTGGTAGACCGCTTGTTAGTGCGGGTCCACGTCCAACTTCAGGGACTTGCTTCACATGCGGGAAGCCAGGACACTATGCGCGTTACTGCTCTCAGACCAGTTATGCTCCACCCCAGCCCGAGAAGTCTGTTGGCTGTGTTAAGCCACCATGCAAGATGATCAATGTCAAGTCAGCTTCCACTGAACGTGGACGCGTGCATCACGTCTCAGCTAAAGACGCTCATGATGATTCGGATGTCGTTCTTGGTACACTCCTTGTCAATTGCTATCCAGCATCGGTTTTGTTCGATACTGGAGCGTCTCACTCCTTCATTTCTGAAAGCTATGCTAACTTGCACAACATGTCATTTTGTGATATGCCCTCTCCACTGGTCATTCAAACTCCTGGATCCAAATGGCAAACCTCTAGTGTAAGCCATGGTAACGAAATCCTTGTAGACAGACTTGTTTTCCTCGCATCACTTATAGCCCTCAAGTCTACAGATATTAACATCATCTTGGGTATGGACTATATGAAAGCTCATTATGCCAAGATTGATTGTTTCACCAGGTCTGTTCAGCTTACACATCCATCTGGCAAGATAGTCACTGTCTCCACTAGAGTTGCAAGGCGTCAGCTCTATTCTCTTAATGCCAGCCCTCTTCGAGACCTTGAAGATATCCCGGTAGTCCGTGACTTTCCGGATGTCTTTCCAGAGGAACTGCCAGGTGTTCCACCTGACAGAGATGTAGAGTTCATCATAGATCTTATCCCAGGAACCGCCCCAATTTCTAGGAGACCTTACAAGATGGCACCCTTAGAACTAGCCGAGCTTAAGAAACAACTTGATGAGTCCTTGCAAAAGGGTTTCATCCATCCTAGTTCTTCTCCTTGGGCTTGCCCCGTCCTCTTTGTCAAGAAGAAGGATGGTACAGATCGGATGGTTGTAGATTATCGTCCCGTTAATTTGGTCACGATAAAGAACAAATATCCGCTCCCCAGGATCAACGACCTGTATGATCAGCTCGCTGGATCCTCAATCTTTTCCAAGATGGATTTGATGTTAGGCTATCACCAAATCAAGATCAGAAATGGGGACATCCCCAAGACGGCCTTTGTCACTCGTTATGGCCAGTACGAGTACACCATCATGTCCTTCGGCCTAACAACGCCCCAGCCACTTTCTCCCGCTTGATGAACTCGATCTTCATGGAGTACTTAGATAAGTTCGTCGTGGTTTACCTCGATGATATTCTTATTTACTCGAAGAACGAGGAGGAGCATGCCGAACATCTTAGACTTGTGTTAGAAAAACTCAGAGAGCACCGCCTTTATGCCAAGTTCTCCAAGTGCGAATTTTGGTTGCCAGAAGTGACCTACCTAGGCCACGTAATCTCTGGTAAGGGCATTGCTGTCAATCCCGAGAGAGTTAAGGCCGTTCTCGATTGGACTCCACCTGAAACCGTTAAACAAGTTAGGAGTTTCCTTGGTCTAGCCAGCTATTGTCGCCGCTTTGTTGAAAACTTCTCTAAAGTGGCCAAACCCCTCACGGAACTTCTCAAGAAAGATAAAAAGTTTGAGTGGTCCCCACAGTGTGAGTACAGTTTTCAGGAACTAAAAAGACGCCTGACTTCTGCTCCCATACTTGTGCCACCGGATTTCACGAAGGACTTTGTTATCTACTGCGACGCCTCACGGCAGGGACTAGGTTGCATTCTTATGCAGGATCGTCATGTGATTTCCTATGCATCTCGTCAGTTGCATTCACATGAGGAGAATTATCCTACACATGACCTAGAGCTTGCAGCCGTAGTCTATGCACTCAAGACCTGGCGACATTACCTTCTTGGTAAACGTTGCGAGATCTACACCGATCACCAGAGTCTCAAGTATATCTTCACCCAACCAGATTTGAACCTTAGGCAAAGACGTTGGTTGGAGTTGATCTTAGATTATGATCTAGGGATTACTTACACCCCAGGCAAAGCTAATGTCATGGCTGATGCGCTAAGTCGTAAATCCTATTGCAACAATCTCATGTTGCAGCAGGGCCAACCACTTCTCCATGAGGAATTCTGTAAGCTTAACCTTCACATTGCTCCTCACGGATTCCTTTCTACCTTGGTGGCGAAACCTACTCTTGTAGATCATATCATAGAAGCCCAGAAGCATGATACGGGGATTACCCGGATCAAGAGAAACATTGCCAAGGGTATTGCTGGTAGTTTCTCTATAGATGATCGAGGTGTCGTTTTCTTTGGGAACCGCCTGGTGGTTCCCAAGAAGCAACATCTTCGGCAACTGATACTTAAGGAAGATCATGAATCTCCTCTCACGATTCATCCCGGTAGTACTAAGATGTATCAGGACCTACGCCAGAGGTTCTGGTGGACTAGGATGAAGAGAGAAATTGCTCAGTTTATCGCTAACTGCGACGTTTGTCGTCGCGTTAAGGCAGAGCATCAAAGACCTGCTGGCACCCTTCAGCCTTTAGCTATTCCTGAATGGAAATGGGATAAAGTTGGTATGGACTTCATCACCGACTTTCCCAGGACCAAGAGAGGGAATAATGCTATCTTCGTAGTCATTGATCGTCTCTCCAAAGTGGCGCACTTCCTACCTGTTCGAGAGAGTATCACTGCTAGTCAGCTCGCTGACTTATATATTTCTCGAATAGTATCACTTCATGGTGTTCCACTAGAGATCAATTCAGACCGTGGCAGTCTTTTCACTTCTCATTTCTGGGAGAGTTTCCAAACTGCCATGGGAACCCATCTTTCCTTCAGTACCGCTTTCCACCCTCAATCAAGTGGTCAGGTGGAACGGGTCAACCAAATTCTCGAAGACATGCTTAGAGCTTGCGTTATCTCATTCGGTATGGATTGGGAGAAATGTCTTCCTTTCGTCGAGTTTGCTTATAACAATAGCTATCAATCCGGTCTCAAGAAAGCTCCTTTTGAGATTCTCCATGGACGAAGATGTCGAACACCTTTGAACTGGTTAGAAACCGGTGAAAGACAATTCTTTGGACCAGACATGATCCAGGAGGCAGAAGAGCAAGTTCGCATCATTCGTGAGAACTTGAAAACAGCCCAGTCTCGTCAAAAGAGCCAGTATGATCGTCATCATAAGGATATGACTTATGAAGTTGGCGACAAAGCTTACCTTCGGGTTACTCCTTTGAAGGGTACCCATCGTTTCGGTATCAAAGGGAAGTTGGCTCCTCATTACATTGGTCCTTTTCGCATTCTCGCTAAACGAGGAGAGGTTGCCTACCAGTTGGAAGTACCCCCACATCTTTCTAGAGTGCATGATGTCTTCCACGTCTCTCAACTCAGGCGTTGCTTCTTGGATCCCATCCGCGAAGTGGACCACGAAACGCTTGATCTCCAAGATAACCTCACATACCGAGAGTACCCGGTTCGCATTCTTGATCAAGCAGAGCGTGTCACTCGACGTCATAACATCAAGTTTCTCAAGGTTCAGTGGTCTCATCATTCCGAGAGAGAAGCTACCTGGGAGCGAGAAGATCATCTTCGAATGGAGTACCCTGCTTTCTTTCCGTCGACCCCTGAATCTCGAGACGAGATTCTTTCAAGTGGGGGCGAGTTGTCACATCCCTAGTTCTGGTATGACCTAGACTAGCTAGTCATTTGTGCATCATATTTAAATTCCATTTAATTTTGAAATGGGGATTTGTGAAACCCTCAGAATCATTTTTGGAAATGACCCAAATAAAAATTGCTCCAAAAAGGTCCAAGAAAATGCTCATGTTGCTCTCTTAAAATATTGTACAGAGATAAAAATCAAACCAATATTTTTAAGAGCCCATAAGTATTTATTTTGGGCATTTGAAATTAATGCATAAATATTTGCATTGGATATATATTTGTTATATATATAGTATATGTCCAAAAATTATGCCATTTGTTGAGGAGCTCTGGAATAATACCACTAGTTCCTACAAAAGTTGGCATAAGTAAATAAAATGATTTAGTATTATTATTAAATCAAAACAAATGTCCTAAAATAGAAAAATAAATAGGAAAAAGGGAACCTACCTAGCGCTTACCTCCATGTGCAGTCCGTTACTGTGCAGCCCAGCAGCAGCCCAGCCCGCCTCCTCCTCTGTCTTCTTCCTCGTGCCTACTGGCATTATGCGTGTCGCGCGCTCGCTCGCCCGCGGCCACGTCCCCCGCCACCTCCTGCTTCCCCTCCTCGCCGCCCTGGACGCCCTGGACGACGCCACGCACCGCCTCGTACCCCTCTCACTCTTCCGTGCCCACTCCTCTCCTCTCCCTCGCTCTCTCACGCGACGGCCGAACGCCACCGTCGCCGCCACTCGCCGTTACCGTAGCCACCGCCTCCCCTTCGCCTCTCCGACCAGCCCAGAAGCTCCGCCACATCTCCGGCTACCTCTCCGTCAAGCCAAGCGCCTCGGGAGGCCCTGGAGAGTCGCCATCGCCGCTGTCTTCATCTCCAGCCGCTGGAGATCATCCTCGCCGCCACGCCGCCGTCCGGCCTCCCCCGAGCCCGCTGAAGACGCCACCGGAACCGCGGTGAGCTCCTGCCTCGTTCTCCTCTCTCCGTTTAGCCGCCCGCATGCCGTAGCCCCTTTTCCCCACCACGGTCAAAGCCTCTCGCCGCCGTCCATGTCGCCGCCGTCGCCCTGGCCACCGCAGCCCGCAACCGAGCTCGTCACCGTGCTCCTGGTGCCACGAGGGTGCCGCAGAGCCCCTCGAGTGGCCTCCCCGTGCCCCACAGCCCGCTCCCGCTCGGAGCCCGTGCTTCGGCCGCCGCCGTGAGCTTCGCTCCGGCGAGCTCCGCCCCCAGCTCCTCCCACCTACCCCACCAGATGCGCGAGAGCCTGGGCTACGCCCCAGTGCTCTCAGACGTCGCCCCCGTGGCCTGTGGCGCGGACTCCGCCGCGTCCAGAGTTTGCCGGCGGCGAGCCCCGTCGCCTGAGCCCTGCCACGTGGGCCCGGCCCGTCAGGTGATTAGCTTAGTGCTAATCACTGCTTATTTAACCCCCTGACACTGACCAGTGGGCCCAGTGCCACTAATTCTTTAATTAAGATAAAACTAAACCCCCCTGTTTAACCCGTGTCACTGACGTGTGGACCCCACACGTCAGGTTTGACCAGTCAGCGCTGTTAACTTGCTGACGCAAGCATGACGCAGTGCTGACGTTATTATTTATTTTCTGGATTTAAATTAAATCAGGAATTCTAGAAAATTAGCAAAACTTCAAAAAATCATAGAAATTCAACCGTAACTCAGATTGAACTAATTTATATATGAAAAATTATCAGAAAAATGCAATCTATCCATTGGTACCAGTTTCATGCATGTCAAACCAACTTATACCTACTGTATAAGTGAAACACTAAAAATGGCATATATAAGAGCTTAATTTGGAGTTGCATTGAACCCTTGGTTCAAATGGACTTCATTCAAATTGAATACTAGTTGCATTAGCTCAAACGGCATCACATCTTCATGCCATGTTCATGCATCATTTTGTTGCATATGCTTGTGTTTTGATTGTTGGCACCGTTCCTTCTCGATAGGTCCTGCTCCGGAGACCGTTCCAGAGTACCTGTCTGTGAAGCAGTGCCTCCTCTGTTGATCTACCAGGCAAGCAAACCCCCTTGTTCATTCCGATAAAATCCTACTCTCTCGCTCCTGCTCTCAGTTATTGCATTAGGACAACAACGATTCATCTGCTACTTTGTGCTGCGGTAGTTGAACCCATTCCTCTGCATGACATGTCATTGTCACAGTAAATAGTTGAAACCCACTAGCATGTGTAGGAGTTGATTGAAGCCATTGTTGTGTTCCTACCATGCCATGCCTGCTATTGCTTAGAGTGTGTCAGGTCTGATTCATTGGGAATGAATTGGAGTACAGTGCTCTATGTTCTGATGCTGAGAGTGAACGTGTGAACATGATTTGGTAAAGGTAGCGGTGAGAGGCCATGTAGGAGTACATGGTGGGTTGTCTCACTGGAACTGTCCTTAAGCACTGAGTTCTGTGTATGTCGTCCAATGACTCGATACTACCACACATTGGGTCCCGGTAACTCGACCCCTCTCGGCTTATTAACCAACTTGATCTCTGTCCAGGAGTTGCAACTAGTTTCTGGTGTTTGTAGGTAGTGTTAGTAGTCTACCAAGTGGCACCCGGCCAGGTGGGCTTGGGACAGACTAGGCACAGTGGCACGGTGTACCAAGTGGCACCCGGATGGTGGGCTTGGGAACCCTGCTCACATCGTTTGGGGCCGTGAGCGACACCCCGGCCGGATCTCCTTGCGGATGGAACCCGAATAGGCGATAAACCTGGACTAGAGTCTTGTGTGGTTAGTCAGGTCGTGGCCGACACCCTCGCCAGGTTTCCGCTTGAAGGTTGCCGAGATACATGACATGTACATGGCGGTAAGTGGCGAGAGCGTGTGTGAAGAAGTACACCCCTGCAGGGTTAACATGATCTATTCGAATAGCCGGGTCCGCGGTTATGGATTTCTTAGATGCTTACATGGTACATAGACAACTTGAAGTGGATACTCTAAAATGCTCAAGACAAGTGTGAGTGCTATGGATGGCTTACCCCTAGGGAGATGGGGATGAATCCATAGTAGTGTATTGTGTGGTGATTAGTGGACTCGTGTACGTTGTCTCACCTCAAGAAGTTTCTCGTAGTCGTAGAACAGGATAGCCACTGAGTCAAAGTTGGCTTGCTGCAACTAAACCCCACATTACCCTCTTGATACAAATGCATGTATGATAGGATCTGATGTAAGTCTTGCTGAGTACCTTTGTACTCATGTTGCTTTATTTATGTTTTTGCAGCGGAGACTTCGGTCTTACTAGTGTTCTCGTGGACTTCGACAAGTAGCTTGTACCTCAGCTACGATCTTGATCAGATATTGTAGTTAGTCAGGCTCTTCAGCCTTTTTCATTTGTAGATGTCTATACCCAGACATGTAATGCTTCCGCTTGTTGCTTGTATGCTCTGTATGATGGGTCTTGTGACCCCTGTTTGCAATAAATGCTATGATGGCTCTTTGAGCCTTATCTATATGAGTTGTTGAGTTATGCTGTGATGCCATGTTGTACAACACATACTTGCATGTTATGCGTACGTGTAATGTGTATTGCTATGTGTGGGATCTGGCTATCTAGTTGTTTATCCTTAGTAGCCTCTCTTACCGGGAAATGTCTCCTAGTGCTTCCACTGAGCCCTGGTAGCTTGCTACTGCTCCGGAACACTTAGGTTGGCCGCATGTGTCCTTCTTCGTTCCTGTGTCTGTCCCTTCGGGGAAATGTCACGCAGTGTCTACCGGAGTCCTGTTAGCCTGCTACAGCCCGGTTTACCGGAGTCCTGGTAGCCCAGTTGCTACAGCCCGGATTCACTCGCTAATGACCGACACGTTCGTTGCTGGGTCATGTATGCCTGTCCCTGTAAGTTAGTGCCACTTTGGGTTCACGACTAGCCATGTCAGCCCGGGTTCTTTGTCATATGGATGCTAGCGACACTATCATATACGTGTGCCAAAAGGCGCAAACGGTCTCGGGCATGGTAAGGCGACATCCGTGGGAATACCGTGCGTGAGGCCGCAAAGTGATATGAGGTGTTACATGCTAGATCGGTGTGGCATAGAATCGGGGTCCTGACAAAGCATCACAAAGGACAGAGGTTTTTGCAAAAGAATGAGTTAAAAACTTAGTTTTAATTTTCCACAGAAAGCATTTCGGATCTACCGGTTTGTAAACTCGGTGATACCGAAGCAGCTTTTGGAACCTAAACTAGTGAACTCGGTCAGACCAAGTCACATTTCAGTGGCACCGAGACTGCTAGGGTTTCACAAAGTCGTGAACTCGGTTACACCGATTTGCAATTCTCGGCCAGACTGAGAATCACATGTGCACTTGCCTGAGCCAAATCGGTGGAACTGATTTCTACAACTCGGTCGGTCCGAGATGATTTCAGTGGAAACCTAACCCTAAATTTTCAATCGAAACTAATCTATTTCGTTGGATGGAACGATCTCAATTGTGGCAAGATACATGTCAACAACAATGTGCTAGGAATCAGATTGAGAAAGCAAAATGATCAAGTCCATACCCTAAGTTCGGCAGAGGACTTTCTATGGCGGCAACGGCGGAGAAGATTTCTGTTGACGACGGTGGAGACCAGCGGCGGGAGGCGGCTAGCGACGAGGAGGATGATCCGTAGACCTAGAGAGGCAGAGCAGGCTGAGCGCGGGCGAAGTGATTCGAGAAATTTCCAAATTTTGGCCCGGGGGTATTTATGGCCTGACCCTGTCGGTGTGACCGAGTGGAACGACTCGGTGGCACTGAGATGCATAACTGCAAGCAGTTGCTGCAACTTGGTGTGACCGAAAAGTTCAAATCGGTTGCACCGAGATTGAAAATCTAGATCGACTTAGTGATCTTGCTATGACCAAAAAGGATGAATCAGTCAGACTGAAATGCACAAAGAAGTTTTGGAAGTTTAAGTCTATGACGAATTGTGGACTCCGAGTGCTCCTCACACAGAGTGGTTCGAATCTAACTTGATCAAACTTTGTGATGTAGCATGAATAGAGTTTGAGACAAGAATAGCATAGATAGCTAGAGAGGGTGCTTAGGCATTCTTGTCCATCCACTTGGCAAAAAGAAAAGAATCCAAACAAGCAACGCTATAAGTGGATGTCCTCGAATGAGTAAAACATGCAAACGACATGTTCACACAATAAAATGGCAGATAAAATATGTGACAAAGCATGCACAACCAATTCTAGCATCTATCAAGCAATTGGCGATGACTAGGTCATCTATATATGAGTATTTTGACTTAGCAGTCAAATGAGAACATTTGATCATAGGTCATACTCATCGTTTAATCTCAAGTGGGGTTGCCACTTTTACATAATGCATTGATGTGTTCACATCATTAGAGTTTCTTTGTCTCAATTCTTAGAGTAAAGCTCCCCCTAGATGTGAGATCCCCCCTAAGAGGGATGAACTAACCTTGGGTGTTGTCGATGTTGACTTCATGTAGGTGTTGAAGATGTGGATGCTCTATGTTGATGTAGATCTTTTGGAGCAATCCTTTGGAGTGAGTTGCACTTTCAATACCTACACGGGTTAGTCCCACAAGGAACAAACAAGGATATCCATAGACATAGAGTGATGCACACACAAAATGATGTCCATGAAAGCATTAGGTTACCTTGTCCCTTGTCTTACCAACAAGAGGGTTTGTGACTCCATGAACTAGTGCAAGATGTTGAAGTTTATTGCACTTGTCCTTGCCAAAATGATAAGAGTGAAGTATGTTGGTGGAGTCACCCTCAAGAACTCTCTAGTTCTTCTTCTTCGGGATACACACCATCTTGATGAGAATCCTTGGATTTGTAGTCATACTTGATGAAGTAGAACTTGATGTAGTCTTGGGAACCCACTTGACCAAAGCTTTAGGAGCTTCTTCAAATGCATCAATATCCTCTTGAAGCTTGTCCTTGCCTTTTTGCTTGTGGTCTTGTGGTGGAAGATCATCTTGTGCTTGTGTCCCTTTGAAAGAAGTAGGATCATACTTCTCTTGTTGAGGAACAAACTACGTCTTGGGGTATTGATATTCTTCCCACTCAACTCCATTGGCATTGAACTTTCGTTCAAAACCAACACCTTGGTTCTTCCGATGCCTTCCTTGCTTGCGTACAATTTCCTCGAATTGCTTACTTCCGGCAAGGCTCTTGTAAACACCTTTCTCTATAATTCCCTTCACTAAGCTGTTTTTTTGCTCAAGTGTAACTTGGCTAAGAGAATCATTAGTGGAATCAAGAGAACTACTAGAAGCAACAACATTGGATTTAGCATGATGATTGTTGTGACTACTAGAGGAAGAATCTTTCTTGTTCTTGTTACTAGACTTGACTTGAGGCATGTAAGTAGATAAGAGTAAACGCTTGGCAATGTAAGAAGAACTTTTCTTACGGAGATCATCATTGATAGCTTTTAAAAACTCATGTTCTTGCTCAAGGTTGAGCTTTTCAAAGCGTAATTTCTCATGAGTCCTTAAAAGTTCTCGATGATCTCCTAAGATAGTTTCATGAGCTAATTTAAGAGTGTTTAGTTCTTTAGTTAGAAGCTCAATCTTATCCTTATCATTGTCTTTCGTTTCATCTTGATTAGCATGATTAATTGACGTTTCATCATAGTATTCATCACTAGAGTTGTCAACAAGTAAATCATCATCACCTAGCAAGTCATCTTCATCACTATTGAAATCAACATACTCGGGGTGTAATAACTTAGGGCCTTTAGCCATGAAGCATCTTCCAAGTCCTTCATTTGGTGAATCAAATATGTCGTAGGAGTTGGTTGACACAATTGCTAGACCGGCAACACCTTCATCTTGAGTATGTTCTGAGTCGGAGTGATAGCTTCTCTCGGAGTGATGTTCGGAGTCGCAACCGGATACCCATTCACCAACATGAGCTTGATGTCTTCGTTTTGTGTAGCTCCTTGATGATTTGTCCTTCCTTTCCGAATCTTTGCTCCTCCGGGATGTTCTTCGTTCATAACGATCATCTCTACTCCTTCTCTCTCTTAATGGTGATTCTTCTCTTCTACTTCTTCTCTTAGGTGATTCTTCTCTTCTCTTGTAGGGAGCCGTACACTCATTAGAATAGTGTCCGGGTCTTCCACAGTTGTAGCAATTACGCTCTCGACTCAAAGATCTTTTGTCATTGTAGGACCTTGACTTGGAACTTCTTTCCTTGCTCCTACTCTTGTAGAACTTGTTGAAGTTCTTCACCATTAGGCTCAATTCTTCATTGAAGGTTTGTTTCTCACTTGATGATGTGGGAGCTTCACATGAGGCTTTGTAAGCACCACTTGACTTGTTGTGGAGCTCTTCCTTATCCTTGAGTGACATCTCATGAGCAACAATTCTTCCAATGACCTTCGTTGGCTTGAGATTCTTGTAATTGGGCATCATTTGGATCAATGTGCACACGGTATCATATTTTCCATCCAAGACTCTTGGGATCTTCTCGATGATGAATTTGTTGGTCATCTCTTCACTTCCTAAGCTGGCAATCTCATTTGTGATGAGAGCAAGCCTAGAGTACATTTCAGCGACGCCTTTACCATCCTTCATCTTGAACTTGTCAAGTTGACTTTGAAGCACATCCAATTTGGATTCCTTGATGGAGTCGGTACCTTCGTGCATGCGATCAAAGTGTCTCAAATTTCCTTTGCATTCTCAAGACGACTTATTTTGTTGAATTCTTCGGGGCACAATCCGTTGAAGAGGATATCACAAGCTTGAGCGTTGTATTGCAGCATCTTCAACTCTTCCGTGCTAGCTTCACGGTTCGGTTCTCTCCCATCAAAGAATTCACCTTGCAAGCCAATACACACAATAGCCCATATGGCGAGGTTATGTCCAAGAATATGCATTTTCATCTTATGCTTCCAACTAGCAAAATTAGTACCATCAAAGTAAGGACCTCTACGGTGATAATTTCCCTCACTAGACGCCATACTATCCTAGGTTGTGAAACCAAGGCTATGACCACCAAAGCTATGGAAATCAAAGCAAATGGAGACCAAGGCTCTGATACTACTTGTAGGATCGAAAGTATGTCTAGAGGGGGGTGATTAGACTACTTGACCAAATAAAAACTTTGTCTTTTCCCAATTTTAATTCTTGGCAGGTTTTGGCAACTTAGCACAAGTCAAGCAATCAACCTACACATGCAATTCTAGAGTATAACAGCGGAAAGTAACACAATTGCATATGAAGGTAAAGGGGAGGAGTTTGAGGAGGCAAACGCAATTTGTAGACACGGAGATTTTTGAGTCGTGGTTCCGATAGGTGGTGCTATTGTATATCCACGTTGATGGAGACTTCAACCCACGAAGGGTAACGGTTGCGCGAGTCCACGGAGGGCTCCACCCACGAAGGGTCCACAAAGAAGCAACCTTGTCTATCCCACCATGGCCGTCGCCCACGAAGGACTTGCCTCACTAGGGGTAGATCTTCACGAAGTAGACGATCTCCTTGCCCGTACAAACTCCTTGGTTCAACTCCACAATCTTGTCGGAGGCTCCCAAGTGACACCTAGCCAATCTAGGAGACACCACTCTCCAAGAAGTAACAAATGGTGTGTTGATGATGAACTCCTTGCTCTTGTGCTTCAAATGATAGTCTCCCCAACACTCAACTCTCTCTCACAGGATTTGGATTTGGTGGAAAGAAGGTTTGGGTGGAAAGCAACTTGGGGAAGGCTAGAGATCAATATTCATATGGTAGGATTGGAATATCTTGACCTCAACACAAGTGTAGGTGGTTCTCTCTCAAAAAATGTAAGTTGGAAGTGTAGGCATGTTTTGATGGCTCTCTCCATGAATGAAGAGGAGGTGGAGGGGTATATATAGCCTCCACACAAAATCTAACCGTTACACACAACTTAACAATCTCGGTGGGACCGAATTGAGAAACTCGGTCAGACCGATTCAGTAAATCTAGTGACTGTTAGGAATTTCGGTGGGACCGATATGCAACTCGGTAGGACCGATATGGTTAGGGTTAGGGCATAACGTAATCTCAGTGAGACCGATTACACAAACTCGGTGAGACCAATTTTGGTAATAAGCTAACCAAAGAGTTGGTCTGGTAAACTCGGTGGGACCGATTCGCTCATCTCGGTGGGACTGAAACATTACGAAAGGGAAACAGAGAGTTTACATTGCAATCTCGGTGAGACCAATCACTCATCTTGGTGGGACCAAAACGTTATGAAGGGAAACAGAGAGATTACAATCCCATCTCGGTGAGACCGAGATCCCTATCGGTGAGACCGATTTGCCTAGGGTTTGTGGCAGTGGCTATGACATCTGAACTCGGTGGCGTCGGATAGAAAGAATCTGTGGGGCCGAGTTTGACTTTTGGTTTAGGTCATATGTGGATGTGAGAAAGTAGTTGAGGGCTTTTGAGCATATCACTAAGCACTTTGAAGCAAGAACCTCATTAAGCAACACCTCATCCCTCCTTGATAGTATTGGCTTTTCCTATAGACTCAATGTGATCTTGGATCACTAAAATATAAAATGTAGAGTCTTGAGCTTTGAGCTTGAGCCAATCCTTTTGTCCTTAGCATTTTGAGGAGTCCACTTTTCTCATTCATGCCATGCCAATCATCGAGCTTTCCTGAAATATTTATCTTGGAATAGCATTATCTCAATGAGCTATATGTTGTTAGGAATTACCAAAACCACCTAGGGATAGTTGCACTTTCAATTTTGGGGCAACCGGCTCTACGGTGTAGACATCCCTTAATGCGCGCTTGTGCTCCCGTTTGGGGATGTGGGTGGCATAGATCATATTCACCGTTTCGACTTCGGGGAGAAATTTCTTCTGCCCCATGTGTTCGGTGGGCGAGGCTCTTCTTCGTCGTCCTCATTGGGCGTCCTTTTCCCCTTGTGTTCGGCATTGAGCTTGCCAGCCTGTTTAAAGACCCAACGGTTTATGTTGGTGTGATTGGCAGGTTTATCGGGGGTGCCATGAATCTGGCAAGGCCGATCAAGTGTTCTGTCCAAACTGGATGGACCATCTTTGTTTCATTTGAATGGCTTCTTCCGCTGACCGGATTTGGTGCCGCTGAATCCGGCGTTAACCCCCATGTCATCGGTATTGTTTCGACGCTTGTGCTTGCCGCGTCGTAGCTTGCCATTGCCGTCCCTGGCTTCAGAGGTGCCTGGGTCGCTGGTGCTATTGCTTCTACGAGCTAGCCACCTATCTTCCCCCGTGGAAAAGCGGGTCATAAGTGCGGTGAGGTGTAGCGACCAGACCTCAAACAGTCTAATCTCTGTGCATCAGTGTCATCCCTAGATCGGTAATGCTGACACGCACAGTACTTGAAGGATTTATAACAGAGTAGCAATCACACACTTATTACATCGAATGTCTGAAAAGAGATCTTATTACAATAATATGGCTTAAGGCCATCTAATAACGATAACAACGAAAGGCTTGGAAGATAAAGTGAGTCCATCAACTCCAGCGGCATCACTGAGTGAAAGACCACGACCTAAGGCACCTTACTCGTCGTCTGAAAAGTCTGCAACATGAACATTGCAGCCCGAAACGGGCCAGCACATGGAATATGCTGGCAATGTAACACATAGAGTAATGAACAGAATAATTGCTATCACTACATGCAATATGGCTGGTGGAAAGCTCTATGGCTACAGTTTTGCATAAAGCCAATTTTTCCCTACAACAAAGGAATAAATTTTATTTAACTATCATGGTGGTTGTTAAACATTGAGAAGGTTCACCCAACTCAATCCCAATTAAGCATCATCATTAAACCCAAACAAATCATATTAAGTAACATGTTGAGATCCATATGATAATCCAAGAACCAGATACTCAAGATGTCCATAACCGGGGACACGGCTAACCATGATTAGTTTGTACACTCTGCAGATGTTTGCACACTTTTCCCCACAAGACTTGATCTCCTCCGTTGAATTTCTCGCACTACATGGTGTTTGAGAAACGAATGACCGAGCCATAGTCTTTCAGAAGCGTTAGCACCTTACGATGGGTAGACAGTACCACCTACATCCCCTACATCTGCTAGTCTACCACTGTAAGAGGTCACACAACTTACTCAACTATGCTAGAGCCCATAATAGCTTGTGGCTGCACACGAAAGTTTCTAGCAAAATAATCTTATGATCCCTTTGAGCCCAGGTGGCGGTCCATAGGATAATCACACGGTAAACCCCCAGATATCCAAAAATACAGGCAACACTGGGTTCCCCAAGTGCCTCAATCCACCCAGATGTGTATTAAAGTTGCCACCTTAAGTTAACCATTAATTAATAATACTCACATCTGTCATGGATACACTCACCCAATCCACGTCTACTAGCATAGCATAGCAATATAAGCAGTACGTAGAAGTAACTCCCAAAGGTTTGATATAAACAGGTAAATAGGTACTACATCATCTACTTCCCAAACCCACATATTAATCAGATCCTAATCATGCAATGCTTGATGGATTGATCTAATGCAATAAAACTGGGTAGTAAAGAGGTATGATCAAAGTGTTACTTGCCTTGCTGATGATCCATGAAACCTAGAGACTCATAGTAGCACGCTTCGCACTCCGGGTATTCTATTGCAAACAAACAAGCATACAATAAGCAAACAACTAGAAGCACGGGTAAAACTCAAATAAGAGCTCTAACCAGAAAGTTCAACTTAAGAACTTTGGTTTGCAAAAAGAATCAAAACAAACGAAGCAACAAAACTCAAACTGCGAAAGAAACAAGATCCGATTACTAATCTAGACTTAAGTCAAATTTTATAGTACTAAATTTTTTCTCAAGTTGGTTAAACAGAAAGAGGGCTTCGAGAGAAACTCTAGGCGCTTGAATTGCCTGATTCCGATAGACAAGTGAAAAGATAAACTAAAACTAAGATTCGGGCTGAAATCACGATCGAAAATAATCGCGGAAAAACCCTGGAAAAAGAAAACTGACGAACGGGCTAACGAATGAATGTTCGCCGTCTGCGGCTAAACGGTGAAAACCCTTCGTTAAAACGAACGAACGAACGGGCGTTCGCTAAATAACTAAACCGAAAAAACAATCTATTAAAAAAACCTAGGGTTTTCAAAAAAAATGGACGGTTTTTCGATGAAAACTGGCGGCTACCTTGGGTTTCGGGACGGTGGCGGCGGCGGCTCCAGCGAAGGCGCGACGGCGGCAGCGGGTCGGCGGTGTAGATCGGAAGGGGTTAGGAAGAACAGAATTAGAGAGAAGGTTACTCGAGGTAGGAGAAAGCACGCACAGGCTGCATACCAGCTCATATCCCTCCCATCTCCCCTTGTGCAAGTGGCCCACCATGTGCGCTCGCCTCAGTCTGGCTCACTAGAAACTGCCGATCTGAGCGTTTCCAGCAAGCTAGGCTCAAGTGCGCTTTTAAGTTTTGTGCTGTGCAGGCTCAATAGTAAATGCAACCAACCAAACAGGCTCAATCTTTCCCGCACGAGCCAGGATGGGCCTAATGCAGGCAACCAAACACGTCCTAGGGCAACTCCAATGGTGATCATCAAACGACTACACCGAAGATCCAAAGATATGACCAAGCATGTTCAAGGACACAGCGACCGGGATGTCGACCATCGAATCATAGGGCGTGTTTAGTTGCATGCATACACCTAACCAGGCTCATGTGGTGCAAAATGCCCATTTGGTAGTCTGCATTTACTGTTTGACCTGCATAGCATGAACCTTAAAGCACCCTCAGCCAGGCCTGCTAGGAACAGCCAAATCAGGTGTTTCCTCTCAACCAGGCTCGGGCGATGCAGTGGAGGAGTACGCGGCACCGAGCTCATGCGACCACGGAGATGGCACGAGCTCGGGCGCGTCTTTGGAAAAGCGGCGGGAGAAATTGGGGTCACTGATACATCTCCAATGTATCTATAATTTATGAAGTATTCATGCCGTGTTTACAATAATTTTATATGGTTTTGGTATGATTTGCATGGAACTAACCCGGACTGACACTGTTTTCAGCAGAACTATTGTGGTGTTTTTTTGTGCAGAAATGAAAGTTCTCCAAATGAGCCGAAACTTTTTGACGATTTTTTTTGGAACAAAAGAGACCCCCGAAGCTTTGTGGAAGGACCAGAAGGTGAAGGAGTAGGGCACAAGACACCGGAGCACGCCTGGGCCCTTGCTTGTGCCCCGATGGTTTGTGCTCACCTCGAGGCCCATCTTAGCGTGAAACTAACGCTAACAAATCCTGTAAATAGAGAAAACCCTAGGAGAACCTAGATCGGAAGTTCTGCCACCGCAAGCCTATGTAGCCACCGAAAAACAATCAGGAGCCTGTTCCGCACCCTGTCAAAGGGGGAGATCATCACTGGTGGCCATCTTCATCATCCCGGAGGCCACCACGATGAGGAGGGGGTAGTCCACCCTTGAGGCTGAGGGTTTGTACCGGTAGCTATGTGTTTAATCTCTCTCTCTCTCTCTCTCTCGTGATCTTGAGATGTCACGGTCTTGATGTATCATGGGCTTTGTTAACATAGATGAATCATATGATGTTTCTCCCCTCTCTACTCTTGTTTTGATGAATTGAATCTTTACCCTTTGAAGTTTTGCCTTGTCGGATTGAATGTTCAGATCTGAGAACACATGATGTATGTCTTGTAGTATGAATACTTGAGGTGACAATGGGGTATCATATTGATTCACTTGATGTATGTTATGGCACTCAACTTGGACATTGGGGTAATATATGCATAGGGGTTGATGCATGATACGTCTCCAATGTATCTATAATTTTTTATTGTTCCATGCTATTATATTATCTGTTTTGGATGTTTTATATGCATTAATATGCAATTTTATATTATTTTTGGGACTAACCTATTAACTGAGAGCCCAGTGCCAGTTTCTGTTTTTTTGCATGTTTTAGAGTTTCGCAGAAAAGGAATACCAAAGGGAGTCCAAACGGAATGAAACTCTCGCGATGATCTTTCTTGGACCAGAAGTAAACCAGGAGACTTGGAGATGAACTCGGAGAGGCAACGAGGCAGCCACGAGGGTGGAGGGAGCGCCCAGGGGGGTAGGGCGTCCCCCTGCCTCGTGGGCCCCTCGTGGGTCTCCTGACCTAGCTCCTTCACCTATATATACTCTTATACCCCAAAAACTTCCGGGAGAGCCACGAAACCACTTTTCCACCGTCGCAACCTTCTATACTCGTGAGATCCCATCTAGGGACCTTTTCCGGCATCCTGTCGGAGGGGGATTCGATCATGGAGGGCTTCTACATCAGCACCATTACCCTTCAGATGAAGCGTGAGTAGTTGACCACAGACCTACGGGTCCATAGCTAGTAGCTAGATGACTTCTTATCTCCCTTTGGTTCTCAATACCATGTTCTCCTCGATGTTCTTAGAGATCTATTCGATGTAATATTCTTTTGCGGTGTGTTTGCCGATATCCGATGAATTGTGGATTTATGATCAGATTATCTATGAATATTATTTGGTTCTTATCTGAATTCTTATATGCATGATTTGATATCTTTGCAAGTCTCTTTGAATTATCGATTTAGTTTGGCCTACTAGATTGATCTTTCTTGCAATGGGATAAGTGCTTAGATTTGGGTTCAATCTTGCGGTGTCATTTCCAAGTGACAATAGGGGCAGCAAGGCACTATTGTATTGTTGCCATCGAGGATAAAAAGATGGAGTTTTCATCATATTGCTTGAGTTAATTCCTCTACATCATGTCATATTACTTAATGTGTTACTCCGTTCTTTATGAACTTAATACTCTAGATGCATGTTGGATAGCGGTCGATGTGTGGAGTAATAGTAGTAGATGCAGAATCCTTTCAGTCTACTTGACACGGACGTGATGCCTATGTTCATGATCATTGCCTTAGATATCGTCATAATTATGCGCTCTTCTATCAATTGCTCGGCAGTAATTTGTCCACCCACCGTAATATTTGCTATCTTGAGAGAAGCCACTAGTGAAACCTATGGCCCCTGGGTCTCTTTTCCATTATATTGATCTATTTTACATTATATTAGTTTCCCATCAACTTTCCAATTTTTGTCGCCGTTCCTTTAATTTGCAGTCTTTACTTTCCAATCTATAAACCAAAAATATTTACTTTATCATTTATCTATCTCTATCATATCTCACTTTTGCAAGTAACCATGAAGGGATTGACAACCCCTTTATTGCGTTGGGTGCAAGTTGTTGATTGTTTTTGCAGGTACTCGGTGACTTGTGCGTTATCTCCTACTGGATTGATACCTTGGTTCTCCTCTACTTTGTTGCATCACCCTTTCCTCTTCAAGGGAAAAACCAATGCAAGCTCAAGAGGTAGCAGGAAGAATTCCTGGCGCCGTTGCCGGGTAGATCTATGCCAAGTCAAGCCATACCAAGTACCCATCATAAACTCTCCTCTCTTGCATTACATTATTCGCCATTTGCCTCTCATTTTCCTCTCCCCCACCTATAAAATGATTTTCCAAGAGATTTGCCTTTTCTTTGCCCTTCTTCCGTTTGATCTTTTGTTCGCTTGTGTTACCATGTGCCTTCTTTTTGCTTGCATCTTCGCTTGCTAAAAGTTTATGGATCCTCATCCACTTGCTAATATTTTTAAGAGACCCAATTATGTTGAACCAATTGCTAGTGAGTTTTGTGCACTAGATTATCTTTATAAAGTTTTGCTTGAAATTCGTGAATCTAAAAATTGTGATGAAGAAATTTATGAAGAGATTCATGAGCTCCTCGAATAAAAAGCATGATTGCAATGATTTTACTATAAACTCTATTGATTTCAATTATGCTAAAAATATGCAAAACCCTAAGCTTGGGGATGCTAGTTTTGGTATGTCCACTACTTGTTGCAATGATCATGATTGGGGTGATTCTTCTTATGATCTTGAAAATGTATTTAAGCCCCATGGTGAATATGAGATTGATATTGGTATTTGCAATAATATTGAAATTGGGTTTGGAAGAGTGTCAACTTTAGATCCCACATATTTGGAGAATGTTCAGTCTTATGAAAGTGGGTTTGGAGAGGTCATGACTTTAGTTAATGTTAATCCCACTATTTTGGAAGAGTGCCAACTTTGCATGCATGTGGATCATGTTAAGAATATATTTTTTGATAGCTATATTGTTGAATTTGTTTATGATACTACATGTAATTATTATGAGAGAGGAAAATATGGTTGTAGAAATTTTCATGTTACTAAATTACCTCTCTTCATGTTGAGATTGCTATCATCTCTTTCTTCTTCCTTGCATATGCTAGTTTTTGCTTGCCTTGATAATTTGTTTGCTTATAAAATGCCTATGCATAGGAAGTATGTTAGACTTAGATGTGTTTGTCATGTGTTTTATGATGCTCTCTTTTTGCTTCAATTCTTCTCTTTTATGTGAGCATCATTGAAATTATCAATGCCTAGCTAAGGGCGTTAAACGATAGCGCTTGTTGGGAGGCAACCCAACTTTATTTTTGTTTGTTTGCTTTCTGTTCCTGTTTAGTAATAAATAATTCATCTAGCCTCTGGTTAGATGTGGTTTTATGTTTTAATTAGTGTTTGTGCCATGTTAAACCTTTATGATAGCTTACGGTGATAGTTGTGTTGATCCTACTGAAAATCAGAAACTTTTGCACCTAGTAAATTAGTATTCAAAATTCACAGAAACGTGATTTTGATCTGATTCTTTTTGATTTGGATTGGTATACAAATTTCTCAGGTTTTCCTAATTTACCAGGATTTTTGGAGTTACAGAAGTATTCGAGAGTTACAGGTTACTACAGATTGTTCTGTTTTTGACATATTCTGTTTCTTGCGTGTTGTTTGCTTATTTTGATGAATCTATGGGTAGTATCGAGGGGTATGAACCATGGAAAAGTTGGAATACAGTAAATATTACACCAATATGAATAAATAATGAGTTTGCAACAGTACCTTAAAGTGGTGGTTTATTTTCTTATACTAACGGAGCTCATGAGATTTTCTGTTGAGTTTTGTGTTGTGAAGTTTTCAAGTTTTGGGTAAGGATTTGATGGACTATGGAATAAGGAGTGGCAAGAGCCTAAGATTAGGGATGCACAAGGCACCCCAAGGCAATATTCAAGGACAACCAAAAGCCTAAGCTTGGGGATGCCCCGGAAGGCATCCCCTCTTTCGTGTTCGTCTATCGGTAACTTTACTTGAGGCTATATTTTATTCACCACATGATATGTGTTTTGCGTGGAGCGTCTTGTATAATTTGAGTATTTGATTTTTAGTTTACCACAATCATCTTTGCTGTACACACCTTTTGGGAGAGACAGACATGAATCGTGATTTATTAGAATACTCTGTGTGCTTCACTTATATCTTTTGAGCTAGACAATATTGCTCTAGTACTTCACTTATATCTTTTTAGAGCACGATGGTGGCTTTATTCTATATAAATTGTTGAACTCTCATGCTTCACTTATATTATTTTGAGAGTCTTTTAAAACAGCATGGTAATTTGCTTTGGTTATAAATTTAGTCCTAATATGATGGGCATCCAAGAGGGATCTAATAGAAACTTTCATATGAAGTGCATTGAATACTATGAGAAGTTTGATTCTTTATGATTGTTTTGAGATATGAAGATGGTGATATTAGAGTCATGCTAGTGGAATAGTTGTGAATTTGAGAGATACTTGTGTTAAAGTTTGTGATTCCCGTAGCATGCACGTATGGTGAACCGTCATGTGATGAAGTTGGAGCATGATTTATTTATTGATTGTCTTCCTTATGAGTGGCGGTCGGGGACCAGCGATGGTATTTTCATACCAATCTATCCCCATAGGAGTACTTTGTTTTGATAACTAATAGATTTTTGCAATAAGTATGTGAGTTCGTTATGACTAATGTTGAGTCCATGGATTATACACACTCTCACCCTTTCACCATTGCTAGCCTCTCTAGTACCGCGCAACTTTCGTCGGTACCATACACCCACCATATACCTTCCTCAAAACATCCACCATACCTACCTATTATGGCATTTCCATAGCCATTCTGAGATATATTGCCATGCAACTTTCCATCATTCTGTTTATTATGACACACTCCGTCATTGTCATATTTCTTTGCATGATCATGTAGTTGACCTTGTATTTGTGGCAAAGCCATCGTTCATAATTCTTTCATACATGGCACTCTTGAGTCATTGCACATCCCGATACACCACTGGAGGCATTCACATAGAGTCATATTTTGTTCTAAATATCGAGTTGTAATTCTTGAGTTGTAAGTAAATAAAAGTGTGATGATCTTCATTATTAGAGCATTGTCTCGTGTGAGGAAAGGATGATGGAGACTATGATTCCCCCACAAGTCGAGATGAGACTCCGGGCGAAAAATAAAAATAAAAAAGAGGCCATAAAAAAGGGAGAAAGGCCCAAATAAAAAAAATGAGAGAAAAAGAGAGAAGGGGCAATGTTACTATCCTTTTTCCACACTTGTGATTCAAAGTATCACCATGATCTTCATGATAGAGAGTCTCCTATGTTGTCACTTTCATATACTAGTGGGAATTTTTCATTGTAGAACTTGGCTTGTATATTCCAATGGTGGGCTTCCTCAAATTGCCCTAGGTCTTCGTGAGCAAGTGATACGTCTCTGTCGTATCTACTTTTCCAAACACTTTTGCCCTTGTTTTGGACTCTAATTTGCATGATTTGAATGGAACTAACCCGGACTGACGTTGTTTTCAGCAAAACTGCCATGGTGTTATTTTTGTGCAGAAATAAAAGTTCTCGAAATGACCTGAAAATCCATGGAGCAACTTTTCAAAACAACAACAACAAAGCCTTTAGTCCCAAACAAGTTGGGGTGGGCTAGAGGTGAAACCCATAAGATCTCACAACCAACTCATGTCTCGGGCACATGGGTAGCAAGCTTCCACGCACCCCTGTCCATAGCTAGCTCTTTGGTGATACTCCAATCCTTCAGGTCTCTCTTAACGGACTCCTCCCATGTCAAATTTGGTCTACCCCACCCTCTCTTGACATTCTCCGCACGCATTAGCCATCCGCTATGCACTGGGGCTTCTGGAGGCCTACGCTGAATATGCCCAAACCATCTCAGACGATGTTGGACAAGCTTCTGTTCAATTGGTGCTACCCCAACTCTATCTCGTATATCATCATTCCGGACTCGATCCTTCCTCGTGTGGCCACACATCCATCTCAACATACGCATCTCCGCCACACCTAACTGTTGAACATGTCGCCTTGTAGTCGGCCAACACTCAGCGCCATACAACATTGCGGGTCGAACCGTCGTCCTGTAGGACTTGCCTTTTAGCTTTTGTGGCACTCTCTTGTCATAGAGAATGCCAGAATCTTGACGCCACTTCATCCATTTGGCTTTGATTCGATGGTTCACATCTTCATCAATACCCCCATCCTCCTGCAGCATTGACCCCAAATACCGAAAGGTGTCCTTCTGAGGTACCACCTGGCCATCAAGGCTAACCTCCTCCTCCTCAGGGTGGGGGGCGTGCCCCCTCCTGATGACCCACAAGTGTAGGGGATCTATCATAGTCCTTTCGATAAGTAAGAGTGTCGAACCCAACGAGGAGCAGAAGGAAATGATAAGCGGTTTTCAGTAAGGTTTTCTCTGCAAGCACTGAAATTGTAGGTGATAGATAGTTTTGTGATAAGATAAATCGTAAAGAGTAACAAGCAATGAAAGTAAATAAGGTGCAGCAAGGTGGCCCAATCCTTTTTGTAGCAAAGGACAAGCCTGGACAATTTCTTATAATGAGAAAAGCGCTCCCGAGGACACATGGGAATTATCGTCAAGCTAGTTTCATAACGCTCATATGATTCACATTCGGTACTTTGATAATTTGATATGTGGGTGGACCGGTGCTTGGGTACTGCCCTTACTTGGACAAGCATCCCACTTATGATTAACCCCTATTGCAAGCATCCGCAAGTACAACAAAAGTATTAAGGTAAACCTAACCATAGCATGAAACATATGGATCCAAATTAGCCCCTTACGAAGCAACGCATAAACCAGGGTTTAAGCTTCTGTCACTCTAGCAACCGATCATCTACTTATTACTTCCCAATGCCTTCCTCTAGGCCCAAATAATGGTGAAGTTTCATGTAGTCGACGTTCACATAACACCACTAGAGGAAAGACAACATACATCTTATCAAAATATCGAACGAATACCAAATTCACATGACTACTAATAGCAAGACTTCACCCATGTCCTCAGGAACAAATGTAACTACTCACAAAGCATATTCATGTTCATAATCAGAGGTGTAATAATATGCATTAAGGATCTGAACATATGATCTTCCACCAAGTAAACCAATAAGTATCAACTACAAGGAGTAATCAACACTACTAGCAACCCAGAGGTACCAATTTGTGGTTTTGGATACAAGATTGGATACAAGAGATGAACTAGGTTTGAGAGGAGATGGTGCTGGTGAAGATGTTGATGGAGATTGACCCTCTCCCGATGGGAGGATCTTTGGTGATGACGATGGTCATGATTCCCCCCTCCCAGAGGGAAGTGTCCCCGGCAGAACAGCTCTGCCGGAGCTCTTGATTGGTTCCGCCAAGGTTCCGCCTTGTGGCGGCGGAGTTTCGTCCCGTAAGCTTGCCCCTGATTTTTTCCAGGATAAAACCCTTCATATAGCAGAAGATGGACACCTAAGGGCCACTAGGGGGCCCAAGAGACAGGGGGCGCGCCCAGTAGGGGTGGGCGCGCCCCCACCCTCCTGGACAGGGTGTGGGCCCCCTGAGGTGTTTCTTCCGCTCAATAATTCTTATTAATTCCAAAAATAAGTTTCATGGAGTCTCATGCCTTTTGGAGTAGTGCAGAATAGGTTTCCAATGTTTGCTCCTTTTCCAGCCAGAATTCCAGCTGCTGGCATTCCCCCCTCTTCATGGTAAACCTTATAAAATAAGAGAGAATAGCCATAAGTATTGATATATAAAGTATAATAACAACCCATAATGCAATAAATATTGATATAAAAGCATGATGCAAAATGGACATATCAACTCCCCCAAGCTTAGACCTCGCTTGTCCTCAAGCAGAAGCCGAAATCGAAAAATATGTCCACATGTTTAGAGATAGAGGTGTCGATAAAAACTAAAATACGGACATGAGGGCATCATGATCATTCTTATAACAGCAACACAATTAGATTTTGTCATATGATTTCTTATGCTCAAGTAACAATCAATTCACAATGTCAAGTATGGTTCAGAAACTTCATTGAAAGCTAACAAACTATAATCTCAGTCATTGAAGAAATTGTAATTTATCGTAACATCACAAAGAGTCAAGAATAGAGCTTTTCAGCAAGTCCACATACTCAACTATCATATAGTCTTCTACAATTGCTAACACTCACACAATACTTGTGGTTATGGAGTTTCAGCCGGACACTGAGAAAGATAGGGGCTTATTGTGTTGCCTCCCAACGTATTCACCTTTAGGTGATGTCAACAATAACAGTCCATGCTAATGAACATCCAATTGGATATATACATCATGATCTTTCAAACACGAGGAGCTTGCCAAAGGATAAAATGAAATAGGGAGAGGTGAAGATCACCTTGACTCAAGCATAAAGTAAAAACATAAAGTAAAAAGATAGGCCCTTCGCAGAGGGAAGCAAAGGTTGTCATGCACTTTTAGGGTTGGATACACAAAATCTTAATGCGAAAGAACGTCACTTTATATTGCCACTTGTGTATGGACCTTTATTATGCAGTTCCTCGCTTTTATTGCTTCCATAACAAGATCGTATAAAGCTTATTTTCTCCGCACTAATAAGTCATGCATATTTAGAGAGCATTTTTTATTGCTTGCACCGATGACAACTTACTTGAAGGATCTTACTCAATCCATAGATAGATATGGTGGACTCTCATGGCAAAACTGGGTTTAAGGATATTTGGAAGCACAAGTAGTATCTCTACTTAGTGCTAGGAATTTGGCTAGCATGAGGGGGAAAGGCAAGCTCAACATGTTCGGAAGGTCAATGACAATATACTTTAACAGAGATGTGAGGAAACATAAACCATTACGTTGTCTTCCTTGTCCAACGTCGACACTTTTAGCATGTCATACTTAATGAGTGCTCACAATCATAAAAGATGTCCAAGATAGTGTATTTATATGTGAAACCTCTCTTTCCTTATTACTTCCTATTAATTGCAACGATGACCAAAACTATGTTTATCAATTCTCAACAACTTTTATGCCTCATACTTTCTATGCGTGAAGTTATTACTATCCATAAGATCAATATGAACTCTTTTATTCTTTTTATTTTTTCTATTTTTCTCAAGATCATAGCAAGAAAGCAAAGCCCTTGACTCAACACTAATCTTTATTATAGATAGCTCACGGACTCGATTACATAAAGAGATTACAAAGCAAAACTCGAAGCTACTTGATATCAAAACTTCAAACTACTAGATCAAGATACTACTAAAAGGGATCGAACTAAATAAAACAGTAAAGATAGGAGTGTGATGGTGGTACGATACCGGGGCACCTCCCCCAAGCTTAGCAGTTGCCAAGGGGAGTGCCCATACCCATGTGATTATGTCCTCGGATGTGATGGAGGTGGTGATGATGATGGTGGATAATCGCACATTGAGCGTAAAAGCTCCTCCAGCTTGCGGATAATGCCCTTGAGTCCGGTGATATGATCCTTCAACAAAATATTCTCCTGTGTGAGATACTTATTCTGTATGCGAGCTAACTCAATCATCTTGAAAGCTTCAATATCAGTTGGAGTAAAGAGGTTAGGTAAAGGTTGAGGAATGTCTTCTTCCTTCACCGCCTGAACTTGAACGTCAACGGCCTTCTTGATCCCTTCCTCCTTGTTGATCTCTTCCGGTTCTTCCCTTTTCAGCTCTATCTTCAATAGCCAAGCATCCTTGTCTTCATTGTTGAAGGAGGGTGACGCCATGGTGCTCTAGATCTGTAACAGAAAACAGCTCGAAACAAAAACAGAAGATATTTGCGTGATATGGTGATCAAAACTTTCGGGAGATTATATAATGAATTTTTACCGACCAAAATACGTAATGTGCAAGAAAACGGAGTCCGGAAGGCACACGTGGTGTCCACGAGACAGGGGGCGTGCCCAGTAAGGGTGGGCGCGCTCCCCACTCTCGTGGAGGCCTCGTGTCCTTCCCGGACTACTTCTTTCTTCCTAAAATTCTTAAATATTCCAAAACTGATAAAAATTGCCTTTAGAATTGTTTTGGAGTCGGTTTACTTACCGTACCACATACCTATTCCTTTTTGGAGTCTGGAACGTTCTGGAAAGTGTCCCTTATGTATTCCTCTGGGGTTACGGTTTCAATTATGTCAGTTTCAACATTGATAGGATTACCTGAGATATAATGTTTAATTCTTTGACCGTTCACCACCCTTGGACTTGTGCCTTCGAAGTTGTTGATTTTTATGGCACTGGAATGATAGACCTCTTCAATAACGTAAGGACCTTCCCATTTAGAGAGAAGATTTCCTGCAAAAAATCTTAAGCGAGAGTTGAATAATAACACGTAATCACCTACGTTAAACTCACGCTTTTGTATCCTTTTGTCATGCGAGCGTTTAACTTTTTATTTGAATAGCTTGGCATTCTCATAGGCTTGGGTTCTCCATTCATCAAGTGAACTAATATCAAACAACCTCTTCTCACCGGCAAGTTTAAAGTCATAGTTGAGCTCTTTAATAGCCGAATATGCTTTATGTTCAAGTTCTAGAGGTAAATGACAAGCTTTTCCATAAACCATCTTATACGGAGACATACCCATAGGATTTTTATATGCAGTTCTATAGGCCCATAATGCATCATCAAGTTTTTTGGACCAATTCTTTCTAGATCTATTAACAGTCTTTTGCAAAATTAATTTGAGCTCTCTATTGCTCAACTCTACTTGACCACTAGACTGTGGGTGATAAGGAGATGCAATTCTATGATTAACATCATACTTAGCAAGCATCTTACGGAAAGCACCATGAATAAAATGTGAACCACCATCAGTCATAAAATATCTAGGGACTCCAAACCTCAAAAAAAATAACTTCTTTAAGCATTTTAATAGAAGTGTTATGATCAACACTACTAGTTGGAATAGCTTCTACCCACTTAGTAACGTAATCAACAACGACTAACATATGTGTATATCCATTAGAGGCAGGAAAAGGTCCCATATAATCAAAGCCCCAAACATCAAACGGTTCAATAACAAGAGAATAGTTCATAGGCATTTCTTGACGTCTACTAATATTACCAATTCTTTGACATTCATCACAAGACAAGACAAACTTACGAGCATCTTTGAAGAGAGTAGGCCAATAAAAACCAGATTGCAATACCTTGTGTGCAGTTCTATCTCTAGCGTGGTGTCCTCCATATGATTCGGAGTGACACTTGCGTAGGATCTGTTCCTGTTCATGCTCAGGTACACAACGTCTAATAACACCATCTACTCCTTCTTTATAAAGGTGTGGGTCATCCCAGAAGTAATGTCTTAAATCATAAAAGAAATTTTTCTTTTGCTGGTATGTGAAACTAGGTGGTATAAATTTAGCAACAATGTAATTAGCATAATCATCATACCAAGGAGTAGTACGAGAAGCATTAATGACCGCTAATTGTTCATCAGGAAAGCTATCATGAATAGGCAGTGGGTCATCAAGAACATTCTCTAACCTAGACACGTTGTGTGCAACGGGGTTCTCAGCTCCCTTTCTATCAATAATATGCAAATCAAATTCTTGGAGCAAGAGAACCCATCTAATGAGTCTAGGCTTAGCATCTTTCTTTTCCATAAGATATTTAATAGCAGCATGATGAGTGTGAATAGTAACTTTGGAATCAACAATATAAGGTCTAAACTTATCACATGCAAACACAACTGCTAAGAATTCTTTTTCAGTAGTAGCATAATTTCTCTGGGCAGCATCAAGAGTCTTGCTAGCATACTGGATAACATTCAATTCCTTATCAACTCTTTGCCCTAGAACAACACCTACAACATAATCACTAGCATCACACATAATTTCAAAAGGTAAATTCCAATCAGGTGGCTAAACAATAGGTGCAGTGATCAAAGCTTTCTTAAGTATTTCAAATGCTTCTACACAATCATCATCAAAGACAAAAGGAATAACTTTTTGCAATAAATTAGTCAGAGGCCTAGAGATTTTAAAAAAGTCCTTAATGAACCTCCTATAAAAACCGGCATGACCAAGGAAACTTCTTATACCTTTTATGTCCTTGGGACATGACATCTTCTCAATAGCATCAACTTTAGCTTTATCAACTTCAAACCTATCTCAGAGATCTTGTGCCCCAAGACAATGCCTTCAATAACCATAAAGTGGCACTTTTCCCAGTTCAAGACGAGAATAGTGTCTTCGCATCTCTGCAAAACTCGATCAAGGTTGCTCAAGCAATCATCAAAAGAGGATCCATAAACGGATAAATCATCCATGAATACCTCACAAATCTTTTCACAAAAGTCAGAGAATATAGCCATCATACATCTTTGAAAGGTAGCAGGTGGATTACATAAACCAAAAGGCATACGTCTATAAGCAAAAGTACCAAAAGGGCAAGTAAAAGTAGTTTTTGATTGATCTTCCACTGACACAGGTATTTGAGAGAAACCCGAATAACCATCTAGAAAAGCAAAAATGTGTATGTTTGGATAGTCTTTCTAGCATTTGATCAATAAAAGGTAAAGGGTAATGATCTTTCTTAGTAGCTTTATTTAATTTACGAAAATCAATTACCATCCTATAACCTGTAATAATTCTTTGCGGAATCAATTCATCTTTATCATTAGGAACAACAGTAATACCTCCCTTTTTAGGGACACAATGGACAGGGCTTACCCATCACTATCAGCAACTGGATAAATTATACCTGCCTCAAGGAGTTTTAGTATCTCCTTCCTTACCACTTCTTTCATCTTAGGATTGAATCTTCGTTGAGGATCTCTGGCTGGTTTGGCATCTTTTTCCACTTTAATTTTGTGTTGGCATAGAGTAGGACTAATGCCCTTAAGATCATCCAGAGTATATCAATAGCAGCTCGATGCTTCTTTAGAGTTTTCAATAATCTTTCCTCTTCCTTCTCTGAAAGGTTAGCACTAATAATAACATGATATATATTCTTTTCATCAAGATAAGCATACTTAAGATTACCAGGTAATGGTTTTAGCTCAAACACGGGATCACCCTTGGGTGGAGGGGGATCCCCTAAAATTTCAAAGAGAAGGTTATGTTTCAGAATAGGTTCCTGTTTAAGGAACACTTCATCTATTTCCCTTCTTTCTTTCATAAACATGTCATTTTCATGGTCTAGCAAATATTGTTCTAACAGATCAGTAGGAGGCACGACAATAGAAGCAAGACCAATTATTTCATCTTTACTAGATAATTCTTTGTCATGGGGTTGTCTACGAAATTTAGCAAAATTAAACTAATGAGTCATATCATCCAAGCCAATCGTAACAACATCCTTTTCACAATCAATCTTAGCTTTAACAGTGTTCAAGAAGGGTCTACCAAATATAATGGGACAAAAGTCATCTTGTGGGGAGCCAAGAACAAGAAAATCAGCAGGGTATTTGACCTTCCCACACAAGACTTCAACATCTCTAACAATCCCAAAAGGCTTAATAGTATCTCTATTGGCAAGCTTAATTGTGACATCAATATCTTCTAACTCAACAGGTGCAATATCATGCATAATCTCTTGGTATAAGGAAATAGGTATTGCACTAGCACTAGCACCCATATCACATAAGCCATGATAACAATGATCTCCTATATTAACAGAAATAACAGGCATGCCTTCAACGGGTCTATGTATCTTAGCATCTGGTTTAACAATATTAGCAGTTTCACCAGAGAAGTAAATAACATGCCCATCTAAATCATCATCCAAGAGATCTTTAACCATAGCAATACTAGGTTCAACTTTGATTTGCTCAGGAGGTGTATAAGTTCTAGTATTACTCTTACGAACAACAGTTGAAGCTTTAGCATGATCCTTTATCCTTACAGGAAAAGGTGGTTTCTCAACATAACTAGTAGGACAATAGGATCACTATAAGTGATAGTCTTTTCTTCAAATGTAATAGGTGCAACTACTTTTACTTCAATGGGAGGATTATATTTAAACCACTTCTCCTTAGAGAGATCAACGTGAGTAGCAAAAGATTCACAGAAAGAAGCTACTATCTCAGAGTCAAGTCCATATTTAGCGCTAAATCCACGAAAAACATCGGTATCCATAAAAGATTTAACACAATCAAACTTAGGTGTCATACCTGACTCCTTACCATCGTCAGAACCCCAGTCTTCAGAGTTGCGTTTAATTCTTTCCAATAAGTCCCATTTGAATTCAATAGTATTCAGCATATAAGAACCAGCACAGGAAGTATCGAGCATGGTGCGATCATTGAGAGAAAGCCGAGCATAAAAAATTTGAATAATCATTTCTCTGGAGAGCTCATGATTGGGGCATGAATATAACATTGACTTAAGCCTCCCCCAAGCTTGAGCGATGCTTTCTCCTTCGCGAGGCCAGAAATTATATATGTAATTACGATCACGATGAACAAGATGCATAGGATAAAACTTCTGATGAAATTCCAACTTTAATCGTTTATAATTCGAAGATCTCGTATCATCACATAGCCTAAACCATGTCAATGCATCTCCCTTCAAAGATAAAGGGAAGACCTTCCTTTTGACAACATCATCGGGAATACCTGCAAGCTTAAATAATCCACAAACTTCATCCACAAAGATAAGGTGTAAATCGGGATGCAATGTTCCATCTCCTGCAAATGGATTATCTAGTAGTTTCTCTATCATACCCGAAGGAATTTCAAAGTGAACATTTTCAGTAGGTTCAGTAGGTTGAGGAGAAACTCTTTGCTCTACTGGTCGGGGCGAAGATGCCCCAAACAAGCCCCTCAAAGGATTAGTTTCCATAGTAACAAGTAACAGAAAATTTCAGCACATTATATAAATGTTTCCTTACCAAGTTCCATTCACCAAAAGCGCTACACTCCCCGGCAACGGCACCAGAAAAGAGTCTTGATGACCCACAAGTGTAGGGGATCTATTGTAGTCCTTTCAATAAGTAAGAGTGTCGAACCCAACAAGGAGCAGAAGGAAATGATTGTCAAGACCCCGACTCGATGTCACATCGATCTAGCCGGTAACACTTCATATCACTTTGCGGCCTCACACACGGTATTCCCACGGGTGTCGCCTTACCTTTGCCCGGGACCGTTTGCGCCTTTTGGCTCACGTATATGATAGTGTCGCTAGCATCCATATGATAAAGAGCCCGGGCTGACATGACTAGTCGTAAACCCAAAGTGGCACAGACTTACAGGGACAGACATCCATGACCCAGCTTCGAACGTGTCGGTCATCAGCAAGTGGGTCCGGGCTGTAGCACTGGGCTAGCAGGACTCCGGTAAACCGGGCTGTAGCGGGCTAACAGGACTCCGGTACTCAAAGCGTGACATTTCCCCGAAGGGACAGACACAGGAACGAAGAAGGACACATGCCGGCCAGCCTAAGTGTTCCAGAGCAGTAGCATGCTACCATGGCTCAGCGGTAACACTAGGAGACATTTCCCGGTAAGAGGGGCTACTAAAGATAAACAACTAGGTAGTCAGATCCCACACATACCAAGCATTTCAATCATACACACAATATGCTCGATATGTGCAAATACAACGAAGCATCACAACATGACTCTACGACACAAGTACTTTTATTTAAGGCTCAGCGAGCCATACATAACACACACACAAAGGTACGGGTCTCACGACCCAACATACAAGTCATACAGTCATACAAGCCAACAGCGGAAGTAACTTGTCTGAGTACAGACAACTAGTAAAAAAAAAAGAGGCTCGGAAGCCTAACTACACTATGTGGTCCATCACAAGCTCAGGGTCACCACCTGGGTCTTTAGCCTACTCGTTGATGTCAACGTCTACATAGAACCCATCAGAAGGGGTTGCAGCGTCTTCTGTAAAAATGTAGATTATAGCAACATGAGTACAAAGGTACTCAGCAAGACTTACATCAGATCCTACATACATGCATAGTATCAAGAAGGTTGGTGGAGTTATTGCAGCAAGCCAGCTTTGACTCCTGGCTAGACTATCCTACGATACTCCAATTTGAAATGTTTTGCACACACGAGTCCACTACTCACCACTTCAATACACTACCGAGGATCCACCTCCGTCTTCCTACGGAAGAGCCATCCTCGGCACTCACACTTATCTTGAGGCTTTTAACAGTTTCCATTTACTTGTCTATGAACTGTATAGGCAACCAAGTAGTCCTTTACCGCGGACGCGGCTATTCGAATAGATCATGTTAACCCTGCAGGGGTGTACTTCTTCATACACGCTCTCACCACTTATCGTCGTTTACACGACATGTACTCGGCAACCTTCAAGCGGAAGCCCAACGTGGGTGTCGGCCACGACCTACCTAATCACCTAAGCCTCCAGTCCAGGTTTATCACCTATTCAGGTTCCATCCGCAGGGAGTCCGGCCGAGGTTTCCCATACGGCCCCGAACGATGTGAACAGGGTTCCCGAGATACCTAACGGGTATTCGGTACACCGTGCCACGTACCTACCGCATCACAGCCCACCCCTACGGTCAGCGCTGTCCACGGCCTCCAGTAGGCTACAAACACCAGAAACTACTTGCAACTCCTGGACGGAGAACTAGGGTGAATAAGAAGTCGAGAGGGTCCATTGGTTTCGGGCCCAATGCATGGTAGTAGCTGATTCTTAAATCACACATACAGATCTCAGTGCTTAAGGTCGGCTTCAATGAAACAACCCACCATGTACTCCTACATGGCCTCTCATCGATACCTTTACCAAATCGTGTTCACCACACTACTCTCATTACTGACATAATCATTTCACTCTAGCCCATCACCTAGATGAACCAAACCTGACACAACTCTAAGCATAGCAGGCATAGCAAGGTAGGAACAACACATACATATGGCTCAATCAACTCCTACACATGCTAGTGGGTTTCATCTAGTTACTGTGGCAATGACAGGTCATGCAGAGGAAATGGGTTCAACTACCGTAGCACACAGCAGTTTGATTCGCGTTGTCTTAATGCAGTAAAAGAGAGCAGGAGCGAGAACATGGGATTGTATCGATATGATCAAATGGTTGGTTGCTTGCCTGATGGTTCGTTGCACGGATACGGTTCTTCGTTAGGGTAATCACGGTACTCCTCGGGAACAGATCCTGTCGCAAAGGACATCGATACACAAACATCACCAAACAATATGCAACAATATGATGCATGCATGAAACATGGCAATATGAGTGTGTTGGGCTAATGCAACTAAAACCAGAAGGGTTTGAACAAATTTGAATCAAAGATTCAAATTTCAATTTCAAATATGGCCTTTTAAAGTGCCTTTCCTTGTTCTGATTAAAACATCAACTTAACTTGTTTGATCATGCATGAAAATGGTACAGATGGATAGATTGGATTTTTCTGATCATTTTTCATATATTATTTGTCCAATTTGGAGTTACAGAATAAAAGTTATGAATTTTTGAAGTTTAATTAATATTCTGGAATTTCCTGATTTAATTTAAATCCAGAAATATCATTTACTGCGTCAGACTGACATCACAGTGACATCAGCAGGTCAACAGAGCTGGCTCGGGTCAAACCTGACGTGTGGGGTCTACACGTCAGTGTCACACGGGCTAATCCCGCGTTGACCCCGGGCTGGTTAGCTTTGACTAAGCCCTGGGGCCCACTTGTCAGCGTCAGTAGGTGGTGGATTAGTGGTTAATTAGCTGGGCCACGTCAGCTCGCCGGAGTTCTGGCCGGCGGCGACCAACAGTGCGGCGGCGATAGTGGTTTTGGTCGTTTCGGCCACCAAATGGAACGTGGCGACCACCGGAGTGAAGCTGAGGACGACCCGCGGCTCTTGGCGGAGTCAGTTGGGGTCGGGGTGGCCGGAGTCGACGGCGGCGAGCTCAGCTGCGGCCGCCGGGGTTCGGTCGTGCACGGGAGTGGTGCTGGAGCTCGAGGTCGAGCAAAGTGAGGCGCTAGGGATGCTCTACTGGGTTCTGTGAACGTGTTGGACTCGCCGGGGTGACCAAATGGTCACCGGAGCTGCGTCGACGGCGAGCTCGGCGACGGCGGAGGTTCGGCCGAGGTGGGGATGCAGCTACGGTGAGGGAACGAGGGGAAGAAGAGGGGGAAACGGTGGCGTAGCTCACCGCGGTTGCAGTGGGCGTCGAAGCGGGCTCGGGGACGCGCTGGAGACGGCGAATTTGTCGGCGACGGTGGTCGGAGTCCGAAGAGGGGAACGGCGACGTGGCGGCGATGCAGGGCTTCCGGGGACTCGTGGAGCAGTGGGGAGGAAGAGGGAGTCGAGGCGGAGCTTCTGAGCTACTCGGGGGAGCGAGGGGTGGCCGGAGTCAGTGGCTACGGCGAACGGCGGCGACGGTGGTGTTCGGCCGAGAGCGAGAGAGAGCGAGGGAGAAACGGGGGAGAGTGAGAGGGAGCAGGGGGAATCGGGACGGGCTGCGGGCGTCGTCCACGCGGCCAGGGGGGCGTCGGCAAGCAGGAGGTGGCCGCGCGGCCGCGCGCGCGCGAGCACGCAACAGCTTCGGGGCGTGGGGAGGAAGACGACGGGGAGCTACAGTGCTGGGCTGGCTAGCTGGGCCGGCCAGCTGGCTGGGCCGCACAGGTAAGTTTCTCCTCTCTTTTCTGTTTTCTGTTTTATTTAATAATTCTGCAACTTTGTTGAATTAAATAAAATACCTAGGCAACTCCAAAAATCACCAAACTACTCCTGGTCCATAGTTGGAATATTTCCAACATGAAACATTTTAGTTTGGAGATATTTGAGCATTAAAATATTTTATATTATTTTAAATGCCCAAATTCAAATAGTTATGATTTAACTCAAGAACCCTAGGATGGCCTAGAAAAGTGTGCACCATTTTTGGCAGAGGTTCTGAACCAAGGCAAAAATGATGGGCATTTTAGAAGGGCATTTCAGGTTCATTGAAAATTATTTTAGTAAACCCTAGTTGGTTATCAGAGGGGACTGGGGGTTCTGTCATCCCCATTTCAAGTTTCTGATGCAAAAGTAAACATGATGCAACACTCTAATGCATGACTAGCTAGGGTGTGACAACTCACCCCCACTCAAAAGAATCTCGTCCCGAGATTTGGGTTCCTCCGAGAAGAAGGCGGGATATTCGAGTCGAAGACGATCCTCCCTTTCCCAAGTTGCTTCATCTTCAGAATGGTGCGACCATTGAACCTTGAGAAACTTGATATTATGACGTCGCGTGGTACGTTCGGTTTGATCGAGGATACGAATGGGGTACTCTCGATATGTAAGATTATCTTGGAGATCAAGCGTTTGGTGGTCCACTTCACGGATAGGATCCGAGAAGCAACGCCTGAGTTGAGAAACGTGGAAGACATCGTGAACTCTGGAGAGGTGCGGAGGTAGTTCCAATTGGTAGGCAACTTCTCCTCGTTTGGCAAGAATGCGAAAAGGTCCAATGTAACGAGGAGCCAATTTGCCTTTGATACCGAAGCGATGGGTTCCCTTCAGAGGGGTGACCCGAAGATAAGCCTTCTCGTCAACCTCGAAAGTCATAGCCTTATGTTTTCGGTCATATTGACTCTTTTGACGAGATTGGGCGGTTCTCAACTTTTCACGAACGATACGAACTTGTTCTTCTGCTTCCTGAATCATATCCGGGCCAAAGAATTGTCTTTCCCCGGTCTCTGACCAGTTAAGGGGTGTTCGACATCGTCGTCCATAGAGGACTTCAAAAGGGGCTTTACCCAAGCTAGATTGATAGCTGTTGTTGTAAGCGAATTCGGCAAATGGAAGGCACTTCTCCCAGTCCATTCCGAAAGATATAACAGAGGCTCGAAGCATGTCTTCTAGAATTTGGTTGACGCGTTCCACTTGACCACTTGACTGAGGGTGGAAAGCGGTGCTAAAGGAGAGACGAGTTCCCATAGCATTTTGGAAACTTTCCCAAAATCGAGAGGTGAAAAGACTTCCTCGATCCGAATTGATTTCCAAAGGAACACCATGGAGGGACACTATTCGGGAGATGTATAAGTCTGCCAGCTGACTAGCGGTTATACTCTCACGAACGGGTAGGAAATGAGCTACTTTGGAAAGACGATCGACCACGACGAAGATAGCATTATTCCCTCTCTTGGTCCTGGGAAAACCGGTAATGAAATCCATACCAATTTTATCCCATTTCCATTCAGGAATAGCTAAGGGTTGAAGGGTGCCAGCAGGCCGTTGATGCTCTGCTTTTACACGACGACAGACGTCGCAATTGGCAATATACTGAGCAATTTCTCTCTTCATCCTAGTCCACCAGAACCTCTGGCGTAGGTCCTGATACATTTTAGTACTACCGGGATGAATGGTGAGAGGAGATTCATGGGCTTCCTTAAGGATTATTCGCCTTAGGTTGCGCACTTTGGGAACTACTAATCGATTCCCGAAGTACACGACTCCTTGATCATTAACGGAGAAACAATTCGCAATTCCTTTCTGAATATTCCTCTTGATGCGGGAGATTCCCGGATCTACCTTCTGTGCTTTGATGATTTGATCCGTAAGGGTAGGTTTTGCCACCAAGGTGGAGAGAAAACCTTGAGGTACAATGTGAAGGTTAAGCTTCCGAAATTCCTCATGGAGAAGCGGTTGACTTTGTTGTAACATCAGGTTGTTACAATAAGATTTACGACTTAGCGCATCAGCCATGACGTTGGCTTTCCCTGGGGTATAGGTTATCCCTAAGTCGAAGTCTGTGATCAATTCAACCCAACGTCTTTGCCTGAGATTCAAATCCGGTTGGGTGAAAATGTACTTCAGGCTTTGGTGATCAGTGAATATTTCGCAACGATTACCGAGGAGGTAATGTCGCCAGGTCTTAAGGGCATAGACTACGGCTGCCAGTTCTAGATCATGAGTAGGATAATTCTCCTCATGTGGGTGCAATTGCCGTGAAGCGTAAGCAATTACGTGTCGATCTTGCATAAGGATGCAACCTAGTCCTTGTCGCGAGGCGTCGCAGTAGATAACAAAGTCTTTGGAGAAGTCTGGTGGTACCAGCACGGGAGCAGAAGTCAGGCGTCTTTTCAGTTCCTGAAAGCTGTGCTCACATTGTGGAGTCCATTCGAACTTTTTATCTTTCTTGAGGAGTTCGGTTAGAGGTTTAGCAACTTTGGAGAAGTTCTCGACAAAGCGACGGCAATAGCTCGCTAAGCCTAGAAAACTCCGAACTTGCTTGACCGATTCGGGTGGAGTCCAGTCAAGGACAGCTTGAACTCGCTCAGGGTTAACAGCAATACCTTTACCAGATATTACATGACCCAGATAGGTCACTTCTGGCAACCAGAATTCACATTTAGAAAATTTGGCATAAAGGCGATGCTCTCGAAGTTTCTGCAACACTAGCCTTAGATGTTCGGCATGTTCTTCCTCGTTCTTGGAGTATATGAGTATATCATCGAGATAAACTACGACGAATTTATCCAAATACTCCATGAAGATTGAGTTCATTAACCGAGAAAAAGTGGCTGGAGCGTTGGTTAAACCGAAGGACATGACGGTGTACTCGTATTGGCCGTAACGAGTAACAAAGGCCATTTTAGGAATGTCCCCGTTTCTGATTTTGATTTGATGGTAGCCCAACCTCAAATCCATCTTGGAGAAGACTGAGGATCCAGCGAGCTGATCATACAGATCATTGATCCTGGGAAGTGGATATTTGTTCTTGATTGTGACCAAATTGACAGGTCGGTAATCTACAACCATTCGGTCCGTACCATCCTTTTTCTTAACGAATAGGACGGGGCAAGCCCACGGAGATGAACTAGGGCGGATGAAACCCTTTTTCAAGGATTCATCGAGTTGCTTCTTAAGCTCGGCTAGTTCTAGGGGTGCCATCTTATAAGGCCTTCTAGCAATCGGAACGGTTCCTGGAATGAGGTCTATTACGAACTCAACATCCCTGTCAGGTGGAACCCCTGGCAATTCCTCTGGAAAGACATCCGGAAAATCACGAACTACCGGAACGTCCTCAAGGTCTGGCAAAGGGCTGGCGTTAAGAGAATATAATTGTCGCTTGGCTATTCGAGTCAAAACATTGACTATCTTCCCCGAAGGATGGGTGAGTTGAACGGTCCTAGAGAAGCAATCAATTTTCGCTTGATGAGCTGACATCCAGTCCATACCCAAAATGATATTAATATCTGAAGATTTAAGGGCTATCAAAGATGCAAGAAAAACAAGTCTGTCGACTTGGATTTCATTTCCATGGCTTACTCTAGAAGTTTGCCATTTGGATCCCGGAGTTTGAATTACCATGGAGGATGGCAAGTCACAGAATGCAACGTTATGCAAACGAGCATAATTTTCAGATATAAAAGAATGAGAGGCTCCTGTATCGAAAAGAACAGATGCCGGGTGGCAATTAACAAGAAGCGTACCGAGAACGACGTTGGGATCTTCTTGAGCTTCTTCGGCAGAGATACAGTTGACATGGCCACGTGAAGCGGTGACCGGTTTGGCAAGGAACACCTTCCCTGTCGGCTTGCCACGGCCAACAGCTTTAGCAGATTGATTGGGGTTGGTCTGGGGACACTCACGCATATAATGACCAGATTCCCCACACTTGAAACAAGTCACGGAACTGGTACGTGGAGGAGCATTATTGGATGGACCCCCATAGGGCTTGGCTGGTGCAGACTGTTGGACAGGGCGAGGCGCCTGAAAAGATGGCCTCGGTGTGAACCTGGGTGGCAGGGCGGTATTGGGTACCCACACGCGGCGCTTCTGAGGACCAGCACCGGATGAGGAACCCATATCACGTCCATGCTTGCGTGTTGCGTCATAGTCAGTCTGACCAGTTTCAGCACTGATGGCTTTGTTGACAAGTTTCGAAAAAGATGTACACTCATGCAGACGGAGGTCGCGACGAAGCTTAGGACTAAGGCCCTTACGGAACCTTGCTTGCTTCTTGGCGTCAGTAGAAACTTCCTCGGTTGCATATCGTGCAAGGTTACCAAACTCCCTGCTATAGACATCCACAGAAAGTCGGCCTTGGGTGAAATTGCAAAATTCTTCACGCTTACGGTCCATGAGACCCTCCGGAATGTGGTGTTCACGGAAAGCCTCACTGAATTCAGCCCAAGTTGTGACATGGCCCGCTGGGCGCATGGCTCCATAATTCTCCCACCATAGACTGGCGGGGCCTTCAAGGTGATATGCAGCAAAGGTGACTTTGTCAGCCTCCGCTACCAGCGCGGAACGCAGTTTATGAGAGATACTGCGAAGCCAGTCATCAGCGTCGAGAGGCTCGATGGAGTGGTGGAACGTGGGTGGATGCAATTTGATAAAATCACTGAGTGACACCACGTTAGCCCTCTGATGGTGTGCTGTGTTCTGTTCAATACGCTCCAACAAACGGTTTGTCTCCCGCTTGTTTCTCTCAGCTTCCATCATCACCTCGGCTAGTGAAGGAGGATGAGGCAGATGTTCATTTCTGGCTTCACTGCCTTCGGCCTGCTCTTGGGAAGCAGGGTTGGCGCGCGTGTTGACCATCCTAGGTAAACAAGGCAATGATTTAGTCAGAATGATAAAATTCCGACATAGGATACATAATGCAAGGAATAACTTGGAATGCAAGATGATCATCCGTATGACATGGTAGATACAGAAACTGCTTCTTTATTCCATCGTCATACACACCATACAAGGTTTAGTACAAGACCAAACAAAGTACTATTACGGTGAAAAAAGGATTACATCTCATCGGAGGCATTCCAAGCTCCTATACATTATTTTTCTACATCTCCAGAAGAGTACAGACTAGGTCATATCCCACGAGACACGCAGGACAATAGACGACACAGCTAGTGCGAACTAGTGATACTACTACTAACTCAGACCGATCCGTAGTAGTCCTCGTAGAAGTCACCTCCATAGCCCGGAAGTTCAACATGATCATCCGGAAACAGACGGTCTCGCGGAGCTTGTGGACCATAGGGGCTAGGATGAGGTCTTGGACCAGCAAACGGTGGCCTGCGGGGACCGCGAGGTGGGGTGATGCCTCCTACATCACGCCAAACCATCACGTCCGGCAGAGCAGATCTCACAGGATAGAGATCGCGCATATCTGAATATCCAGCTTGCACCGCCGGTGCGAACCGAGTCAAAGTGGCCCAGTGGTCAGCACGGGTATTGAAGAGCTCTAACCTTAAGGCCCGATTTTCACGGTCCTTATCCTCGAGCATCTCAGCAGTGGTGCGAGTCCGTGAATCCTCCTGAGTGGAGTCAGCATAGATAGCCTGGAGATATCCTTGTGCTCCCGGAAGTGATCCTGGCATATACCGGAAATCAGAGTCCCGAAATAACCCAGATCTGACTCGCATAATGGTCATCATAGAGTAGGCGGCATCCTGCACAGCCATCTCGATAGAAACCCCGAGTCCATAGGAGCAGTGAAGAGGCTCAGTGGATCCAGGATAAGATGGAAATATCCTGACAGTGCAGAGATACTGGCTTTGATTAAAGTCTCGGAATTGTTCTTCGACCGTGTACTCAGGATACCAGCGGTATCCAGCCTCAGTCATTACCCTGACCAACTTAGCAGTATGGCCGGGTACATCTAGGCACCGAGTCAGGCGAACCACTTGATTAAGGTCGCGAGTGGCCATCTGAAAGCACAATTATAATGCAAAGGCATTAGAATTTCTAGCAAAATTTCGGCAGCATAACAGCTGTAAATGCTCAAAAAGGATATTGAGACATTTGACAAAGGATTTCGTACACACTCAACATCATCACATCAAGTCTTGAAACCATTCTTACAACATAATGTGGTAGTAGAACTGAACTAGGCTTGTAACCATCAAACTTATAAGGTACTACTGATTAGTAACTCGTGATCCTGATAGAGAGAGCAGATCCTAATTCCTTAACCCCCGATGGAAGAATGGACTGACTCAGATCAGAAAGTCATAAGATATAAGGAGTAAAAAGAGCCTTACGTTCCAACCCACAAACAATTCCCCTACATATAACTAAAGAATTTCTAGACTCAACATCGACCAGTTTGGCTTGAAGAACCTACAGGCAGTCCGGCTCTGATGCCAACGCTGTCAGGACCCCGACTCGATGTCACATCGATCTAGCCGGTAACACTTCATATCACTTTGCGGCCTCACGCACGGTATTCCCACGGGTGTCGCCTTACCTTTGCCCGGGACCATTTGCGCCTTTTGGCTCACGTATATGATAGTGTCGCTAGCATCCATATGATAAAGAGCCCGGGCTGACATGACTAGTCGTAAACCCAAAGTGGCACAGACTTACAGGGATAGGCATCCATGACCCAGCTTCGAACGTGTCGGTCATCAGCAAGTGGGTCCGGGCTGTAGCACTGGGCTAGCAGGACTCCGGTAAACCGGGCTGTAGCGGGCTAACAGGACTCCGGTACTCAAAGCGTGACATTTCCCCGAAGGGACAGACACAGGAACGAAGAAGGACACATGCCGGCCAGCCTAAGTGTTCCAGAGCAGTAGCATGCTACCATGGCTCAGCGGTAACACTAGGAGACATTTCCCGGTAAGAGGGGCTACTAAAGATAAACAACTAGGTAGTCAGATCCCACACATACCAAGCATTTCAATCATACACACAATATGCTCGATATGTGCAAATACAACGAAGCATCACAACATGACTCTACGACACAAGTACTTTTATTTAAGGCTCAGCGAGCCATACATAACACACACACAAAGGTACGGGTCTCACGACCCAACATACAAGTCATACAGTCATACAAGCCAACAGCGGAAGTAACTTGTCTGAGTACAGACAACTAGTAAAATAAAAGAGGCTCGGAAGCCTAACTACACTATGTGGTCCATCACAAGCTCAGGGTCACCACCTGGGTCTTTAGCCTACTCGTTGATGTCAACGTCTACATAGAACCCATCAGAAGGGGTTGCAGCGTCTTCTGTAAAAATGTAGATTATAGCAACATGAGTACAAAGGTACTCAGCAAGACTTACATCAGATCCTACATACATGCATAGTATCAAGAAGGTTGGTGGAGTTATTGCAGCAAGCCAGCTTTGACTCCTGGCTAGACTATCCTACGATACTCCAATTTGAAATGTTTTGCGCACACGAGTCCACTACTCACCACTTCAATACACTACCGAGGATCCACCTCCGTCTTCCTACGGAAGAGCCATCCTCGGCACTCACACTTATCTTGAGGCTTTTAACAGTTTCCATTTACTTGTCTATGAACTGTATAGGCAACCAAGTAGTCCTTTACCGCGGACGCGGCTATTCGAATAGATCATGTTAACCCTGCAGGGGTGTACTTCTTCATACACGCTCTCACCACTTATTGTCGTTTACATGACATGTACTCGGCAACCTTCAAGCGGAAGCCCAACGTGGGTGTCGGCCACGACCTACCTAATCACCTAAGCCTCCAGTCCAGGTTTATCGCCTATTCAGGTTCCATCCGCAGGGAGTCCGGCCGAGGTTTCCCATACGGCCCCGAACGATGTGAACAGGGTTCCCGAGATACCTAACGGGTATTCGGTACACCGTGCCACGTACCTACCGCATCACAGCCCACCCCTACGGTCAGCGCTGTCCACGGCCTCCAGTAGGCTACAAACACCAGAAACTACTTGCAACTCCTGGACGGAGAACTAGGGTGAATAAGAAGTCGAGAGGGTCCATTGGTTTCGGGCCCAATGCATGGTAGTAGCTGATTCTTAAATCACACATACAGATCTCAGTGCTTAAGGTCGGCTTCAATGAAACAACCCACCATGTACTCCTACATGGCCTCTCATCGATACCTTTACAAAATCGTGTTCACCACACTACTCTCATTACTGACATAATCATTTCACTCTAGCCCATCACCCAGATGAACCAGACCTGACACAACTCTAAGCATAGCAGGCATAGCAAGGTAGGAACAACACATACATATGGCTCAATCAACTCCTACACATGCTAGTGGGTTTCATCTAGTTACTGTGGCAATGACAGGTCATGCAGAGGAAATGGGTTCAACTACCGTAGCACACAGCAGTTTGAATCGCGTTGTCTTAATGCAGTAAAAGAGAGCAGGAGCGAGAACATGGGATTGTATTGATATGATCAAATGGTTGGTTGCTTGCCTGATGGTTCGTTGCACGGATACGGTTCTTCGTTAGGGTAATCACGGTACTCCTCGGGAACAGATCCTGTCGCAAAGGACATCGATACACAAACATCACCAAACAATATGCAACAATATGATGCATGCATGAAACATGGCAATATGAGTGTGTTGGGCTAATGCAACTAAAACCAGAAGGGTTTGAACAAATTTGAATCAAAGATTCAAATTTCAATTTCAAATATGGCCTTTTAAAGTGCCTTTCCTTGTTCTGATTAAAACATCAACTTAACTTGTTTGATCATGCATGAAAATGGTACAGATGGATAGATTGGATTTTTCTGATCATTTTTCATATATTATTTGTCCAATTTGGAGTTACAGAATAAAAGTTATGAATTTTTGAAGTTTAATTAATATTCTGGAATTTCCTGATTTAATTTAAATCCAGAAATATCATTTACTGCGTCAGACTGACATCACAGTGACATCAGCAGGTCAACAGAGCTGGCTCGGGTCAAACCTGACGTGTGGGGTCTACACGTCAGTGTCACACGGGCTAATCCCGCGTTGACCCCGGGCTGGTTAGCTTTGACTAAGCCCTGGGGCCCACTTGTCAGCGTCAGTAGGTGGTGGATTAGTGGTTAATTAGCTGGGCCACGTCAGCTCGCCGGAGTTCTGGCCGGCGGCGACCAACAGTGCGGCGGCGATAGTGGTTTTGGTCGTTTCGGCCACCAAATGGAACGTGGCGACCACCGGAGTGAAGCTGAGGACGACCCGCGGCTCTTGGCGGAGTCAGTTGGGGTCGGGGTGGCCGGAGTCGACGGCGGCGAGCTCAGCTGCGGCCGCCGGGGTTCGGTCGTGCACGGGAGTGGTGCTGGAGCTCGAGGTCGAGCAAAGTGAGGCGCTAGGGATGCTCTACTGGGTTCTGTGAACGTGTTGGACTCGCCGGGGTGACCAAATGGTCACCGGAGCTGCGTCGACGGCGAGCTCGGCGACGGCGGAGGTTCGGCCGAGGTGGGGATGCAGCTACGGTGAGGGAACGAGGGGAAGAAGAGGGGGAAACGGTGGCGTAGCTCACCGCGGTTGCAGTGGGCGTCGAAGCGGGCTCGGGGACGCGCTGGAGACGGCGAATTTGTCGGCGACGGTGGTCGGAGTCCGAAGAGGGGAACGGCGACGTGGCGGCGATGCAGGGCTTCCGGGGACTCGTGGAGCGGTGGGGAGGAAGAGGGAGTCGAGGCGGAGCTTCTGAGCTACTCGGGGGAGCGAGGGGTGGCCGGAGTCAGTGGCTACGGCGAACGGCGGCGACGGTGGTGTTCGGCCGAGAGCGAGAGAGAGCGAGGGAGAAACGGGGGAGAGTGAGAGGGAGCAGGGGGAATCGGGACGGGCTGCGGGCGTCGTCCACGCGGCCAGGGGGGCGTCGGCAAGCAGGAGGTGGCCGCGCGGCCGCGCGCGCGCGAGCACGCAGCAGCTTCGGGGCGTGGGGAGGAAGACGACGGGGAGCTACAGTGCTGGGCTGGCTAGCTGGGCCGGCCAGCTGGCTGGGCCGCACAGGTAAGTTTCTCCTCTCTTTTCTGTTTTCTGTTTTATTTAATAATTCTGCAACTTTGTTGAATTAAATAAAATACCTAGGCAACTCCAAAAATCACCAAACTACTCCTGTTCCATAGTTGGAATATTTCCAACATGAAACATTTTAGTTTGGAGATATTTGAGCATTAAAATATTTTATATTATTTTAAATGCCCAAATTCAAATAGTTATGATTTAACTCAAGAACCCTAGGATGGCCTAGAAAAGTGTGCACCATTTTTGGCAGAGGTTCTGAACCAAGGCAAAAATGATGGGCATTTTAGAAGGGCATTTCAGGTTCATTGAAAATTATTTTAGTAAACCCTAGTTGGTTATCAGAGGGGACTGGGGGTTCTGTCATCCCCATTTCAAGTTTCTGATGCAAAAGTAAACATGATGCAACACTCTAATGCATGACTAGCTAGGGTGTGACAATGATAAGTGGTTTTCAATAAGGTTTTCTCTGCAAGCACTGAAATTGTAGGTGATAGATAGTTTTGTGATAAGATAAATCGTAAAGAGTAACAAAGAATGAAAGTAAATAAGGTGCAGAAAGGTGGCAAAATCCTTTTTGTAGCAAAAGACAATCCTGGACAATTCTTATAATGAGAAAAGCGCTCCTGAGGACACATGGGAATTATCGTCAAGCTAGTTTCATCACGCTCATAAGATTCGCGTTCGGTACTTTGATAATTTGATATGTGGGTGGACCGGTGCTTGGGTACTGCCCTTACTTGGACAAGCATCCCACTTATGATTAACCCCTATTGCAAGCATCCGCAACTACAACAAAAGTATTAAGGTAAACCTAACCATAGCATGAAACATATGGATCCAAATCAGCCCCTTACGAAGCAACGCATAAACCAGGGTTTAAGCTTCTGTCACTCTAGCAACCCATCATCTACTTATTACTTCCCAATGCCTTCCTCTAGGCCCAAATAATGGTGAAGTGTCATGTAGTCGACGTTCACATAACACCACTAGAGGAAAGACAACATACATCTTATCAAAATATCGAACGAATACCAAATTCACATGACTGCTAATAGCAAGACTTCACCCATGTCCTCAGGAAAAAACGTAACTACTCACAAAGCATATTCATGTTCATAATCAGAGGTGTAATAATATGCATTAAGGATCTGAACATATGATCTTCCACCAAGTAAACCAATAAGTATCAACTACAAGGAGTAATCAACACTACTAGCAACCCACAGGTACCAATTTGTGGTTTTGGATACAAGATTGGATACAAGAGATGAACTAGGGTTTGAGAGGAGATGGTGCTGGTGAAGATGTTGATGGAGATTGACCCTCTCCCGATTGGAGGATCGTTGGTGACGACAGTGGTGATAATTTCCCCCTCCCGCAGGGAAGTGTCCTCGGCAGAACAGCTCTGCCAGAGCTCTAGTTTGGTTCCGCCAAGGTTCCGCCTTGTGGCGGCGGAGTTTCTCCCGTAAGCTTGCCCACAATTTTTCCAGGATAAAACCCTTCATATAGCAGAAGATGGACACCGGAGGGCCACTAGGGGGCCCAGGAGACAGGGGCGCGCCCAATAGGGGTGGGCGTGCCCCCCACCTTCCTGGACAGGGTGTGGGCCCCCTGAGGTGTGTCTTCCACTCAATAATTCTTATTAATTCCAAAAATAAGTTTCGTGGAGTCTCAGGTCTTTTGGAGTAGTGCAGAATAGGTTTCCAATGTTTGCTCCTTTTCCAGCCAGAATTCCAGCTGCCGGCATTCCCCCCTCTTCATGGTAAACCTTATAAAATAAGAGAGAATAGCCATAAGTATTGATATATAAAGTATAATAACAGCCCATAATGCAATAAATATTGATATAAAAGCATGATGCAAAATGGACGTATCACCTCCTCCTCAGCACGCCCCCCTGCCTCGTGGCCCCCCTGGACGTCCACCGACCTCAACTCCAACTCCATATATTCTCTTTCGTGGAGAAAAAAAATAAGAGAAGAAGGGTTCATCGCGTTTTATGATACGGAGCCGCCGCCAAGCCCTAAAACCTCTTGGGAAGGCTGATCTGGAGTCCGTTCGGGGCTCCGAGTGGGGAATCCATCGCTGTCGTCATCATCAACCATCCTCCATCACCAATTTCATGATGCTCACCGTCGTGCGTGAATAATTCCATTGTAGGCTTGCTGGACGGTGATGGGTTGGATGAGATTTACCATGTAATCAAGTTAGTTTTGTTAGGGTTTGATCCCTAGTATCCACTATGTTCTGAGATTGATGTTGCTATGACTTTGCTATGCTTAATGCTTGTCACTAGGGCCCGAGTGCCATGATTTCAGATCTGAACCTATTAT